>NW_026652288.1:78988050-79401914 GCF_009828535.3 Hylobates moloch | reverse complement strand
CCCCCACTCTCTTCTGGCTTGTAGAGTTTCTGCCGAGAGATCAGCTGTTAGTCTGATGGGCTTCCCTTTGTGGGTAACCCGACCTTTCTCTCTGGCTGCCCTTAACATTTTTTCCTTCATTTCAACTTTGGTGAATCTGACAATTATGTGTCTTGGAGTTGCTCTTCTCGAGGAGTATCTTTGTGGCGTTCTCTGTATTTCCTGAATCTGAATGTTGGCCTGCCTTGCTAGATTGGGGAAGTTCTCCTAGATAATATCTTGCAGAGTGTTTTCCAACTTGGTTCCATTCTCCCCGTCATTTTCAGGTACACCAATCAGACGTAGGTTTGGTCTTTTCACATAGTCCCAAATTTCTTGGAGGCTTTGTTCATTTCTTTTTATTCTTTTTTCTCTAAACTTCCCTTCTCTCTTCATTTCATCTTCCATCAGCGATACCCTTTCTTCCAGTTGATCGCATCTGCTACTGAGGCTTCTGCAATCTTCGCGTAGTTCTCGAAACTTGCCTTTCAGCTCCATCAGCTCCTTTAAGCCCTTCTCTCCATTGGTTATTCTAGTTATCCATTCTTCTAATTTTTTTTCAAAGTTTTTAACTTCTTTGCAATTGTTTTGAATTTCCTCTCGTAGCTCAGAGTAGTTTGATCGTCTGAAGCCTTCTTCTCTCAACTCGTCAAAGTCATCCTCCATCCAGCTTTGTTCCTTGCTGGTGAGGAACTGCATTCCTTTGGAGGAGGAGAGGTGCTCCGCTTTTTAGAGTTTCCAGTTTTTCTGCTCTGTTTTTTCCCCATCTTTGTGGTTTTATCTACTTTTGGTCTTTGATGATGGTGATGTACAGATGGGTTTTTGGTGTGGATGTCCTTTCTGTTTGTTAGTTTTCCTTCTACCAGACAGGACCCTCAGCTGCAGGTCTGTTGGAGTTTACCAGAGGTCCACTCCAGACCCTGTTTGGCTGGGTGTTTCAGCAGTGGTGGCTGCAGAACAGCGGATTTTTGTGAGACCACAAATTCAGCTGTCTGATAGTTCCTCTGGAAGTTTTGTCTCAGAGGAGTACCCGGCCGAATGAGGTGTCAGTCTGTCCCTACTAGGGGGGTGCCTCCCAGATAGGCTGCTCAGGGGTGAGGGACCCACTTTAGGAGGCAGTCTGTCTGTTCTCAGATCTCCAACTGCGTGCTGGGAGAACCACTACTCTCTTCAAAGCTGTCAGTCAGACAGGGACATTTAAGTCTGTGGAGGTTCCTGCTGACTTTTTGTTTGTCTGTGCCCTGCCCCCAGAGGTGGAGCCTACAGAGGCAGGCAGACCTCCTTGAGCTGTGGTGGGTTCCACCCAGTTTGAGCTTCCTGGCTGCTTTGTTTACCTAAGCAAGCCTGGGCAATGGCAGGCGCCCCTCCCTCAGCCTCGCTGCCGCCTTGCAGCTTGATCTCAGACTGCTGTGCTAGCAATCAGTGAGACTCCGTGGGCATAGGACCCTCCGAGCCAGGTGCGGGACACAATCTCCTAGTGTGCCGTTTTCCAGGACCGTTGGAAAAGCGCAGTATTAGGATGGGACTGACCCGATATTCCAGGTGCCGTCTGTTACCACTTTCTTTGACTGGGAAAGGGAACTCCCTGACCCCTTGTGCTTCTCGAGTGAGGCAATGCCTCGCCCTGCTTCGGCTCGTCCACAGTGCGCTTCACCGACTGTCCTGCACCCACTGTTTGGCACTCCCTAGTGAGATGAAACCGGTACCTCAAGCAGAAATGCAGAAATCACTCGTCTTCTGTGTCGCTCGGGCTGGGAGCTGGAGACCGGAGCTGTTCCTATTCGGCCATCTTGGCTCCACCCCCACCAGTGGCGTTTGTTAATTGCGGCTCTTCTCCAAAGTTTATCTCCTGCCCTGTGGTACCCAAGGTAGGTAAAGAGTCAGCAGGAACTCCTGCAGACTCCTCTCTTCTTTTTCCCAGTCTTTCCCTATCTTTTCTCCTTTGCACAGCAGGTTCATTCATAGATAAAATCTACTACCTTCTCTAGGTTTCCTCTGATTTTGGATAAGAGGTGACAGTGTGAGGAGAAGGAAGACTGGAGAGATGTGTGAGGGCCCTTGCTACAGCTGCTGTGGGGAGAGTGATAAAGAAGTTAAAATCCCATTGGATTAAGTAAGCTGGGCTGTCTCCCCTTTACTTGTTCCTGTTTCAATGGATGTTAGTAATATTCTCTGAAAGTTCAAAGTAATGGGCGGCCACACATCCTATGAAGACTACCTCCACACACTGCTTATTTGTCAGTCATTCTGGTCTGATTCTATGAATCCAGGCTTGTCTGTCTTACAGACTGCTAGAGTGGGGCAAGATAATTTCCACTCCTGCTCCTCTCCCATACTTTAAAAAAATAATGCAGGGTGTAAAAAGAAAAACAATATATATAGTCACCCTGCCCCACATTTATCCAGTTTCAACCCAACCATTATGATACATAAATGCTTTCATTAGTTTCTTGTAAATGTTTCTAGACATTCTTTATGGAAATATAAGTAATACAGAACAATATACATTGTTCTACTCCTTGTTTTTTTGATAGACAGGGATTGAGTTGAATCTGTAGATTAACTTGGGGAGTATTGCCATTTAAACAATAGGATGTCTGATCTATGAACATGAGATATCGTTCCATTTGTTTAGATTTTTACTTCAGAAATGTTTCCTAGCTTGCAGTATATCACTTTTGCACTTATTAAATTTGTTCTTATGCATTTTTTTCTTTTTGATGCTGCGGTAAATGGAATTGTTTCTTAATTTCACTTTTGCATGCTCTATGCTAGTATATTAAAATATAATTTTTTGTGTTCATCTTGTATCATGCAGATTTGTTGAATATTTATTAGTTCTAATAGTTTTTAAAAGTATATTTTTAAGAATTTTTCTATACACAAAATCATGTCATCTGCAAACAGATATTTTATGTTTCTTTCAATAGCGATGCCTGCTTTTTGTTAGTTTATTTATTTATTTGTTTATTTTGACACAGGGTCTCACTCTGTTGCCAGGCTGAAATTCAGTGGTGTGATCATGGCTCACCACAGCCTCGATCTTCAGGACTCAAGCAATCCTCCCACCTCAGCCTCCTGAGAAGTTAGGACTACAGACATGTGTCACCATGCCCAGCTAATTTTTGTATTTTTTGTAGAGACGAGATTTCTTCATGTTGCCCAGACTGGTCTCGAACTCCTGGTCTCAAGTGAGCCATGTACTTTGGTCTCCCAAATTGCTGGGATTACAGCCATGAGCCACCCTGCCCAGCCACATGCTTTTTATTTTCTTATCTCATTGCTCTGTCTGGAACCTCCAGTACAATGTTGAATAGAAGTGATGTGAACAGACATCCTGTCTTATTCTTGATTTTAGGGGGAAAGCTTTGACTATTTCACAGTTAAGTGTGATGTGAGCTGTGGGTTTTTAATAGATTCCCTTACCGGGTGAGGAAGTTCTTTTATATTTCTAGTTTGTTCAGTGATCTTATCATGAAAGGTTGTTGGAGTCTGTCAAGTGCTTTTTTCTGTATCTATTGAGATGATCATAGGGTTTTTGTCCTTTATTCTATTGACATGGTGTATTACACCATTTTCAGATGTTGAATCAATCTGTTTTCCTGAGATAAAATCCACCTGACCATAGTGTATAATTAATCCTTTGCATATGTTGTTAGATTTAGTTTCCTAGTATTTTGTAGAAGATTTTTACATCCATACTTTTATGATATATTAGTCTGTAGCTTTTTTTCTTGTGATATCTTTGTATTATTTTGTATCATGGCAACTTTGGCCTAACGGAATGAGGTAGGAAGTGGTCTCTCTTCTATATTTTGGAGAAATTTGTGAATAATTTATATGAATTTTTCTTTAAATATTCGGTATAATTCATTAAAACAATTTGGGCCTGGGTTTTCCTTTGTGGGAAGTTTTAAAATAATTAACTCAATCTCTATCTATGATATGTCTGATCTGAGAAACTAACTTCTCAGATTTTCTATTTCTTGAGAAAGTAGTTCCAGTAATTCATGTCATTCTAGTAATTTGTTCATCTGTTATCTAACTTGTTATCCTACAATTGCTCAAAGGATTCCTTTTTCCTCTTTTTTATTCTGTATGGTCACTAGAGAGGTCCTGTCTTTCACTTTTGATTTCAGTAATTTGAATCTTCCCAGTTTTTAAACATACATCTAACTTGAGGTTTTGTCACTTTACTGATCTTTTCAAACAATGTGATTTTGCTATCTTTGATTTTCTCTGTTGTTTTTCTGTGCTTTACTTTATTATTATCTATCTATACTAATCTTTATTATTGCTATCCTTTTACTTGTTTTAAGTTTAGTTTGATCTTGTTTCTCCACTGTTTCAAGGTGGGAAGTGAATTGATTGATGTAGAATCTTTTTTCTTTTTACTACAGGCATTAGCAGCAATAATTTCTCTTTATCACTGTATAGCTAAACATTTCATAAGTTTTGGTGAATTGGGTCTTATTTAGACTCTTCTGAAAGTATTGTCTAATTTTTCTCATGATTTCTTCTTTGACTCATTGCTTATTTTAAAATGTGCAAGTTACTTTTTTAGGTGTTTTTTTTTAGAGCACTTTTAGTTTTGTAGCAAAATTGCGAGGAAGGTACAGAGATTTCCCATATAACCCCTGTTGTCACATATACGTACACACATATATAATCTTCCTTATTATCAACATTACCCACCAGTATGGTACATTTTTTACAATTGATAAACCTACATTGATGCATTATGGTCACCCGAAGTCCTTAGTTTACATCAGGGTTCACTCTTGGTGTTGAACATTCTTTGGGTTGCAATAAATATATAATGCAATGTATCCACCATCCTAATATCATACAGAGTATTTTCACTATTCTGAAAATCCTCTGTTCTGCCTCTCTGTTCCAACTCTTGCCAATCGCTGATCTTTTTACTATCTCCACAGTTTTGCCTTTTCCATAATATAGTATAGTTGGAATCATGTGATACATAGCCTTTTCAGATTGGCTTCTGTCACTTAGTAATATGCATGTAAGATTCCTCCATGTTTTTTTTTTTTTTTTGAGACGGAGTCTTGCTCTGTCCCCCAGGCTGGAGTGCAGTGGCGCGATCTTGGCTCACTGCAAGCTCCGCCTCCCAGGTTCACGCCATTCTCCTGCCTCAGCCTCCCGAGTAGCTGGGACTACAGGCACCCGCCAACACGCCCGGCTAATTTTTTTGTATTTTTAGTAGAGATGGGGTTTCACTGTGTTAGCCAGGATGGTGTCTCGATCTCCTGACCTCGTGATCCGCCCGCCTCGACCTCCCAAAGTGCTGGGATTACAGGCTTGAGCCACCGCGCCCGGCCTCCTCCATGTTTTTTATAGCTTGCAGCTCATTTCTTTTTTCTTTTTAGGGCTGTATAATATTCCATTGTTTGGATGTACCACGGTTCACTGATATAATCACCTATTGAAGGACATCTCGACTGCTTCCAAGTTTTGGCAATTATGACTAAAGCAGCAGTAAACATCTATGTTCAGATTTTTCTGTGGGTGTAACTTTTCAGCTCCTTTGATTGGATACCAAGGAGCATTATTACTGGATGATTATTGCTGGATCATATGGTAAGAGTATGCTTAGTTTTGTAAGAAACTGCCAAATTGTTTTTCAAAGTGCCTATATTATTTTGCATTCCCACCAGCAATGAATAAGAGTTCCAGCAGCTCCACATCCTCATCAGCTATTGATATAATCACCATTTTGAAATTTGGCCATTCTAATAAGTGTGTAGTAGTATTTCATTGTTGTTTTAATTTGTATTTCCCTAAAGATATGATGTGAAGCATCTTTTTATATGCTTATTTTTCATCTGTATATCTTCTTTGGTGAGGTGCTTCTTAAGATATTTAAACTATTTTTAATTGGGGTGTTTATTTGCTTATTGTTGACTTTCAAGTGTTCTTTGTATATTTTAGATAACAGTTTTTTAATCAGATATATCTTTTGCAAATATTTTATTTTAGTATTAGCTTATCTTCTCATTCTCTTGACATTGCCTTTTGTAGAGCAGAAAATTTCAATTTTAATACAGTCTAGCTTATCAATTATTTCTCTCATGGAAGATGTTTTGTTGTATCTAAAAAGTGATTGCCAAAGCCAAGGCAATTTAGATTTTCTCCTATGTTTTCTTCAAGGAATTTTATAGTTTTGCATTTTATATTTAGATCCATGATCTATTTTGAGTTAATTTTTGTGAAGAGTGTAAGGTCTACATCTTTTATCTTTTATTATTATTTGCATGTGAATGTCTAGTTGTTTCAGCATTATTTGTCGAAAAGACTATCTTTTCTTCATTGTATTGCCTTTGCTCATTTGTCAAAGGTCAGTTGATGTCTTTGTGTGGGTCTGTGTCTGGACTCCCTGCTGTTTCACTGATCTATTCATCTATTCTTTTACCAATACCATGTTATCTAGAATACTGTAGCTTTATTGTAAGTCTTTAAGTTGGGTCTTTTCAGTTCTCCAATTTTGTTTTTCTCCTCCAATATTACATTGGGTATTTGGGGTCTTTTCCCTCTCTATATACACTTTAGAATTAGTTTTTCAATATCCACAAAATAATTTCCTGGAATTTTTATTGAGATTGCATTGGATCTTCATCAAATTGGTAAGAACTAACATCTTGACAATTTTGAGTCTTTCTATCCATGAACATAAAATATTTAATTACTTAGTTCTTTGATGTTCATCAGTTTTGTAGTTTTCTGCATGTAGATTTGGATTATATGGTTAAATTAAAATTTCACTTGTTCATTGCTATATATAGGAAAACAATTTACTAAGCTTATTCTTCATATTCTGCAATCTTGGTATAATCACTTATTAGTTCCAGGAGAATTTTTTACTGTTATTTTGCAATTTCAACATTGATGATCATGTCATCTGTGAATGAAGACAATTTTATTTCTTACTTTCCAATTTGTATACTTTTTATCTCCTTTTCATGTTTTATTGCATTAGCTAGGAATTCCAGCACAATATTGCAAAGAAGTGGTGAGAGAGGATCCTTGGTTTGTTTTTGATATTAGTGAAAAAGTTTACAGTTTCTTACCATTAAGTATGATGTTAGCTGTAGGATTTTTGTAGATCATTTTTATCAAGTTGACAAAAGTTTTCCTTTATTCCTAGTTTACTGATATGTTAGTTTTGTCAAATGCTTTCCCCCCGGTCTATTGATATGATCATGTAATTTTTCTTTTTTAGCCTGTCAATGTGATGGATTGCAATAATTTATTTTCAGATGTTGAACCAGTCTTGCCTGCATGGAATAAATCCCACTTGATTGTGGTGTATAACTTTTTATACATTGTTGGATTCTATTTGCTAATAGATTGTTGAGGATTTTTGCATTTATGTTTATGAAAGATATTGGTTTGTTCTTTAGTTTTCTTTTCCTATAATAATTTTATCTGGTATTCTTATTAGGGTAATGCTGCTCTTATTGGAAGAATTAGGCTGTATTCCTTCTGCTAACATCTTCTGAAAAATATTAAAGATAATTTGTATAATTTCTTCTTTAAATGTTTGGTAGAATTCACCAGTGAACCCATCTGGCCTACTGCTTTCTGTTTTGGAAGGTTATTAATTGATTCAATGTTTTGCTAGACCTGGGACTATTCAGATTTTCTATTTCTTCTTGTGTGAGTTTTGGCAAACTGTCTTTCAAGGAATTGGTTCATTTCATCTAAGTTAGCAAATTTGTGCATATAAAGTTGTTCATAGTGCTCTTTTTTTTTTTTTTTTTTTGAGGTGGAGTCTTGCTCTGTCACACAGGCTGGAGTGCAGTGGCCCGATCTCAGGTCACTGCAAGCTCTGCCTCCTGGGTTCACGCCATTCTTCTGCCTCAGCCTCCCAAGTAGCTGGGACTACAGGCGCCCCCCACCATGCCCAGCTAATTTTTTTTTTTTTTGTATTTTTAGTAGAGACAGGGTTTCACCGTGTTAGCCAGGATGGTCTTGATCTCCTGACCTTGTGATCCGCCTGCCTCAGCCTCCCAAAGTGCTGGGATTACAGGCGTGAGCCACCATGCCCAGCCTGTTCATAGTATTCTTTAATTATCCTTTTAATGTTCATGCAATATATAGTGATATCCCCTATTCCTTTTTGATAATAGTAATTGATGTCTTCTCTCTTTGTTTTTAGTTATCTTGACTAGAGCTTAGTGATTTTATTGATCTTTTCAAGAACCAGCTTTTGGTTACATTGTTTTTTTCTATTGATTTTATATTTTGAATTTCATTAATGACTCCTCTTTTTTATTTCTATTTTCCTGCTTACTTTGGATTTAATTTGCTCTTCTTTTTCAAGTTTTCTAAAGTGGGAACTTAGATGTTTGAGTTTAGATCTTTCCTTTTTTCTAATATATGCATTCAATGCTATAAATATCTCCCTAAGCACTGCTTTTGCTATATCCCACATGTTCTAATAAGATGTGTTATTTTAATATCCAACTGTGTAAATGTATTGTGTTAGACTATGGATATTCAAAGTGATTATTTGTATACTTGAATTAATATTTGCCATATTTGTTGCTGTTTCCTTTGCTGCCTTTGTTCTTTGTTCCTATGTTTGTTTTCTGCTCTTTGCCTTTTGTGGTTTTCATTGAGCATTTCATGATTCCATTTTCTCTTCTTTCTGAGCACATCAGTTATACTTCTTTCTTTTTACACTTTTTAGTGGTTGCCCTAGTTTGAAATCCAAGTCCACTTTCAAATAACACTATTCTGCTTCACAGGTAGTATGAGTACCCTATAATAACAAAATAATCTTGATACTTCTTTTCCATTCCTTGTATCATTGCTATTATTCATCCCAATTACATATAAGCATATAAAAAATTTATATATATATATTAGAATACATAAGCAAATACACTATTGCTATTATTTCGAACAAACTATTATCTTTTAGATTAAGAATAAGAAAAATGTTTTTATTTAACTGTTAGTTATTTTTTTCCAGTGTTATTTCTTTCTTTATGATGATCCAAGTTTTTGAGCTATATTATTTTCCTTCCCTATCCTTTTCTTGCAAAGCAGGTCTAGCAGCAATAAACCACTGTAATTTTTGTTTATCTGAGAAAGTCTTTATTTCTCCTTCACATTTGTAGTGTAATTTCACAGAGTACAGAATTCTAGGTTGGTGAGATTATTATTTTTTTTCCCTCTCAAGACATTAAAAATTTTACCCTACTCTCCTCTTGCTTGCCTGGTTTCAGAGGAGAATTTGGATATAATTCTTATCTTTGTTCCTCTAAAAATAAGGTGATTTTTCTTCTCACTTCTTTCAGAATTTTTTTTTTATATTTGATTTTAGCTCTTATCCTGCTTCATTTTCCCTTAGCCTTCTGGATCTGTGATTTGGTGTCCAACATTAATTTGGGAAAAATTCTATGTTTTAAATATTTCTCCTATTTATTTCACTTTTTTTCTCCTTCTAGTGTTCTGTTTCTGTTGATGTTACACCTTTTATAGTTGTCACACACTCCCTGAATATTCTGTTCTTTTTTTTTTTTTCTATTTTTTGGTCATTCTTGAAGCAGCATCATGGTCTGGGGTAAATACCTAAGGTTTGTTGTCTCATGCCAGGGAAATCTAGGACAAGAAGTGAGTTTAAGAGTGGAAGTTTAATAGGCAAAAGAAAGAGAATACCTCTCTCTCCTGCAGAGAGAGAGGGGCTCCCGAGCGGGTCCTCCAGTTTTGTGATGAAATGCACAGGTTTTTATAGACAAGCTTGAGGAGGTGGTGTCTGATTTACATAGTGTCCAAAAGATTGGTCAGTTGGAACAGGTGTGTCATTTACATAGCACATGAAGAAGCTGGCTACCCCACCCTAATCTTTTTATCATGCAAATGAGTTCTCTACCTGGCCTGTGCCATTATGTCTGTTCCTTACAGTTCACACAGTTGACAAAGGAAAGGGAAGCTGGAGTCCCATGTTGAACATGCCTGGCCTCCAGGTAGCCTTTTCCTATTGTCAAAGCTGCTGGCATTTACCCTTGAAAGCTTCTAGCTTGCTTTTCTACATCTGCAGTTTGATTTTTCAGGCTGCATTTTGTTAGAAACAAAAATGATTTGAGGCTGCTTTTTGTTAAAAAGGAAGCCTTACAGAGGACTTTCTTACTGTGATGGTTAATACTGAGTGTCAATTTGATTGGATTGAAGCATGCAAAGTATTGATCCTGGGTATGTCTGTGAGGGTGTTGGTGTTGCCAAGGAGATTAACATTTGAGTCAGCGGGCTAGGAAAGGCAGACCCACCCTTAATCTAGGTGGGCACCATGTAATCTGTTGCCAGCGCAGCCAGAATGCAAAGCAGGTAGAAAAATGTGAAAAGGCTAGACTGGCTTAGCCTCCCAGCCTACATCTTTCTCCTGTGCTGTATGCTTCTGCCCTCAAACATCGGACTCCAAGTTCTGCAGCTTTGGGACTCAGAGTGGCTTCCTTGCTCCTTAACTTGCAGATGGCCTATTGTGGTACCTTGTGATCGTGTGAGTTAATATTACTTAATAAACTCCCATATATATATATCTCCTATTAGTCAGTCTCTCTAGAGAACTCTGACTAATACACTTACCCTCACTAACTGCCTAAATAATTTTTTTTTAGCTATTGTATCATTCTCATTACTTGTCATTTTGAAGGTTTTTATTGTTATAGCCTCAAGCACAGAGATTCTTTCCTCAGCTGTGTTCAATCTCCTAATAAGCTCATCAAAGGAATTCTTCACTTCTGTCACAGTATTTTTGATCTGTAGCATTTCTTTTTGTTTCTTTCCTAGGATTTCCATCTCTATGCTTACATTTGCCCATCTGTTCTTGCATGCTGTCTACTTTATCTATTAGAGCCCTTAGCGTATTTTTCATTGTTGTTTAAAATTTCAGGTTTGATCATTTCAATATCCCTGCCTTACCTGGTTCTGATGCTTACTCTGTTTCTTCTTTTTTTTCCTAGTAATTTTTTCTTCATAGTCAGAAATGATTTACCATGTAAATGGAACTGCTGAAAATAGGCCTTTAGTAATATCTTGTTAAGGGATGGGGGGAGGGAAACCATTCTATAGTCTTATGATTAGATCTCAATGTTTTAGTGAGCCTCTGGACTATGTCTCTGGACTATGAACCTCCCAATAGTCTCAATTTCTCAGCGCCCCCCCTTTCCTTTCCATGACATAAGATGGCTAGATTTGGGTATTTTCCTTCCCACATGTCAGTTAGGCTACAAAACCTCAGCAGACAAGGCTTTGTTTGAATAGCTTCTCCTGAGGGCAGGCCTTGTTAAAGAGCAGAGTACTCTGGTGTATTTCTTCTCCCTGTACTTGAAACACAAGGGAAGTCTTCCTCCAGTATTTACTATGAGAACCTGGTCATACTCTTGCAGGTTAAACTCACATACCCCACCTCTTCTTGACAGGATTCCATTGGGATAGACAAGTCTCAGATTTGTCCTCTCTGAGCCTCTAGCAATTTATCAATTATAGTTCAGGTTTTTATACCTGGCACTGGTTCCTGCAGCAGTTTTGCTTGTAAGTCTCTGCTGTGGTAAGCCCATGACTCCCTGTATTCATCTTACTGTCTCTCCAATCTTGTGGGAAGCAGTTTGTTCTGTATCCTCACCTCTCTGATGAATCCTGGAAAATTTGTTATTTTTCAGTCTGTTCCGCTTTTTTACTTGTTAGAAAACTGGATGGAGTGGTCACTTCCAAGCTCCTTATATGCAGCATTAAAAGCAGAGATTTAAAAACTGTTAAATCCTTCTCCTTGCTTCCTTACATAATATATCATAGAGATCCTTTCATTTTAGAGCATAAAGAAGACTTTATTTTAGTCTGTTTTTATATTTTTATTACCTTCGGTTGTATGAATGTATCATCATTTATTTAAACCTTCACCTTTTAATGGATATTTGGGTTGTTCCCAGTCTTTTGCTATTACAAACAGTGGTTGAAAGAATACATATGTCTAGATGTAATTTTACATACATGGAAATATATATAAATTAAATTGCTAGGTCAAACATCAGAGGACATACATGTTTGTAATTAGATGTTTGAACGTTTGAATTTCTCTTGCTTGTAATTATATATATTGACCTTTCCATTAGCAAAGTAAGAGTGTGTTCCCACATTTTGACAGATTCTGTTATTAAAATTTTGTGGTTTTAAACATCTAATAAATAGAAAGATATTTCATGGTAGCTCCAACTTATAAGTCATATATTTAGAGTGACACAGAACTCATACATCTAATAGTTATTTTTATTTCCACTGTATGCCTCTTGGTGTCTTTTGTATCTTGTTCCATTGATTACATTATCTTTTTCTCTGATTTTTTGTATTAAAGGGATTAGCCCTTTTTGATATGAATTGTATTGCAAATGCATTCCTAACTTGTTATTTTGACATTATCTTATGGTACATTTTGCTATTGAGAAATGCTCTGTCTTTTAGCTTTTATAGGAGGTATTCAATTTTTCTTCTAGTACATTTAAGATTTATTTATTTTTTAACATTAAAATATGATCCATTTTAGATATATGTTGTTAGGATATAAAGTAGAGATTCAACTTAAGTTTTTCCAAGTGGCTATCCAATTTCCCAAGAAAACTGAGATGTCATCTTTATCATATGTTAATGTATATATATATTCAAGTTAATTTTTATTCTTTCTATTTTATTCCTTTATTCTTTCTCACTATTTATATCCTAATATTGCATAAATTTAAATATTAGGCTTTATAAAATATTTTAATATCTGAAAGAGCTAATTTCCCTTAATTGCTCTTCTTTTTCAAAATTATCATTTTTTGTTGTTTATTTTTAGATATGATCTTTATAAAAAGTCTCTTTAGTTTGAATTTTTCAAAGAGTTTTCTTTAATGTATTCTGTGCAACATTTTCCTATTGGCAATTACTTTTTATTTGATGGTAAATATTGTTTCCCACTTCTATACTCTTCTCTTACAATAAATTTCTACTGATGCTTTTCAGATTCTTCAACAGTAGCCTTTATTTAATAGCAGCCTTTATTTACTAGTATATATTTACTTTATTTACTATTTCCTTTGTTAACTTTTTTTCAGGAAGTTCTGGTCAGGGTAAGGGGCAATTGTAAACTTCCAGGCTTCATAGTCTATAAGCTCTCTCCTTCTCTATTTCCACACAGGCAGATTGCTCCCCAAATTCATGGCATCTTTATGTGAATCTCTGTGTGCCTCATTTTCTGTGCTTCTCCAAATCAAAACAGGTTAAACAGGCTCTACCTTGGCCCCTTTCAGCCATCACTAGAGCAGCTGGGATGCAGGGCACAAAGTCCCTAGGCTGCACACAGCATGAGGACCCTGCGCCCACCCCACAAAACAACTTTTTCCTCCTAGGCTTCCAGGCCTGTAACAGGAGAGGCTGCCATGAAGACCTCTGACATGCCCTGAAGACATTTTCCCCATTGTCTTGGAGATTAACATTTGGCTCCTCATTACTTATGCAAATTTCTGCAGCCAGCTTGGATTTCTTTTCAGAAAATGGGATTTTCTTTTCTATCACATTGTCAGGCTGCACATTTTTCAAACTTTTATGCTCTGCTTCCCTTATAAAACTGAATGTCTTTAACTGCACCCAAGTCACCTCTTGAATGCTTTGCTGCTTAGAATTTTCTTCCACCAGATGCCCTAAATCATCTCTCTCAAGTTCAAAGTTCCATAAATCTCTAGGGCAGGGGCAAAATGCCACCAGTCTCTTTGATAAAACATAACAAGAGTCACCTTTGCTCTGGTTCCCAACAAGTTCCTCATCTCCATCTGAGACCACTTCAGCCTGGATTTCATTGTCCATATCGTTATGAGCATTTTGGTCAAAGCCATTCAACAAGTCTCTAGGAAGTTCCAAACTGTCCCACATTTTCCTGTCTTCTTCTGAGCCCTCGAAACTGTTCCAAACTCTGCCCATTACCCAGTTTTAAAGTGGCTTCCACATTTTGGGGTATCTTTTTAGCAGCACCCCACTACTCATACCAATTTACTGTATTAGTCCATTTTCAGGCTGCTGATAAAGACATACCCGAAACTGAACAATTTATATAGGAAAAAGAGTTTAATGGACTTACAGTTCCATGTGGCTGGGGAACCCTCACAATCATGGCAGAAGGCAAGGAGGAGCAAGTCACATCTTACATGTATGGCAGCGGGCAAAGAGAGAGCTTGTGCAGGGAAACTCCCCCTTATAAAACTATCAGATCTTGTGAGACTTATTCACTATCATGAGAACAGCATGGGAAAGACTTTCCCCCATGATTAAATTATCTTCCACCAGCTCCCTTCTACAACATGTGGGAATTCAAGATGAGAGATTTTGATGGGGACACAGCTATATCTGTGGCTATATCAGATAAATTAGATCTTAGGGCAAAAAAAAAAATACCAGAAATAGGAAGGGACATTTTATAATAATAAAGGAGTCAATCAACCAATGAGAGATAACAACCCTAAATGGATGTGCACCAAAAAATAAAATTGTGAAACATGTGTGGCAAAAGCTGTTAGAAATGGAGGAGAAATGGACAAATGCACAATTATAGTTGGGGACTTCAACAGCACTCTTGCACCAATTAAAAATAGAACTAGACACTAAACTAGCATCAACAAAGAACTCAATACCATAAGACCGTAGGATCTACTTGACATTAACTACTCTACTCAGTGATAGCAGAATACACATTCTTGTCAAGTGCTCACAGAATATATACCAAGATATACTACATCTTGAACCATAAAACAAACCTAAAAAATGTAAAGGAATTAAAATCAAACCACAATGGAATCAAATGACAAATCAATAACAGAGAGATAATAGGAAAATCTCCAAACACATAATAACTAAGCAGGAAACTTCTATGTAATTTATAAGTCAAAGAGAAAGTGTCAAAGAAAAATAAATACACTTAGCTGAATAAAAATAAAAATACAATATCAAAAATTTGAACTCACAGCTAAAACAGTGATGAGAGGAAAATGTACAGCATTAAATGTTTGCATTGAAAAAGAGGAAAAGTCTTAAATCAATAATTTTAACTTCTACTTTAAGAATTTAAAACAAGAAGAGCAAAATCAACCCAAAGAAAGCAAAAAGAAGAAAATAATAAAGATAGTAGAAGAAATCAATAAAATTGAAAACAGAAAAGCAATACAGAACATTATTGCAATGTTGTCAATAAAATTGACAACAAAAGACAAAAGATTAACAATGAAAAAAAAGAGAAGACACAAATTACCCATATCAGGAATAAAGCAAGGATATTACTATAGACACTGATGATAATAAAAGTATAATAAGGAACTATGACAAATAATTATACACATAAATTTGGCAACTTAGACAAAATGGGCTAATTCCTCAAAAAACACAAGCTACCACAACTCACTTATAAGAAAAAGATAATTTTTATAGCCCTATAACTATGAAACAAATAATTCATCATTTAAATAGTCTCAAAAGAAAAATATCTAGACCCAGATGGTTTCACTGAATAATTTTACCAAATGTTTAAAGAACAATTAACAATAATTCTACAATTTCTCCCAGAAAACAGGGTAGCTACTATTTTCCTGATACCAAAATCAGGCAAAGATATTAAGAGAGAAAGAAAAAAAGGAAAAAAGACAGACAGACAGACAGATGGACAGACAGAGAAGAAAGAAAGAAATTCTTATGAGTGAT
Organism: Hylobates moloch; assembly: GCF_009828535.3. Classification (NCBI taxonomy): domain Eukaryota; kingdom Metazoa; phylum Chordata; class Mammalia; order Primates; family Hylobatidae; genus Hylobates; species Hylobates moloch. The sequence continues at coordinate 79,386,155 of NW_026652288.1, read as the reverse complement.
GACTTGTGTATCATTAAAATACACCAATGTCACTTATGAATAAAGATGCAAAAATCCTTAACAAAATATGAATGAAAATTATATATATAATATTTGTACAAAAAATATTCAACATGATCAAATGGAATTTATTGTACCATGCAAAACAGGTCAATATTAAAAAATCAAACAATCTAATTCACCATAATGATAGAATAAAGAAGACAATTCATATGATAATCAATCAATGCAGAAAAAAACCATTTGGCATAATTCAACACCCATTCATAATTTTTTTTAAATCTCAGAAAAATGAAAGTATTGAAAAGTTCTTCAACTTGAAAACAGTATATTCAAGAAACCGAAAGCTAACATTACAGTTGTTCCTCAATATCTGTGGGAGATTGGTCCCAGGACCCCTCATGAATACAAAAATCCATGGATGCTCAAGTCCTTTATATAAAGTGATGTAGTATTTGCATATAGCCTCTGCACATTTTTTCATATACTTTAAATCATCTCTGGATTACTTGTAATACCTAGTACAGTGTAAATGCTATGTAAATAATTGTTACACTGTATTCTTAGGGAATAATGACAAGAAAAATTTCTGTATACATGTTCAGAACAGACAAAACCATTAAGTTTCTTTAAAAATTTTTGTTTCATTGTTGATTAAATCCACAGATAAAATGCCACAGATATGAAGGACCATCTGTATATTTAATGGTAAAAGACCAGATTCTTTCCCTCTATGACTGACAGCAAGGCAAGAATGTTTACTCTCATGACTCTATTCAACATAGGGTTGGAAGTTCTAGCCAGTGTATAAAGGCAAGAAAGGTAAATAAAATAACAACAGATCAGAAAAGCAATGAGATGGTTTCAATTTGCATATAATATAATTGTCAGAAAATCAGAAGGAATTGATAAACTCCAAAACTAAAAAATGAGTTCAACAAGTTAGCAGAATAAAAGATAAACATAAAAAATCAGTTATATTCTATATATTAGTGACAAACACATGGACAGTAAAATTAAAGGGCAATAATATTTACCAAAGCTCAAAAATAGAAAAAATAAGATGTAAATCTAACAAGATATTTATAGATCTTCTATACTAAAATCTATAAAACACTGATAAACAAAATTAAAGATAGGTAAATTGAGAGATATATTGTATTTGTGGCTTGGAAGACTCAATGTAATAAAAAGATGAGTATTTTCCTGAATTGATATACAGGATTAATACAATTCTTATCAAAATCCAAGCAACATTATTTGTATATATAAGCAAGTTTTTACAAAAAATATATGAAAGGGCAAAAAGTATAATAGCTAAAACAGTTATAATAAATAAGAATAAGGTAAGATCATTTACTTGATTTCAAGACTAATCAGGTCTATGTCATATTGGTGAAGAGATACATGCATCAATCAATGGAATAAAATAGCCCATAAGAAAACTCACAGAAATATTCCCACTTGATTAATGGGAAAGGTGCAAAAGGAATTCAACAAAGAAGGATAACCTTTTCAACAAATGCATCAGCAAGAATATATCTCATACTTTACAAAAAAAATTAACTAAAGATGGATCACTAACTTAAATATTAAAGTATTAAAAACTTTTCATACAAAAAAGCAGCTTTATTCATAACTGCTGCAACTGCTATCAGTTCAAATGAAAAACGTTTAAACAAACTGTGATACATCTATATCATGGAATACCACTCAGCCATAAAAATGAACTATTGCTACATGTAAAAACCTAATAAATCTGCAGGGAATTATGCTGGATGAAAAAAATCCAGTCCATATAGGTTACATACTGCATGATTCTATTTATATAACATTCTTGAAATGACAAAATTATATAAATGGAGAATACATTAGTAGCTTTCAGGGGTTAAGGAGGGAGTAGGGATGGAGAAAAGTGATTGTGGCTATTAAATGGCAACATGAGAGACCATTGCAATGACTGAAATATTCTGTATCTTGATTACACCAATTTCAACATTCTGGTTGTTATACTGTATTATAATTTTGCAGGATGTTAGCATTAAAGGGGATTGGGTAAATCATACATAGGCTGTCTCTATATTATTTCTTACAACTGCATGCAAATCTAAAATTATCTCACAAAAGCTTAATGAAGACAAAATAATCAGAGCCTTCAGTGACCAGTGGAAAGTAGCAAGAAGAAAATGTCACATAACTAGAATATCTAAAGGAGAGAAGACAGAGTAAGAGAAAGAAAAAAGTGTGAATAGATAATGATCAAACATTTTCTAAATTTGATAACTAAAACCACATATCCCAAAATTTCAATGAACCCAAGGAGGGTAAACATGAGAAGAAAAGCACCACATTAGGCCACACACCTACAACCATCTGATCTTCGACCAACCTGACAAATACAAGCAATGGGAAAGGACCTTCTGTTCAATAAATAGTGCTGGGATAACTGGCTAGCCATATGCAGAAGATTGAAAATGGATCCCATCCTTGCACCATATACAAAAATCAACTCGAGATGGATTAAATACTTAAATGTAAAACCCAAAACTATAAGAATCCTGGAAGACAACCAAGGCAATACCATTCTGAACATAGGAACAGGTTTTCATGATGAAGGCACCAAAAGCAATTGCAAAAAAAGCCAAAATTGACAAATGAGATCTAATTCAACTAAAGAGCTTCTGCACAGCAAAAGAAAGCTATGAATAAAGAGACAACCTATAGAATGGGAGAAAAGATATACACGTGGCCAAAAAGCACATGAAAAAAAGCTCAATATCACTAATCATAAGAGAAATACAAATCAAAACCACAATGAGACAACATTCACACCAGTCAGAATGGCTATTATTAAAAAGTCAAAAAATAACAGATGCTGGTGAGATTGTGAACCCTGGCATCAGGTTGGTGATCATAGCCCCAAGTTCCAGACCAGCATGTACAGGCAAAGCCTCCAGGCCCACTCCAATGCCAGGCAGGACCCTACAGCCCCAGACTCCAGGCTGGACCCCACAGCCAAAGGTTTCAGGCCTACTCTAGAGTCAGGCTAGCTCCAGTGGTTGTCTCAGGCCTCGCCCTAGCATTAATGAATCTAGGCTTCAGGCCTCTGGCTATAGTACACCAGGGTTCAGGTCTACTGGGGTGGCCCAGTAGACCTTAGCACCAGGCTGGCCCCTATATTACCAGACTCCAGAACTACCCCTGTGAACTCGGGCTCTAGGCTAGATCCAGAACTAGGCCAGCCCCTATGGACTTAGGCTCCAGGCCCATTCCATGGAAGCAGGCCCTGGGCCTGCCCCTATGGACCTAGGTACCAAGCTATAATCCCAGTAACTCTAGCTTCAGCACAGTCCGTACAAACTCAGGACTTGTGAATATAGCTTTCAGGCCTGCCCCTGAGGATCCAAACTCCAACATGACCCAGTAAACAGGCCTACCGTGGATCTCAGCCACAAGGGGAGCCCCAAGGGACTCAGGAATCAAGCCCACTGTAGCAGATTCAAGCTCCAGACTCCAGAGTGGACTCAGGCTCCGGGCTCAACCCTGTGGATCCAGGCACTAAGCCTACAACTGTGGAACCAGGTGCTAGGCCTGCCAAGCTTCTGACCCTACACCGGGCTCCAAGGCTCCAGCAACAAGTCTACCCATGAACCCTGCAAGATGGTCTTCCAAGAATTTTTGGATAAACTGACTAGTGGAACTTTCCTTTCCAAAGCCTATTTGTAAAGACTGAAATAGCTGCTTACTTTTTCATATGTGCACACACTAATTTATGTCCACATAATCATAAACATCAGGAAAACATAATAACACCAATGGAAAAAAAGTAAAGCACCAGTAACTGACCCTTATAAAATAGAGGTCTGTGAACTTCCTGACAAAGAATTCAAAATAATTTTAAAGAAGCTCACTTAGCTACAAATGAACGCAAATAAAAAAGAAAAATAAAATTAGGAAAACAATACATGCACAGAATTAAAAGTAGAACAAAGATATGCCATAAAAAATAACCAAACAAAAGTTGTGGCACTACAAATCAATGACTGAACTGAAAATTTTACAGAAAGCTTCAACAGTGGACTCAAGCAGAGAAAGAATCAGCAAGCTCAAAGAAAGCATATTTCAAATTACCCAGAGAGGGAAATGAAAAGAAAAAAAGAATAAAAAAGAGTAAAGAAAGACTACAGGAATTCTGAGAAAAGATCAAGTGAAACAATGTATGCATCATGGTAGTTCAAGAAGGGGCAGAGAAGATAAAGGAGCCAGAAGAAATAATGATTAAAAAAACTCCCCAAATCTGGAGATGAAAATGAACCTCCATATCCATGAAGCCCAAATAACCCAAATAGATTAAATATGGAGAGATCTTCATCAAGACACATAATAATGAAATTTTCAAAAGTCAAACATAAGACAGAAGTTAGAAAACAAGAGAAAGACAACTTGCTACATACAAGGGAATGTTCATAAGATTATTAGCAGTTTTTTCAGCAAAAACATTACAGGCGAGGAGAGAGTGGGCTGATATATTCAATATGTTAAAATGAAAGAAAGAAAGAAAGAGAAAAAGGCCTGTCAACAAAGAATACTATACCCAGCAAAGCTAATTCTCAGAAATGAGTGAGAGATAAGTAAGGACTTTCCAAGACAAAGAGAAGCCATGGGAGATTACTACCACGGGAATTGTCTTACAAGAAATGCTAAAGTGAATTTTCCAAGTTAAAACAAAAGGATGTCAACCAACAACACGAAAAATATGAAAGTATAACTCATTATTAGGTAAGAATATGGTCAACTTCAGACTACTCTGATACTGTTATGGTGGTATGTAAATGAACCTGGTGGTTTATAAATACAAAAAAGTATTAAAATAACTGTATTTACAATAATTTGTTAATGGACAGGATAAATGCAAAAAATGTAAATTGAGACATAACATAAAACATGGTGGGAGGAAAAGATAAACTGTAGTTTTTGAATGCCATGAAATTAAATTGTTATCAGCTTAAAATAGTCTGATACAGCTATGAGATGTTTTTACATAAGCCTCATGGTAACTACAAGAAAAAAACTGTAGAAAATTCACAGAAATTTAAGAAAAAGGAAACAAATAATACCACTACAGAAAATCACAAATCACAAAGGAAGACAACAAGAGAGGGAGAATGGAACAAAGTAGTCAGGACAATATTAACAAAATGGCAGTAGTAAGTCTTTACCTATCAATAATTACTTTAGATGTAAATTGATTAAATTCTCCAATCAGAAGACACAAAGTGGCTACATAAATAAAAAGATTAAATCATGTGCTGCCTACAAGAGATTAACTTGAGTTTAAAAACCCACATGTACTGAAAGTGAAGGAATGGAAAAAGACATCCTATGTAAACAAAAGAGAGCAAAGGTGGCTATATTTATATCAGAGAAAATAGATGTTAAGACAAAAACTATTACAAAATACAAAGGAGGTCATGAGAGTCAACTCACTAAGATTACAGAATGATTATAAATGTATATGCACCCAAAAAGGCACCATGTAAATTTATAGGGCAAATACTAACATGAATGCTGGGAGAAGTAGACAGTAATACAATAATAGAAGACTTCAATAGCCAACTTTCAACAATGGATAGATCATCTAGATAGAAAGTCAATAAGGAAACAGTGGGCTTGAACAATACTATAAAGCAAATAGACCTATTAGACGTATACAGAACACTTTATCCAACAACAGCAAAATACACATTCCTTTCAGGTGCATATGGAACATTGTCCAAGTAGATCATATTAGGTCACAAAACAAGTATTAAGAAATTTAAGAAGACTGAAATCATATCCAGTATCTTTCCTGACTATAATGTTTTAAAACTTGAAAACACTAACAGGAAGAAAATTAGAAAATTCACAAAAAAAGTGGAAATTAAACAACACCTTTCTCAACAATCAATGGGTCAAGAATAAATGAAAAGGGAAATCAAAAAATATCTTGAGATAAATGAAAATGGATACACAACTTACCAAAACATATGGCATGCAGCAAAAGCAGTGCTAAGAGATATGTTTATAGCAAAAAAGATGTACATTGAGAAAGAAAAAAGATCTCAAAAAAAAAAAAACAAACAAACTAATTTATACATCAAGGAACTAGAAAAAGAACAACAAAGTAAGCCCTAATTCAGCAGCAGGAGGAAAATGAGAACGATCAGAGCAGATATAAATAAAATTAAAACTAGAAAAACAACAGAAAAAGCTAATAAAACTAAGATTTGCTGTTTTGATAAGATGATGAACCTTTAGCTACACTAAAAAAAGAATATGTACATAAAATTATAAATGAAAGAGAAGACATTACAATTTATAGAACAGTACCATAAAGGATTGTGAGAGACTACTATGAAGAGCTATACTCCAATGAATGCAACATCCTAGAAGAAATGGATAAATTCCGAGAAACACAAAATCTATCAAGACTGATCATCTCAGAAATAGAAAATCTGAACACACCAATATCGGATAAGGAGATTGAATCAGTAAATAGAAACTTTCCAAAAAAGAAAAGTCCCATATTTGATGGCTTCATTGGTACATTTTATTAAATATTTTAAAAACTGGCACCTATTCCTCTCAAATGCTTCCAAAAAGGTGAAGAGGAAGAAACACTTCCAAACTCATTTTATAAAGCCAACATCATCCTGATAGAAAAGTCAGACAAGGACACTTCAAGAAAGAAAATTAAGGGCATAAGGGCTCACACCTGTAATCCCAGCTACTCGGGTGGCTGAGGCAGGAGATTCACTTGAACCTGGGAGGCAGAGATTGCAGTGAGCTGAGATCACGGCACTGCACTCCAGCCTGGGAGACAGAGAGACTTTGTCTCACCAAACAAACAAACAAAACAAACAAACAAACAAAAATTACAGGCTAATATTCTTGATGAACATAGATGCAAAATCTTCAACAAAACACTAGCAAACAAAACGTAATAGCAAATTAAAAGGATCATATGCCAATTCTGTGAAGAAAGTCATTGTTAGCTTGATGGGGATGGCATTGAATCTATCAATTACCTTGAGCAGTAGGGCCATTTTCATGATATTGATTCTTCCTACCCATGAGAATGGAATGTTCTTCCATTTGTTTGTATCTCTTTTATTTCATTGAGCAGTGGTTTGTAGTTCTCCTTGAAGAGGTCCTTCATGTCCCTTGTAAGTTGGATTCCTAGGTATTTTATTCTCTTTGAAGCAATTGTAAATGGGAGTTCACTCATGATTTGGCTCTCCCTTTGTCTGTTATTGGTGTATAAGAATGCTTGTGATTTCTGCACATTGATTTTGTATCCTGAGACTTTGCTGAAGTTGCTTATCAGCTTGAGATTTTGGGCTGAGACAATGGGGTTTTCTAGATATACTATCATGTCATCTGCAAACAGGGACAGTTTGACTTCCTCTTTTCCTAATTGAATATCCTTTATTTCCTTCTCCTGCCTGATTGCCCTGGCCAGAACTTCCAACACTATGTTGAATAGGAGTGGTGAGAGGGCATCCCTGTCTTGTGCCAGTTTTCAAAGGGAATGCTTCCAGTTTTTGCCCATTCAGTATGATATTGGCTGTGGGTTTGTCATACATAGCTCTTACTATTTTGAGATACTTCCCATCAATACCTAATTTATTGAGAGTTTTTAGCATGAAGGGCTGTTGAATTTTGTCAAAGGCCTTTTCTGCATCTATTGAAATAATCATGCAGTTTTTGTCGTTGGTTCTGTTTATATGCTGGATCACGTTTATTGATTTGCGTATGTTGAACCAGCCTTGCATCCCAGGGATGAAGCCCACTTGATCATGTTGGATAAGCTTTTTGATGTGCTGCTGGATTCGGTTTGCCAGTATTTTATTGAGGATTTTTGCATCGATGTTCATCAGGGATCTTGGTCTAAAATTCTCTTTTTTTGTTGTGTCTCTGCCACGCTTTGGTATCAGGATGATGCTGGCCTCAAAAAATGAGTTAAGGAGGATTCCCTCTTTTTCTATTGATTGTAATAGTTTCACAACGAATGGTAATAGCTCCTCCTGGTACCTCTGGTAGAATTTGGCTGTGAAACCATCTGGTCCTGGACTTTTGTTGGTTGGTAGGATATTAATTATTGCCTCAGTTTCAGAGCCTGTTATTGGTCTATTCAGGGACTCAACTTCTTCCTGGTTTAGTCTTGGGAGGGTGTATGTGTCCAGGAATTTATCCATTTCTTCTAGATTTTCTAGTTTATTTGTGTAGAGGTGTTTGTACTATTCTCTGATGGTAGTTTGTATTTCTGTGGGATCAGTGGTGATATCCCCTTTATCATTTTTTATTGCATCTATTTGATTCTTCTCTCTTTTTTCTTTATTAGTCTTGCTAGCAGTCTATCAATTTTGATCTTTTCAAAAAACCAGCTCCTCGATTCATTGATTTTTTGTGTCTCTATTTCCTTCAGTTCTGCTCTGATTTTAGTTATTTCTTGCCTTCTGCTAGCTTTTGAATGTGTTTGCTCTTGCTTCTCTAGTTCTTTTAATTGTGATGTTAGGGTGTCAATTTTAGATCTGTCCTGCTTTCTCTTGTGGGCACTTAGTGCTATAAATTTCCCTCTACACACTGCTTTAAATGTGTCCCAGAGTTTCTGGTATGTTGTGTCTTTGTTCTTATTGGTTTCAAAGAACATCTTTATTTCTGCCTTCATTTTGTAACAGACACTTCTCAAAAGAAGACATTTATGCAGCCAACAGACACATGAAAAAATGCTCATCAACACTGGCCATCAGAGAAATGCAAATCAAAACCACAATGAGATACCATTTCACACCAGTTAGAATAGTGATCATTAAAAAATCAGGAGACAACAGGTGCTGGAGAAGATGTGGAGAAATAGGAACACATTTACAATGTTGGTTGGACTGTAAACTAGTTCAACCATTGTGGAAAACAGTGTGGCCATTCCTCAAGGATCTAGAACTAGAAGTACCATTTGACCTAGCCATCCCATTACTGGGTATATACCCACAGGATTATAAATCATAGCTGCTATAAAGACACATGCACACGTATGTTTATTGTGGCACTATTCACAATAGCAAAGACTTGGAACCAACCCAAATGTCCATCAATGATAGACTGGATTAAGAAAAAATGTGGCACATATACACCATGGAATACTATGCAGCCATAAAAAAGGATGAGTTCATGTCCTTTGTAGGGACATGGATAAAGCTGGAAACCATAACTCTCAGCAAAGTATCCCAAGGACAGAAAGCCAAACACAGCATGTTCTCACTCATAGGTGGGAATTGAACAATGAGAACACATGGACACAGGAAGGGGAACATCACACACTGGGGCCTGTTGTGGGGTCGGGGGAGGGGGAGGGATACCATTAGGAGATATACCTAATGTAAATGACCAGTTAATGGGTGCAGCACACCAACATGGCACATGTATACATATGTAACAAACCTGCATGTTGTGCACATGTACCCTAGAACTTAAAGTATAATTAAAAAAAATAGGAATAAGCAAAAAAAAAAAAAAAAAAAGGATCATACACCATGGTCAAGTAGGATTTATCCTTGGAATGGAAGAATTGTTTAATATATGCAGATTAACAAATGAGATATACCACATTAACACAGTGAAGGATAAAACCCATATGGTCACCTCATTAGATGAAGTAAAAACATTTGAAAAAATTCAATATCCTTTCATGAAAAAACTTCCAACAAATTATGTGTAGAAGAAATGTATCTTGACTAAGTACAGGCTATATATAACAAGCCCACAGCTAACATCAAACTAACCAATGAAAAGCTAAAGGCTTTTCCTCTAAGATCAAAAACATGATAAAGATGTTCACTTTCACCACATCTATTCAATATAGTGCTGGAATTCCTAGACAGATAAATTAGACAAAAAAAAAAAAAAAAGAAAGAAAGAAAAGATATCCAAAATATAAAGGAAGAAATAAAATTGTCTCTATTTGCAGATGACAAGTTTTTATATATAGGAAATTCTGCAGACTCTACCAGAAACTGCTAGAACTAAAAAACAAATTAAATAAAATTGTAGGATGCAAAATCAGCATAAAACATCAGTTGCATTTTTATACTCCAACAGCAAATTATTCAAAAAATAAATCAAGCTAGCAATTCCATATATAATAGCATCAATAAAAATGAAATACTTGGCAAGAAATGTAACCAAGGAGGTGAAAGGCCTGTCCACTGAAAACTATAGAACATTGATGAAAGAAACTGAAGACAACGCAAATAAATAGAAAGATATCCGGTGTTCATGGATTAAAAGAATTAATACTACTGAAATGCCCCTACTACCCAAAGAAATCTACAGATTCAATGTGGTTCCTATCAAAATTCTCACGGCATTTTAAAATATTTCCCACATTTTTAATTTTTTTATTTCCAACTTTTATTTTAAGCTCAAGGATACATGTGTAGGATGCGCAAGTTCATTACATAGGTAAATGTATATATACCATGGACATAGAAAGAAATCCTAAGATTCATAGAGAACCACAGAAAACCTTCAATAGCCAAAGCAATTTTGATCAAAAGGAATAAAGTTGGATATATCACACTAACTGATTTCAAAAATACTACAAATCTACACTAATCAAAACAACATGGTACTGGCATAAAATACACAAATAGACCAATGGGACAGAAAGAGAACCAATAAACTAATCCACAAATTTATGGTTAATTGATCCTTGACAAGGATGTCAAGAACACCTAATAGAGAATAGACAGTATCTTCAATAACTATCCACATGTGTATGAATGAAATCGGACCCTTATCTTACCTCATATACAAAATCAAACCAGAATGAATTAAAGGTTTAAGTATAAGACCTGAACTGTAAAACTATTCAAATAAACATAGAGGAAAAGCTTCTTGACATTGGTCTGAGCAATTATTTTTTGAATATGTCCTCAAAAGCACAGGCCAAAAAAGCAAAAATACGCAAACAGGATTGAGTCAAACTAAAAACTTCCCGCATAGAAACAACAACAACAACAACAAAAAACAAAAAAACCAAAACACCAATGAACAGAATGAAAAGACAACCTATGGAGAGAAAATATTTGCAAATTATACTTATGATAAAAGGTTAATATCTGTCTTAGTTCATTTTCCTTACTTATAACGGAATACCTGAAACTGTTTTATTTTTAAAAAAGGAATTTATTTATGATCCATTATTCACACTTCAGGGTATATATTCAAGGACGATTAAATCAGTATGTTGAAGAGATAACTGTACTCCCATGTTCAATGTAAGTGCCCATTGACAGGTGAATGCATAAAGAAATGAATAAAGAAAAAACACACCCACAATAGAATACTATTCAGTCTTTTAAAAGAAGAAAATCCTGTCATGCGCAGCAACACGGATGAACTTGGGGGACATTATACTAAGTGAACGTCAGGTTCAGAAATACTGTATTATCTTACTTATATGTGGGATTAAAAAATTTGAATTTGTATAAGCAGAGAGTAGAATGGTGGTTTCCAGGGCCTGGGAAGGGAGGTAAGGGAGAAATGAGATGTTGGTTGAGGATACAATATTACTGTTAGAAAGGATAAATAATTTCTGGAGAGTTATGTTGACTATGGTCAATAATAATATATTGTAAATTTTAAAAATTGCTAAGTGAATAGATCACAAATGTTCTCATCACAAAAAAATGATAAATATTTGAGGTGGTAGATATGTTAATTAGCTTGATTTAATAATTTCACAAAATATACATGTATCAAAACCACATTGTATACTGTAAAAATACACACTTTTAATTTATCAATTATACCTTAATAAAGCCTGGGGCCTGGAGAGGGTGTAAAGACCTTTGAGTCTAATAAAAACATTGAATATTCTTTTTTAAAATATCAAAACTTGGCTATGATCATATTTATTTCACTTAGTCTTCATGATATATTTCTACTTTGCAAAGATTGTATTGTATGAAGAGCCAGAGAGATATTTCTGAGTTACTTATAGAACAAAACATGTACCTACCTGGTAAACTATAATAGCCAATTTACATTTCTGAAATTGCAAAAAAAAAACAAAACACAAAAAACACCTCTTTTAGAATCTGTGAAATGTTTACACTGACGGCAGCTAAATGTTATTTTATTAAAATCAGCAGCACAAATTTCAAGCTTAAGTCCAGAATACTTTTTTCCTAAAAGATGCCATATTACATTTTTCCTTAGTGCTGGGCACAGTGTCTCATGCCTGTAATTCCAGTAGTTTGGGAGGCCAAGGCAGGAGAAGCAGTTGAGGCCAGTAGTGTGAGACTAGCTTGGGCAACACAGTGAGACCCTATTTTTACAAAGTTTTTTAAAAACTAGCTGGGCATGGTGGCATGCACTTGTAGTCTAGCTACTCGAGGCTGAGGCAGGAGGATTGTTTGAGCCTAGGACGGCCAGGCTGCAGTGAGTGATGGCTGCCCCCTGCACTCCAGGCTGGGGGACAGTGAGAGACCTTGTCTCTAAATAAATTAAAAAAAAAAAATTAAAAAAATTAAAATTAAACATTTATTTAGGTTTTCCAGCAACCACTATTTTGGAAGTTAGATGAAAGGATTGCAGATGCCATGGAAAGAACCTGACTAATTCTGACCTCAGCATGACTACCTCCCAACACACTCATGTAATACTTTATTCAAATCGCTTTCTTTAAAACATATGCTGGTAACCTCCATACATACCTCCATAAGCCCCAGAGGATTTGCAAAGGTGTGTCACTGGTCAGAGTCTCTTGATTTCACCTCTCTAGATTCTCACTTTTTGATCTTCAAAGATGCTCTAAAGTCAGTGATTCTACTCATAAAGTTGAGGTGTCTACGTTTAACAAAGCCTTCATGTACCTAAACAATGCACATGTTCATATCTAAAGATACAGTGGCATTTTACCAGAGAATATATTCTAGTCCTAAGAAAAAATATTTGGATATATTGCAAATAAAAATATCTACTCTAAAATCCCAATAGCTTCTTTAATTGTTGATATATGAATTATAATGGACTCTATATCTGTGCAGTAATCCTATATATTGGGGATGTCTAGACATTGGCATTTTGGCATTTTTCTTCTTTGGACTGATTCCTACTTCTCTTAAAATTCAGCTCAAGTGTCTTCTCTTAAAAGCCTTTTCTTTTTTTTTTTTTTTTTTTTTGTTTTGAGACGGAGTCTCGCTCTGTCGCCCAGGTTGGAGTGCAGTGGCGCAATCTCGGCTCACTGCAAGCTCCGCCTCTCGGGTTCATGCCATTCTCCTGCCTCAGCCTCTCCGAGTAGCTGGGACTACAGGCACCCGCCACCACGCCCAGCTAATTTTTTGTATTTTTAGTAGAGACAGGGTTTCACCGTGGTCTCGAGCTCCTGACCTCGTGATCCGCCCGCCTCGGCCTCCCAAAGTGCTGGGATTAAAAGCCTTTTCTGAACCCCCTTTCAGGTGGCTTAGATGCTACCCACTGGGGTTCCTTTAATATAATATGTACATCTTTACCACTGTGTTGCTATATTCTCTTTTTACACAATTGTCTTCCCCACTAGACCATGAGCTTCTTGAGGGCAGAGACATTTGTTTTTTTGTATCAAAGAACTCATTTCCTGCCCCAGTGCTTGGAACATAATGGGAACTTGCAGAAGTCCCTTGCATGAAGGAAATGAATGACAAAGAAATATGTGAGAGAATGGTGAGGAAGGTAAGCAGATATTCTGTCTAGTGAAATAACAAATGAATATCCCAAGCCTGAAGATATTCTCAAAGCAAAAATATTATAAAACAATTATTTGCCACAACTTCTTTAAAAGGAAACAGAACCCCCCCAGACCTTTAGATTTTCCTTTCAAGTTTTGCTCATTACTGATATTACTCGTTTCATACACACTCTATATCTATTCAAGTCCCTCAGAGAATCAAGACTTATTTCTAACACAGCCTTATGGATCTCTTTCATCTAGTCCTAGATAAAATGCAAAAAAACTTATATAGTTCGTGGAGAGATGTGCAGCTGCTGTTGGAGTTTCTGTAAGCTTAATGAACTGCATGTTCACTGTAAAAGCTAATCCAAACCAACTAGAGTTAGGGCCATTATGAGGCTTATACGGGTGTTCACCCATGAAATACTTGCTAAGAATCTAACTGAGATTCATAATTGACAGCATCTCAGTTTTTGGGACAGTAAGATTATATTCATTATAGTACAATATAAGACTTTGTATTGACTGATTGGAGAAACTAGCCACATTTTCCTATGCTGCTACAGTTTAGTCTAGCTGTCAATTTGTCAGTTCCTGGGTTGCAAACTGTGGACACTATTGCTTAGCATTCATGTCTGGTTCACATCCCAGCAGTGACAGTTCACCATCTACAATCATGTTTCCTAACTGCAGTCCAGCCCAGCTGCAGAGCCAATTTCCAACACAATTGCAGCCAGCTCAGACAAGAAATCTGGTCATCAAATGCCACGTTCTCTGAGGTACAAGGAGACTGTGTGCTTTGAGAAGTATTAATAAATGCAGTTAGAGAATCAATGGATAGAAATTAGACTTTCAAAGAAAAGTTAAGACATATTATTAAAAATTATATTCCCCAGAATTGCTATAATAATTATCATCTAGAAGCTGGGTGCAGTGGCTCATGCCTGTAATCCCAGGATTTTGGGAGGCCGAGGCAGGTGGATCATGAGGTCAGTAGATCGAGACCATCCTGGCTAATGTGGTGAAACCCTGTCTCTACTAAAAATACAAAAAAAAAAAAAAATTAGCCAGGCGTGGTGGCGGGCGCCTGTAATCCCAGCTATTCGGGAGGCTGAGGCAGGAGAATGGCATGAACCCGAGAGGTGGAGCTTGCAGTGAGCTGAGATTGCACCACTGCACTCCACCCTGGGCGACAGAGCGAGACTCTGTCTCAACCACAAAAACAACAAAAAAATTATCATCTAGAATATTTATGTTAACATTTAATATGGTAAACTTTCAAAATGGCATAGAGAAAAGATCAAGGAGACATGAATTTGTAGCCTGATTCTGGCAAAGCCAGTAGCTCTGAGACCTTGGGACAATAACTTGACTTCCTAGGGCCTTAAGTCCTTTACCTGTAAAATAAACATAATAACAATAATAACAATATTTCATGGGATTATGTAAATATTGAGTGAAATAATGCAGGTAAAACAATGAATACAGTGTCTGGAATACTGTAGGCACTCAATAAATTATTAGTGTAAGTATAGTAAATAGAGTAGAGAGGAATTAAAATAGATAAACAAATAATCAGCTAGCATTAGAAAGACAGATTTTACAATTTAAGATATTTGAAGTAAAACAACTATGAGTGGCATGAAAATCTAAAGTGTATTCAGGTTTGTGTACAGCAAAACCTGAGTGGAGTTGAGGAAATTTAGAAACGAAATTCTTCTAAAAAAGAATGAGTTTATGTCCTTTGCAGGGGTATTGATGAAGCTGGAAACCATCATCCTCAGAAAAGTAACACAGGAGCAGAAAACCAAACACTGCATGTTCTAACTCATAAGTGGGGTTGAAAAATGAGAATACATGGACACAGGGAGGGGAACATCACACACGGGGGCCTTTCTGGGGGTAGGAGGAAAGGAGAGAGAGAGCATTAGGACAAATACCTAATGCATGCAGGGCTTAAAACCCAGACGATAGGTTGATTGGTGCAGCAAACTACCATGGCACATGTATACCTATGTAACAAACCTGCACATTCAGCACATGTATCCCAGAACTTAAAATAAAAAGTAAATTAATTAATTTAAAAAAGTTAAAAAAATGTAAAATACTAAAGTCAGAAAAAATTTACTAGATTCCTACTATGTGCAAGATACTAGGAGAAAAAAGTTAATAAGATATTCCTACTGCCCTCAAAAAGTTTACATGATGTGGAAAGGTGAACAAATGTATTCCTATAGGAAGAGATATAGAAGAAGATTAAGTATTAGAAAAAGAACCAGAACTAGGAATGAATAGGGTCTCAAAATCCAAACAAAGGGACTTTCAGGAAGAAAGTTTAGGGAAAATTAGGTCAAGTGCTGAGGGGTTGAGAATCAACAAAAAGGGCTAGCAGTTTATGAGTGCTTCCCTGTGCCAGGTATAGTTTCAGGCTTTTCACATTTTATTCAATACATCATTTAGGTAAGATCCATTTATTGGATGGTAGCAGGGAACAAAAGGATAAATTTGGAAGTAATAACTTAGCTATGTTTGGAATTCTTTAACAAATAATAATAATAATAATAACAACAGATAATATTTATGTCGTGCTTAATAGGTTCCAGGTGCAATTTGCAAGTACTTAACATGCATTCATTTATTTAATCTGATCAACAACTCAATTAGGTAGGTATAATTTTAATCTACATTTCACAGATAAGAAACTGAAAGCAGAAAATGTATTCAAGGTCCCCAAGCTAACAAGTGGGATTTGTGGAAACAGAGAACTTCAGACTTAAGTAGTCTGGCTTCAGAGTCCATTTCTTAACTCCTACACTATAATGGAGGAGGATCCTGGGCTCTCTCACGATACCCATAAAGATAGGATGGTTAAAAGACGGATTATAAAGGGTGGTGTACCCAGCTGATAAGAGCTTCAGAAGATAAGTGATAAGAAGACAGAATTAAATTGGGATGCCAGTGATGACTATAAAGGACACAAATGTAAAAGGGGAAATGAAGCTCTGCTCCTGGAAGATGGGAGAAATGACACTGTAGTAAATGTTTGAGGTTGTACAGAATTTGATTCCTAAAACTCAGTAAGCAAGCATTGAGAGCCAGCAAGGAGATCCTGAGAAGGTCGCACTGGATAGGGTATATGAATTTTGAACATCAGATTTGGTGTTATGGATATGTTTGGATTCCAATCCTGACTGCCAAGAAACATCTTTGTACCACTGCAGCAGAAAATACACTACTCTGTGCTTTAGGTTTCAAGCAATTTATCATGAGTCAAGCAACTTACTAAGTTCTTTACATGCATTGTCCTATTCAAGCTTCATTCACAACCTTATGATGTATGTATCATTATTATCTCCAAATCACAGATAAAGAAATAAAGGATCAATGAGTTGAAATAGCTGCTTAACATGACAGTGAGTGGGGGAGCTGGGATTCCAACCAGATCTGATTCCACAGTTCTTCATACCACTATATCCATAATAGTTTTTTAAAAATAATCCAATATTACCAATGAGAAAAAACAGATTTTAGAATTTTGTACTCAACCCACAAGTATGGAGCATTCATACAGGAAGAAAGGAGGTTGAGAACAATAGCAGCAGGGACAATAGGGGGTCAGTTATTTGAAACTGGCTATGTGTGCAGCCCCAACCGTCAATATCCAGTTGGAGTGCTGGCTAGGGAAAACCCATTTCCAGCATTCTGCACAATGTTTTTAAGGAGGAGGCACAATGGGTGGTGGTTTTGTAACAGAAGTAATCCGGAGAGAATTTGATAATATTAGTTTATTTTAAAAATGAGAAAAACAATGGAAATAAGTCTTTATTGTTTAGTCTTTCCTAAATGTGGATATTATTTTACAAGAGTTGTTCTTTCAATAGTGCAGGAGGAATGGTGGGGTACTGGTTTGCAACTTAGGAACTAGACTTTTCTAGAAAAGTCAAATTTTCAGGTACATATATAGATGTCAGATTTTTAATTTTTGGCTTGGAAAATGTTAAATTGTAAAAAGTTCAAATTGTTTTCAACGTGTTACCATAGCTTAATATCTGCCATTAATAATTTCTATGTATTAAAGCATTTGCAGACATACTAATATTGAAAACATGCATGTCAGGAAATTCTATTAGGGCAATGGTAGATATAAATGGTTGATGTATTTGCAAAAGTACAATAGGTCACCAAAGACCTTTTGACCTTAATTCTCCAATATGTCATTTATTCTGCTTCCAGATAATTTCTGTAATTATCAAAGGATTCAGGTGAACATTTCTTTAGGTGAAATATCACAAAAATAGAAACACACAGGATTGTTTCCAGATCTGGATTAACGGGTCATCAAACTTCTATTGAGAGTCCATTATATATATTCAAAGCACCTTTCTAGGTGGCAGGTTTTACCTTAAAACACTTCCTAAAAGTTACTTCTTAAAGATTTTGTCAAATCTAAGTTCATAAGTATCGTCTTTTAGACTTTCAAAATATTTCATAACTCTAAGGTTAAAAAAGGATTATTAGACTTATTTCCCACAATATACACAATGGTGCTGAGATCTGCTGGAAATCATAAAAGAATTTGAATTTAGTATTCTATTACTTCCAGTTTCTAGTCTATGCTGGCTCGACTTGGCTGCTTTTAGATTTTTGCATAAAAAAATTGATGCATAAATTGTGCAAATAACTGTTGGACCATACAATTTTAATCACTGGCATTTGTCATTAGGAAAATAGTGTATATGGAACCAAAGATTTCACTGGAAGAATTTTCATTGTTTCTTTAAAACAATAAAAGGTATAAATTTTAAGTACCCAACATTAGAAAATTGTTATGGTACAACTGCAAAAACAGTGGCATGCTATATATTTATACAGTCAGCTTGAAAAATCTTGGGTTCTAGAGTTTAAAGTCCCTGGCTTCAAATCCTGGTCTGTAACTTCCACAGAATGAAACCCTGAGCCAATTATCAAACCTGTACTGTGTTCCATTTCCCTTTTTATAAATTAGGGACAGTAACAGTATCAGTCTCCTATGGTCGCTGTGAAATTTCAGTGATACAATGCATATATATGTACTTTCAGTGGTAACTAGCACAAAAATTTCTAAATAAATTTAAACTATTATTTTAATGCCATCATTAAGCATCATAAAATAGAAAATTATAATAGAAAATTAAATAATGACATTACGTTTTAAAAATATTTTAATAAATCAAGTTGTAAAACAGAAGATATAGTATAATCCTATTTCATAAAAGTATTTATACAAATAAAATACTTGAAAAAATATACACCAATATGTTAACAATTATTACTTCTGAGGAGATTATGGGTGGTCTTATTATGTTTCATTTGTGTTATTTTATTATCTAATTTACCTCAAATTTCCTTCAGTGAATACCTATTACTTTTATAACAAAGTCTAAAGACATGAAAATAAAATAAATTGCGTGGCATATATTGATCAGTGCCAAAGTTAAAAAGACCTCAGCAGAAGTTGCTGCTATCAGTAAGTCAATAGTTTCCAAGGCAAGAGATGCTAATGACAGCAAAAATACCACTGAGAGAAGGAGAGGTGTGGAGGGGAACTCAGTGTATTCAATATAAAGTAATGGAATTTGAGGTTGATGACATTAGGACCAAAAAATCCATTTCTACTGAAAATACAAAAGGTACAATTTCAACTTTAAGACCATCGCCATTGAAGTAGAGAATGATTGTTTTTAATGATTTGAAAATACAGTGCCTTTACCTTGAGTTAAGTATGTAAAGTCCTAAATAAACTTATTAATTTTCGATGCTTCCTTGGGGTTATCTTTACTTTGTTTTAGAGGTCATTTCAAGGTCTGGATAGGTTCATTCCCATTGTGGAAGGCAGAAGGACACAATTCTGGGAGAATCTTTAAGCTAAATTGCTACAGATCAAGGATCACTTCAGTTATGAACTGAATGTCCATTGAAAATTCACAGGTTGCAACCCTAACCCTTAATGTAATGGTATTTGAAAGTGGGGCCTTGGGGAGGTAATAAGGTTTAGATGAGATTGTGTCTGGAGTTTGTTCCTGCCGGTGAGTTCATGGTCTCACTGACTTCAAGAATGCAGCCTTGGACCTTTGGGGTAAGTGTGACAGCTCTTAAAGATGGCACAGACCCAAAGAGTGAGCAGTAGCAAGGTTTGTTGTGAAGAGTGAAAGAACAAAGCTTCCACAGTGTGGAAGGGGACCCGAGCGGGTTGATGCTGATGGCTGGGGTGGCCAGCTTTTATTTCCTTACTTGTCCCCTCCCATGTTCTATTTTTGTCCTATTAGAGTGGCCTTTTTTCAATCCTTCTTGCGATTGGCTACTTTTAGGATCCTGCTGATTGGTGCATTTTACAGAGCGCTGATTGGTGCATTTTACAGAGTGCTGATTGGTGCATTTTACAATCCTCTTGTAAGACAAAAAAGTTCTCCAAGTCCCCACTGGACCCAACATCCAGCTGGCTTCACCTCTCAAGATCATGAGGTTGCGGCCGGGTGCGGTGGCTCACGCCTGTAATTCCAGCACTTTGGGAGGCCGAGGTGGGCGGATCACAAAGTGAGGAGATTGAGACCGTCCTGGCTAACATGTTGAAACCCCGTCTCTACTAAAAATACAAAAAATTAGCCGGGTGTGGTTGCAGGCGCCTGTAGTCCCAGCTACTCAGGAGGCTGAGGCAGGAGAATGGTGTGAACCCTGGAGGCAGAGCTTGCAGTGAGCCGAGATCGCGCCACTGCATTCCAGCCTGGGCAACAGAGTGAGACTCCGTCTCAAAAAAAAAATAAAAGTGATCATGAGGTTTGGCCCCCATGATGAGATTAGTGTCCTTATAAGAAGAGGAAGAAATGACAGCACTCTCTCCTTCCAACATGTGAGGACACAGGGAGAAGGTGGCTGTCTGCAAGGTAAGAGAAGTCTTCTTACCAGGAACCCTACCTGCCAGCGACTTAACCTTAACTATTTAGCCTCCAGAATTGTAAGAAATAAATGCGTGCGTGGGCACGCATGCACACACACACACACATGCACACACACATACAGGAGCACCCACACACACATATACACAGACTGTCTCCCCTAATGTACCTTCTTTAACTTCTTTGGCCTGTTAAATCCAATTAACTTCCTGAGAACACTTAATTTGATAACTGAACTAGACAATCTTTAAAATTCTATGATTCTGGGTCTCTAAACAAAGGTTGTCCAACTGTTCTCCTTTCTACTCTCCAACTCTCAACCAGTTACCATGATCTGACATTCTAATTCTTTCAATATTCAGCTCATTAGCTCATTTATCTTATACCTTGGTTTTTCTAATGCCAGAAGTGGAAGCCTGATATTTCTTGATGATTTCCTGGGGACAACATGAAAATATTCTTGAGCCTTGCATGCCTGTCCATTATTTAACTTGTAATGGGCCCTCCACTTGGCTCCTACCTTCACTTTCCCTCACCACTATCATCTTAACTAATCAGTCCAAAAAACTTCTCTTTATCAACTTCCTAGTCATCACAATGATGCTTCTGTCATTCTGCACTCCCAAATGGGAAACCCTTAAAATCTCTTATCTTTGCTTTTAATCTCTCACTACATCTTCTAGTTTTTTCCTAAAGTTAGTTATAATTCATCCTGTTACATCTTTGCTGAAACTTATTTAATCATAACTGAAACACTGCAACAGATTCCTTAATCATCAATCAAATTAATTTTCATAAAATGCCAACTTTACTGTATCATTTCCAACCTGACAACAGAGATAAGCTTCTCTAACATTTTTTCTTCCACATTCAGTCCAAACTCAAACTGACTTCCAAGGCTTCCTAAACTTCGGTTTTTCTACTCTCCCCATCATACCTTTGCATTTATAAATTATAATTTTTACAAATTATTTATATATATTTGCAAAGATAAATAAGAATAAAAGTACTCTGTGCTGGTAGATATGAAAAATCTAGCCCTCTTACATGACTGTGGAACTATAAATGGGTCATCTTTTCCTGAGGACAGACTAGCAAATAATATCAGAAGCCTGAGAAATTACATGTTTTCTACTCAATAATTCCACATTTAGAATTTTATTCTAAGGAAATATCTGACCATTATTTGAGGAATATGTACCAGGACATTGATTTAAGTTTTCATTAACTGATATTGGTCAAATAAATGATGGCAATCTATACAATGGAACACTATATATACATAAAACATTGAAATAAAACTTTATAGTTTCATCTTTACATAGTAGAAGTTTTAAATATTTGAAGTTTATGATTAAAGCTTTCTGTATTTTAATTAATTTTAAAATTCATATTTTGGTGAATATGAAGTATTTTAAAGTAAAAATTCTATTTGGAGAAAAATGTGAAGGAAAAGACATTACACAAAAGAAAAAACTTTGGAATGGCAAGAAAAACTTCCATCAACTATGTAGAAAAATCAAACATTAAATTGGGGAAAATATTTGAATATATTAACATTTAAGGGGTTCATTAATGTTTAGAATATATAACAAGCTTCTGTATATTAACAAAAAGCACGTGTCCATAAAAAATGGCAAAATGACATAAAGGAGCAATAAAATACAGAAAGTGTTCATATGGGCAAGAAATATATAAACAAATTTCAATCTCATGCATAAAAACAAGAGGTAAGTAAGAACAATAAGCAGGTATATTTGAGCCTATTAAACTGGTGGGTCTGAGAAGAGGAAGATACTTTTACAATCCTGGTGGAATGAAACGTCGCTTCATGAAAACTATCCTTCTTTTGTATAACTACAAGTGGCATAAGAATGATGCCTAATCAAGGAAACTCTAGGGTATGTAGACCATATCTTTGATAGTAAGAAGGCATGAAAAGGGGGAGCAGTGATACTGAACTATGGTCCCAATGGGGATTTGTAAAGGAGAGCTTTGTTGCCAGGGTGGAGATACACTGATTGGGAGAATAGAAGAGAAGAAAACGTTGGGGAGTTAGGAAAAAAAAAATCCAAAAATGTAATTTGAGATAGAAAATTGTAAATATCTGGAGAATGAGCAGCAGTAGTCCCAGAAATTCTATACAGAAGGATCTTAAAAAAAATCTGTTCAGAAAGAAGTGCAGTCTTGAAGATGCATTTTTCTTTTTCTTTTTATCTTTTTTTTTTTTGAGATAGAGTCTCGCTCTGTCGCCCAGGCTGGAGTGCAGTGGCGCGATCTTGGCTTATTGCAAGCTCCACCTCCCGGGTTCATATCATTCTCCTGCCTCAGCCTCCTGAGTAGCTGGGACTACAGGCGCGTGTCACCGCACCCGGCTAATTTTTTGTATTTTTTAGTAGAGACGGGGTTTCACCATGTTAGCCAGGATGGTCTCGATCTCTGACTTTGTGATCCAAGATGCATTTTTCTAGCAAGCACAGTTTATATTTTGAATGTATGCTACAGATTAATAAAGATATCAACATTTTAAAAAACTGTTTTACTTACATTTTACTGAGGACTGAGAAAAATTTATTTTCCATACTAATGAATGTATTTATCATTTGGTGGATGCCACTAGGGAGCAGATGAAGATTATGGGAGGAGGTCTAAAGCTTCCCCACCTTGCCACCTCTACTGGGGATATGAACTTAGCCTTCCAAGTCTTTTCAGAGAATTTTAATTAATTAAATAAAAATAAAAGAGAGAAGACTTATTTTTAATCCAAAACACTACCATGAATATCTACAGTGTTTCTAATGAGTCTTCAGTATCAAAATACATATTGATGCTGAAGAATCATGTTGATAGTGGAGAATAAAAGCCCTCACCCATCCTGCTTAGTTTGTGCATTTACGCATTTTCCAGAGATCTTTGGGATTTTTTGTAAACTCAATGAGATACTTAACATCACTTTAAATTCTTGAATTCTGCCATAGTTCACCACCATAAATCATATTGCTGTAGTCGGGTGCCCTCCCTCCAAAGAGAATGGATAAGAACTTACAGCCACAATGGATTCAGAGAATAAAAGGAAACAGCTGTTAATCAAAAGCAATCCATGAAGTAGATTGCAGGGGAAAAAATATTCTTTCAAACCCACAATCTTACAAAATGGTACATGGTGTTGGCAAAAGTTTTATTGCTCTCAACATGTTGTTCCTTTGCAGCAGGTAATATGAGCTTACTGTGCCTTCCTTTCTCAGTGTTTGCCGTCTCATGTCAGCTGGTGGTGTGGAAGGCACCAGTGCCTGCAGTGTTCACGAGTGATCTGAATATACTTCAGCTCATAGCCCCCATTGTTAACAGAGCAAGAGCTGACAGCTTGAATGCTGGAAGAGGCAAGAACCAAAATAAAACAGATGTCAAAAAATCCTGTGCTTGTTGGGCTTAACTAGCATGCTGAGGAATCAATTGCTAACGGGAATACATTTGTGCCTATTTCCTACTTACTTCTGATGGTCTTTGGCTAATATATTTTGACATTATCTCCCTCCCCAAAAGAGAACCATCACATATATAGTAATCTCAATCTCAGGACAAACCATATAATCATTATCTACAACATTCTCATTCTAATAAGATGCATTTCTTCCTTAGTGACAGTGCTTCTCACATTTTGAGAAAAATATCCTTTCAAAATTCAGTAATGACAGAAAAAATTTCCAGCTGCTGCTACATATTGTAGCACATATATGCCCACTACAGATATGAAAACACCCTTCACAAAGGGCTTTTATACTGCTTTATTAGAAATAATATTCATGATAAAAATAAGTTTCTAATTTTACTTTCACCGAGTTTATAGTTTCCTGCAAACAGTTGTCATTTAATAAATTCTGCTAAATGATTATCCAAGGACATGGAAGTTGAAAAACTATGTTGGGGATTGGGAATAAGTACAAAGTAGTGAAATTTCTAAAACCAATTTTGAATTAGTGAAGCTAGTAGGGCACTATTAAGGAAATAAATTGTCACTCTTCTGCTTTTGTCTACATTGAATCTGTGAGTTCCACAAGGGAAGTAACCATATTTGTTTCCTCCCCACTGCAGCACTAATACCTGTCATAGTGTATATGGGTTGTATTTAGTCATGGGCCAGCTTTGTGGGTGCTCAAACTATGCAGTTGCAAAAGGTCTCACACTTGGTTAAATGCTTTGCTATCACCATCTTGAAATTCTTAATACATTTTGAACAAGGAAACCAATCACTTCATTTTTGTACTTGTCCCTATAAATTACATAGATGGTTCCTCACTTAGTACCTGTGTGGAAAGAACAAAAAGCTAATTAACAAAAGCAGTGACTATCTAGATTTTTCACTATGAGCTCCAAAATTTTCAACCATATTTTGAGCTCTTCAAAGTTAGGCTCTATAATGTCCCTGAAAGTCAATCTAGCCTAAATATTGAAAGTCTCATGAATGACCTCTGTTTAGAAAAAAAGAATGAAAAGTACATATCCATATGCTATTTCAGTGTATTTCAATGTATTTTTTTCATACTTTCCTACCACTTTGTGAGGTATTCTAGATATGACTTTTAATGTAGAGAAATCAAGAACCAAAGAGATAACACAGAAATGAAATTATAATCTTATTCATTCAACATTCAAAAATATTTATTTATGTTGTACCATGTGCTCAGGCCTGGGATAGAAGAGATAAGGAATTTAAAAAGAAACATGCAGCTCAATGGTTGTTTTAAAAAGTTGCCAATCTGCAAGGGAAAAAGGTGGTGAGGAGAAGAAAGAAGACAAGAATATGACACTTTCAAACATCATTTAAACATTTGTTAAAAGGCAAAATGCATAGAACAGATGGTCAGAAGTGAAGAAAAATGGATGTTTCTACATAAGCAAAAAAGGCATGAAAATTTAGGCATCTAAGATAATAATAATCTACTATATCTATAAGCTGATCACACTGTGGCTTAGTTCAAGTGGACAGTAAGCAATACTTCAAAACCATAATAATTCAGGTAATGTGTTTTTGACATATGTATAAACAGGTTAATTGATAAATAGACTATTGCATAGACAAAACCTGGCATATAAAGAACTGAGTATATTATATTGGAAGCATAAAATCACTGAAGATGAGATGGATCATTCAAGAATGGTGCTGAGATAATTGTTGAACTATCCAGAAAACATACACACACACATAATTTACGTTCTTGCCTTATACCATGAACTAAAATAAATTCCAAATGAAAATATTTAAATATAGTAAAGTAAAACTATCAAATTACTAAATAAAATAATCTGTATTTATTTATAATCAGGATAAAGAATTCTTAAAGCTCAAATGGTAGAAAGAAATGCAAAAGGGAAGGAAATATACCATACAAAATATAAACATGGATGTATCAACAAAACGAAGATACCCCACTGACCATGATGTGACTGTTATACACTGCATGTCTGTATCAAAATATCTCATGTACCCCATAAGTATATGCACCTACTAGGTACCTATAAAAATTTAAAAATAAAAGAAAGAATGACAATTGAAAAACAGGGCAAATATATTCAACATACATGATAAGAAAACATTATTAACACAGAAAAATGAAAGAAATATTCAGGCAATTAAAAAAGAAGTCATGTGGTTCAATGACATATCAAATAATATACGGTAATAATCAGATGCCATTTTTTTTTTTTTTTTGAGACAGAGTTCGCTCTGTTGCCAGGTTGGAGTGCAGTGGCATGATCTCAGCTCACTGCAACCTCTGCCTCCCAGGTTCAAGCGATTCTCCTGCCTCAGCCTCCAGAGTAGCTGGGACTACAGGCACGCGCCACCATGCCAGTCAATTTTTGTAGTTTTAGTAGAGACAGGATTTCACCATGTTGGCCAGGATGGTCTCGATCTCTCAACCTCATGATCCACCCGCCTTGGCCCCCAAAGTGCTAGGATTACAGGCGTGAGCCAGTGCACTAGGCTGAGATGCCATTTTTAACTACTGTAATAGATACCATGATGTGTTGCTCAGATTCCATTTCAGGACTGAAATGCTCATTCCCTCAGCTGCTATGGTAGGACAACTGACAGATTTCAGCTTAGTTTCTTTCTCTAGGAAATGCCATTAACTAAAGAGAGCCACAATATCCCTTACATTAGAACAGCCTGTGTCTAATGACTGATCCAGTGCAAGAGTATATAGTCCTGCTACCTTGTGCCATGGTGGGGTCAATCTGAAAAGCTGTTGCAGCTCTGAAGTTCTCACAAAACTGAATGAGGTCTGTTGCAACTGCATTTCAACTCATCTCTCTGCCCAATTCTGCTTCCCTGCCCCCTCACATGTGTTGTTCCCAAAAAGCACACATGCTTCAGTAAACATCCTGTATGCACATCTCAGTCTGTTTCCCTGTGAGCCCTATCTGAACAGTCAGTAATAGAAGTAGGGTAAGAGAAATACGGACTTGTAATAAGATATGTTTGGTGTCAGTTGCAGCCTCAAGACCAGATGCACTGGCTGGGATTGTATGTAGTTCACGTCACTAACCTTCCTCTTGTAAATTTTCCTGAAAACTAAACCAACCAGAATCTTAGAGGTGCTGTTCCCACTAATTATTATACAAAGTAAGTGGATCCGAGTGGCACAAGTGTTCCCACTAATTATTATAGAAAGTTAGTGGATCTCTTGTAGAAGAGGCTCTGGCACACCACTCAATTTCTCTCTTCAGAAGAGCATTCATTCCTCAAGCGCTGGCCCTGTTGGCAGCATGCGGCTTATGGCTAAATCGTTCTCCAAGAGTTGTCTTCAGGTGAAAACAGCCTCCTCATCCAAGGTCACACCCATCCTAGGGCACCTTGCAGGGTATTACAAGCATATCAAGTCCTACCCCCTTTTATTCAAGGCAGGACGATTTTGAAGGAACATCCCAGCTCTGGAGTTTTTATACAGATCAACAGAGCCCTTGTTGAAATTGTGCTGCAGTTTTATTTCTCCCCCTGCCTTGTCCTGCTTCTCTAACCCCTCACTTGTGTTATTCCCAGTAAACCTCTCGTACAAAAATTTTAGAGTCTGTTTTCTAGGAAATCCAACCTATGACACCTATCATATTGGGGAAAATGATAAAATAAAAGATAGCAAGTCCCTGACTTACATGGTTTGATTTACAATCTTTTGGCTTGACAAGGTGATACACCTTTAGCACACTCCTTGACTTATGACGGGACTACATCTGGATAAACCCATCATAAGTTGAAAATATACAAAAATAGTCAAAAATGTACAGGGACTATAAAAATGTATCTTCAACTTACAGTGTTTTCAATTTACAATGGGTTTATCCAGACATAGTCCCGTCTCAAGTTGAGGAACAAGTATAATAGGCAATGTATAGGTTTTGTGTGAAGAACATAAAAAAGGCAACATAGATCATGTCTCTATGAAAAATTAAAAAAAACAAAAACAAATAGATTTTTCTAACATATTGATGATGAAAATTTAAATACTTTCTGGAGGACAATTTGTAATAGGATTATTTCTGATGTAAATAATCACAATAAACAGAATCCTATGTGTGCTGATTGATTCTATGGAAATAACCCTGAAGATATTCAAAGATTTGGCTCTAAATGTGCTTATAAGTGACTGTTCATTATACAAAAGACTGAGAGAAAACAGACAAAACAGTCCACAAACAGGTTAATCATCAATAAAATGATATAAAATAGAATATGTCATTAAAAATGATTTTATAAAATATATAATGGCAGGAAGAGAACATATATAGCCAGTTTTCTATACCCTTGGGTTCTGCATCCAGTGGAAAAAACATTTTTTAAATGGATGATTATATTAGTACTGAACATGTACAGACTTTTGTTCTTGTCATTATTCCCTGAGCAATACAGTAGAACAACTATTTACATAGCATTTACATCATATTATAAGTAATCTGGAGGTGATTTAAAGTACACGGGAGGATTACATAGGTTATATGCAAATACGGCACCATTTTATATAAGGGACTCCAGGATCCATAATCTAGGGATATCCACATCTATGGATTATCTGTCCATAATTTAGGTACTGGATCCTAGAAACAATCCCCTGAGGATACAGAGGGACTAATGTATTAAATTTTAAAAAGAGATTCTAAAAATCCTGTAAAGTCTGATTTCGTTTCTGTTGGAAAAGAAAAAGGATAAGTTAACTCACACCCAAAACGCTTCAACTGTGACATTTTTCTTCCTTGTGAGAAGCAAATGAGATTAACAGACTGAGGACACTGTCTCCTCAAGGCTTATGTGTATTGCTTGAGAAACTGCTTAAGAAATTTAAGAAGCTTGTACATGTAAAAAGAAATTGTTACATGTACAGTAAACATAGGGAATTCTGTATAATCTGAGTGGTCCTTTTTGAAAATTGATAATCATTCTGGTCTAAGTGTTATTTTCAGAATTTTCTCTTTGAGATTGATACTTTTAGGACTCTTTAAAAAATGTATGCGTTTCTACATAATATCAGGGAAATTATTATTTACAAATGTCCCAAAGTTTAAAAATACATTAAGTTGATGTCACCATGGGTCCTTAATTTGTTTGCCCTGAATAAAACCAGATAAAAAGTCAGAATTTTATCTTTATTTGAACAGTTCTTTGGATGTCCTTGCTAGAAAACTTCTGTGTTTACCAGCCCAGCTGCCAAAGAACTTCTATACCAGCTCTGCGACCCTGAGAAAAATCCAACTGTCAGGTAACGTTTATGTCAGGGACTGTGAAAGGTGGCATTGTTAGGATTAGAGAATAGAGAGAACTGGAATATTTTGATGCATCTCTTTTCCTTGGAGTCACCTGATTTACATTTCATTAGAATCTAGAAGACTGAGGTACAATGTCATCTTCTGAGAAAGGAGGAAACGCAGCCTTAGTTCAAAAGCTCTTACAATCCTATGGTGATACGGTGATGATAGACAGATAGTAGTAAAGCAAATAAGAAAGAGACCATTAGCTTGAGGTTGTCTCTATACCCAGAGTTCTTATGTAAGCAAATCAAAAGTAAACTTGGAGACATTTCTTGTAATCGATTAAAGAAAAAGCTGAACCAAGCCTCAGCTTACCACAACAATCAACTAGCTGATTTAACTGCGACCTCCCATTGAACCATAGCTAAATCAGGTAAACACCTAGCTGTAGCTAATAAACCAACCAACTTCTTTACTTTGCTTCTGTGGTCAGCCTATAAAAACATGCTGCTTAAGCCACTAGAGTGGAGACCATAATCTCCTTTCAATTTGGTGCTTCCCAATTCATGAATTGTTCTTTACCCAAATGAACTGTTGATTCTTGTTGTGTCTCAATTTTTTGTTTTGATTGACAGCAAAAGTGCTGGAAGCACATGGTATCTTTATTAGATTTGTTTGTAGTTCTGGCCCATAGATCTATCCAGGCCCAAGTACCTTAATTCCCATCTAGTATAATGAAAAAACAATGGTTAACTCTGAGTGGTGGTGTTGATGATTTTTCCCGTTTAATTTTTTTCAATTTATATATTCTAAACTGTCACACATATAAACATACACAAGCACATGTACACATATAAACACACATACATACATATTGTGTTTTAATTTTTTACCGATATATAATAGTAGTACATATTTTAGGGACACATGCAATATTTTGATACATGTATACAATGTATAATGATCAAACCAGGGTAATTGAGATATCATTCACCTCAAACATTTATCTTTTCTTTGTGTTAGGAACATTACAGTTATTCCCTTCTATTTTAATATACAATAAATTATCATTAACTATAATTTCCCAATTGTACTATTAAATATGAGAACTTATTCTTTCTGACTGTATATTTGTATCCAATTTTAACCAACTTCTCTTCATCTGTCCAACACCTTTCCCCTCCCAGCTTCTGGTAATCACCCTTTTAGTCTCTACTTTCATGAGATCTACTTTTCTTTAGCTTCCAGAAATGAGTGAGAGCATGCAATATATGTCTCTCTATGCCTGGCTTATTTCACTTAACAGAATGAAATAAGTTCCTTCCATGTTGCTGCAAATGACAGGATTCTATTCTTTTCTGTGGCTGAATGATATTCCACTGTCTATGCATACCACATTTTTTATCTATTTATTCATCAAGTGGCACTGAGGCTGATTCTGTATCTTGACTATTGTCAATAGTGCTGCAATAAACATGAGAATACAAATATCTCTTCAATATACCAATTTCCTTTTTTTGGATGTACCCAGCAGTGGAATTACTGGATCATACAGTAGTTCTATTTCTCATTTCTTGAGGAACCTTCCTAGTGTTTTCCATGATGGCTATACTTCTTTACATTGCCAACAACACTGTATAAATGTTCTCCTTCTCCATATCCTTGCCAGCATCTGATATTTTTGTTGTAGTTGTCTTTTTGGTAATAGTTTTTCTAACTGGGGTGAGATGATATCTCCTTTTCTTAATGTTTAGCATTTCCTCATAAATTTGTTGGCCATTTGTATGTCTTTTGAGAAATGTCTATTCAAGTCTTTTGACCATATTTTAATTGTATTATTTGGTGTTTGCTATTGAGTTGTTTTAATACATTATATATTCTGATTATTAATCTATTGTTGGGTAGATAGTTTGCAATTTTTCCCCATTCAGTAGGTTGTTGCTTTCCTATGTTCATTGCTTCCTTTGCTCTGCAGATGGTTTTTAGTTTGATGTAATCCCATTTGTGAATTTTGGTTGTGTTGTCTGTGTTTTTGAGGTCTGTCCCCGAAAATCTTTGCCCTGGCCAATGACCTGTAGCAGTACCCCAATGTTTTCTTCTAGTAGTATCAAGTTTCAGGTCTTAGATTTAAGTCCTTAATCCATTTTGGGTTGATTTTTGTAAATGGCGAAAGATGAGGATCTAGTTTCATTTTTCTGCACATGGATGATATCCAGTTTCCCAGTGCCGTTTATTAAACAGGCACTCCTTTCCCAAATGCACCTTTCTTGCAAATCAGTTGACTCTAAGTGTGGATTTATTTCTGAGTTCTCTATTCTGTTCCATTGTTCTGTATGTCTGTTTTTATGATAGTACCATGCTGTTTTGGCTATTATATCTTTGTAGTATACTTTGAAATCAGCTAATGTGCTGCCTCCAGCTTTTGGTTTTGTTCTGTTTTTCTCAGAATTGCTTTAGCTATTCAGGGTCTTTTCTGGTTACTTGTGAATTTTATGGTTGTTTTTCTTATTTCTGTGAAAAATGTCAGGGGAATTTTGATAGAGACTGAATTAAATCTCTAGATCACTTTGGGTGGTACAGAGATTTTAACAATACTAATTATTTCAAGCCATGAACATGGGATGTCTTTCCAATTTTTTTGTGTCTTCTTCAATTTATTTCATCAGTGTTTTATAGTTTCCCTTGTAGAGATCTTTTATTTCTTTGGTTAAATTTATTCTTAGAGATTCTAATTTTTGTAGCTATTGTAAATGGGATTACTTTCTTGATTTATTTTACATATTGATTGCTCTTAGTGTATAGAATACTACTAGTTGTTTTGTACATTGATTTTATATCCTGTTAGTTTCCTGAATTCATTTATCAGTCCTAAGAGCTTTTTCTGCTGGAGTCTTTAGATTTTTCTATATAAAAAATCATGTCATCTGCAAACTAGAATAATTTGACTTCCTCTTTGCTTATTTGGATGCCTTTTATTTCATTCTATTGCATAATTTCTCTGGCTAGGAGTTCCAGTACTATGTTAAATAAAAGTGGTGAAAGTGGGTATTCTTATTTGTTGCAGAACTTAGTGAAAGGTTTTCAATTTTTCCCATTCAGTATAACATTGGCAGTGGCTTTGTCATATATGGCCTTTACTGTGCTGCAATATTTTCTTTTTGCTTTTTGTACCCAATTTGTTAATTTTTATCATGAAGGATGTTGAATTTTATCAAATGCTTTTGCAGCATCTAGTGAAATGATAATATGATTTTATCTTTGATTTTGTTGATGTAATGTATTGCATTTATTGATTTCTGTATGTTGAACCATCCATGTATCCCTGGGATGAATCTCACTTGATCATGGTAACAATCTTTTTAGTGTGTTGTTGAGTTTGGTTTGCTGGTATTTTGTTGGGAATCTATGTTTATCAGGGATATTGCCCATTAATTTTGTTGTTGTTGTTGTTGCGACCTTGTCTGTTTTTAGTTATCAGGGGAATGCTGGCCTTATAGAGTAAGTTTGGAAGTCTTCCCTCCTCTTCAATTTTGTAAAATAGTTTGAGTGGTGAATTAATCATATATGGACTTTATCAAATTGGTGTTAGTTTTATTTAAATGATTTTAGACTTTAGCAGTGAATCCATTTGATCCTGGGCTTTTCTTTGAGGGGAGACTTTTTATTACTGTTTTGATATTGTTAGTCACTGTTGGTCTGTTCAGGTTTTCTATTTCTTCATGGTTCAATCTTAGTAGATTATAAGTGTCCAGAAATGTATCCTTTTCATTTAAGTTTTCTAATTTGTTGGCATGTATTTGTTCATAACAGTTTTTAATAATTCTTTGTATTTCTGTGGTATCAGTTGCTATATCTCCTTTTTTGTTTCTGATTTAATTATTGATATCTTCTCTTTTTAAAATTAGGATAGCTAAAATTTTGTCAGTTTTGTTTGATCTTTTCATAAAAATGAACTTAGTTTCATAGAGATTTTATATTGTTTTCTATTCTCAATTTTTTATATCTGCTTTTATCTTTATTATTTCTTTTCTTCTACTAATTTTGGGTTTGGTTTATTATTGCTTTTCTAGGCTTCTGAGGTGTAGGTAGGTTTATGTGAAATCTTTATATTTTTCAGCATAGGCATTTATTGCTATAAACTTTCCTCATAGTACTGCTTTTGCTGGATCCCATGGGCTCTGATATGTTGTGTTTCCATTTTCATTTGTTTCAAGAAATTTTTAAATTTTCTTTTTATTTTCTCCATTGAATCATTGACCATTCAAGAGGATGTTAATTTTTATATACTTTTACAATTTCCAAATTTCCTCTTGTTATTGATTTCTAGTTTTGGACGTGTCTATAAAAAATGCTTGATACGATTTTGTGTGGAGACTTGTTTTGTGGCCTAACATATATTCTATCTTGGAGAATGATTCAGGTGCTAATAAGAAGAATGTATTCTGCAATAGTTGGATAAAATGTTTTGTAAATGTCTTTTGGGTTCATTTGATTTAGAGTATAATTTAACTTCAATGTTTCTTGATGATATTCTGCCTGGGTGATCTGTAAATTGATGAAAGTCAAATGTTGAAGTCCCCTACTATTATTGTATTGCAGTCTTTCTCTCCCCATTAGATCTATTATTGCTTTATATATTTGGGTGCTCCAGTGTTGGGTGTATATATATTGTGATGTACTCCTGCTGAATTGACTCCTTTATCATTCTATAATGACATTCTTTGCCTCTTTTTAGTTTTTGAGTTAAAATCTATTTTATCTGATATAAGTATAGCTAGTCTTGCTCTTTTTTGGTTTTCATTTACATGGAATACCTTTTCCCATCTCTTCACTTTCAGTCTATGTGTGTCTTTAGAGGTCAAGTGAGTTTCTTGTAGACAGTGTATAGTTGAGTCTTGTTTTTTAATTAATTCAGTCACTCTATTTTTTTAATTAGAGAATTCAGTTCTTCTACATTCAGTGTTATTAGGGGTCGGTAAAGGTTTACTACTACCATTTTGTTTCTTGTTTTATAGTTGTTTTTTTTAACTCCTTTCTTTCTTACTATTTCCCATTGTGGCTAAGTGATTTTCTCTGGTAATATGTTTTAATTTTTTTTTTTTAGTGTATGTATTACAGGTTTTTGCTTTGTAATTATTATGAGAATTAGAAAAAAAACACTATTATGAGAATTAGAAAAAACATTCTGTAGTTATAAGAAGTTATTTAAAACTGATACCAACTTAACTTATTGATTGCAAAAAAGACACAAACAAACCCTGTACAGTTTAACTTTTGTCCTCTCATATTTTAAATTTTTGGTGTCACCATTTACATTTTTGTATTGCCCATTTCTTTAAAAATTGTTGTAGTTACTATTATCTTAACAGTTTTGTCTTTTAGTCTTCTTATGAAGGATGTAAGTGGTTTACATACCATAATTACAATATTAGTGTAACAATCATGTTAGCATCCTTTTCTTTCAGTTTAAAGAACTCCCTTTAGCACTTCTTGTAAGAATGTTCTGGTAGTGATAAATTCCCTTGGCTTTTGTTCGTCTGGGAAAGCATTTATATCTCCTATGTTTATAAAAGATAGTTTTGCTCAATACAGTATTCACAGTTTATTTATTTTTTATTTTTTCCTTCAGCACTCTGTATATTTTATCTAACTCCTTCCTGGCCTGTAAGATTTCTGCTGAGAAGTCTGCTGCCAGGCATGCTGGATCACCCTTCTATATTATTTGCTTCTTTTCTCTTGATGCTTTCAGGATCTTCTCTTTGTCTTTGATTTTTTAGAGTCTGATTAGGATATCTCTTGGCATATGTTTATTTAGGTTGAATCTGACTGGTGACTTTTGACTTTTCTGTACCTGGATATTTATCTTTCTCCAGGTTTG
Source organism: Hylobates moloch (assembly GCF_009828535.3). Lineage (NCBI taxonomy): Eukaryota > Metazoa > Chordata > Mammalia > Primates > Hylobatidae > Hylobates > Hylobates moloch. The sequence goes on along the minus strand of NW_026652288.1, from coordinate 79,350,853 downwards.
GAAGTTTTTCTGTTATTATTTCTTCAAATAAACTTTCTACCCTTTTATCTTTCTCAATTCCCTCTTTAACTCCAATAACCCAAACATTTTATCTTCTATTTTGTCCCATAGATCTCATAAGCTTTTTTCATTCCTTTTCATTCTCTTTTCTCCTTTTATAGTGTATACTTAAATACTCTGTTTTGAGCTCACCGATTCTTTCTCCTGTTTGTTCAGTACTGCTGTTGGTGCCCTCCATTGTATTTTGATTTCATTCATTGTATTTTGAACCTCCAAGATTTGTTTGACTTTTAAAATTATTTCAATATCTCTGTTTTTTTTCAAAAATTGTTTTTTGTTTGTTTGTTCTTTTTTAGTTCACTGAGTTTCCATGAAACAGCTATTTGGAATTCTTTGTCTGAGAGTTAACATATCTTCATTACTTTATGGTTGGTCTCTGATGCCTTATTTTGTCCAGTTGATAAGGTCATATTAAATGTTCTTGATTTGTGGCAATATCTCCACGTTGAAAGATAAGGTATTTATTTCAGTCTTTGCAATCTGGATTTGTTTGTGTCTGTTTTTCTTCAGAAGGCCTTCTAGAAATTCTAAGCGGCCTGACTGTTATGTTCCCAGAGGCTGTGATCATTGCATCTGTCCCAACGCTAGAGGAAGTTCTATGCCCAAGTTTGCCACAAGTCTCATGAGGGCTCCAATTTTGATGGAGCTTTCTGGCTAAGTGGAGCTGGGGAAGACCCAAGGAGAGTACTGGAGCTGTGTAGAGATGGCTGGGATCTGAGTCCAGGAGACTGCCCCTGTGGCCCAGATGTGTATGCCTCCCAGTCTGTTTCTGTACAGAGAGGACAGTCCCCCATCTTCAGCAGGAGGGTACACAGCTGAGATTGGGCTGCTTCAGGATCTAATGTAGGACAGAATCTGGAGATCCTATCTCATTGGCTTAGACAGACACACATCTCCCAGCAGGTCTCAGTGCAGATGAGGTAACTCCTGAACTGAAACAAGAGAATCTGGAGCTGAGAGTGGCCACCTTGGAGTCTGCTGTGGGGGTGTCTAGTGAGCCTGGTATCATTGACTCAGAGGGGTGTGTGTCACTTAGCAGGTTGCTGTACAGATGGGATTTTTTCCCCCACTGCAGCAAGAAGCACTAGAGCTACGACTGGGCCCCCTTGAGACCTGCTGTGGGACAGTCACTGGAGAGCCTGTCTTGCTGGCCCAGACAGGTATCTCCTAGCAGGCCTCAGCATAGATGGGAGAGTTCCCTAACTGCACTGGGAGGGGCTAGTGCTGCAACTGGGTCCCCTTGGGATCTGCTATGCAATAAAGGTTGGAGATCCCATCAGAGAGATTCAGCAGAATTTCAGGCTGTGAGATGTGGGCATCCCCTTCTAGGTCCTTGTGCAAGGACCTCTGAGCTGAGACCTCAGGCAAGGAGTGTTGGAACAGAGCCACAGGGCAACTTTCAGGTTCACTGCCAAAACCAGTATCAGCAAGACTTCCCACCAAGGCACTAGTATGTGTGATTCTTTCTAGACCTCTTGGAAGATGGTTTTGGTTGCAGACTCAAGGCCAAAAGTGGCTGTAGCAAACCCCCTTGGGGGACTAAGCCATTTCTGGGCTTGAACTTGGGAGCAAGTCGGCAGATCAGCCAGCTAGGTGCTGGTCTGCCCTCTCAAAATGACCCTCCTAGGTCTTGGGCTTCATCAGGGTTTCAGAAACTCCTATCTGAATCCTAAAACTCCTGCAGAGAAACTTTTGACTGTAGATAGGTACAGAATTCTTACTTTTGTCATGGAACATGAGCATGTTTTCTTCTATTCCACGATCTTGGTGACTTCATCCCCTATATTGCTTTTATGCTAAAAAAAAGACTTAAATATAATATGAGCTCAATTAAAAATAGCAAACCATGACAACATGTTTGTAGCAAAGATGACAAAGAATTGTTATGCTTGCTTTATAAAGTTATATGTATTATATAATATATAATTTACATATAAACTTTCTAAAAGATGAAATTCACAATTAAGGAAAAATTAGGCAAAGTACCTTAGCAGCAAACTCATAAAAGGATATACAAATGATGAATACATTTTTAGAATTGGAACTTACTGAAACAAGTAAAAGAATATACACAATTTTACTTATCAAATTAGTAAAGACTGAAAGGGACAAAGAAAAACTTGATGCCAGTAAGGGTAAGACAGGAAGTATTATATAGTGACAATGGATCAATAAATTGTCTTAAAATTTGGAAAAACATTTTGACAACAGGTATCAACATTTTTTAAGATCCATTCTTTTAACTCTTTTAAACTTTAATCCCTTTGGTTAAAATCATCCCAAGGAAACAAAATATCTAAATGATATATGCAAATTAATATTAATATCTATATTGATTAGAAGATAATAAAAAGATACCATGATATACATGACTATATAAATAAATACATACCAAAAGGTATTTACCACCATTATAGTGAGTTTAATAAATAGTTTCAATGTATATTGAGAAGCACGTGTGAATGTAAAATGTGTTCTGTGTATATATGAATATATAAAAAGGTAGCATAGTTTCAATTATGAAGAACCAAATATGTAGACAAAACACTGGAACAAAACAAATGCAATATTAATAATGGTTGCCCCTGAGTGGTGGGATTATGATTGCTTTATTCTATCCTTATTTACCCTTTTGGTAATTAAAAAAAAATTCACCCTAAGGATATAATCCTTAGAAAATCAGAAATAAAATAGTAAAAGAGCAAACAATGATTTTAAAAAAACCTGTGTATTATTTTCATTAAATGTGTATTATTAAGCCAAGGAAGGTATTATACGGTAATTATCCCAATATAATATTAATCAAGATATCTGGATTTTAATCCTTGTTCTGACAGTTTCTAGCAATGTGAATTTGCTCTCACCTATTTACTGATTGTTTGATAATAGAGGATTTATTTAATTCCTCTGAGCTTCAGTTTTCACATCTTTAAAAGGATTATAATGAGTATTTCACAGGATTGTTGGGGGGATTAAATAACTTTAAAAGGGAAAGTACCAAGCAACATGCCTGACACCCTCTAGGTGTTCCATTAATGTTTGTTGAAGGTAAAACAGCTGGGAGGTTCCACCATTGGAAATTACATTTTTTTGAGTGTAGAAACAGCCTTACTTCACAGTTCTGGGTCATAATCTCCTACCAGACAAAAGAATATCCTAAAAATATCTGTACCTCTGGGCAGTAACCAACTCAATGGAGCAATGCCAATGAGAATATTAGTCCTGTCTGAAATCTTTCTTCTTTTTATTTTGTTTTAGTCTTTTTTATATTGTCGTTTATTTGATTTAGAGAATGATATTTCAGCCTGAATTATTCTCAAGGATTTGTTCTTTTATTTGTTTATATAGTAATTAACAGTGAGCTTTAATTCATTCCACATTTGAAAGGATATTGTTCTATGCCTTAAATTCATATGAAAACTTTTTTCTTCAAAGAAGAGGAACAAAAAATAAAAAAAGAGGGACATCTGTAGTAAATTCTGGAGAAGGATGGACATTTTAGACATAGTAGTTCCAAAAAACTGCAAAGCAGAAATTAATCCCATTGCCTGTGGAGTTCTGAGGATGCGCTGGGCAGCGGATCTCATTTAGAATCCTCCTTTGCCATCTATTAAGAAGTGAGCATGGCAGAGCTGGCCATGGGGGAGGCTTTTTGATTCTCAATTGCTCTGAACATTGTCAGTGTTTAATCAATAGCTAGTCTGGGCATCATTAAACATGTGCTCTCAGTTCAAGGTCCTCTGATCGGGATGGTTGCGGGAATTGCTTAGTTTTGCTGTAAAGTGCAAAAAAGGGTGCCTACATTCAGGTTAGCCTACTTAAAAGAGATACAATTTTAAACAGTATTGCCTTAAATAAGACCTGTTTTAATGGGTCACATGGAATATCAACTATTCTTGATCTCATAATTTTTGCTTCCAATGCAAGATGTATCCTACTGAATTTGAAATTCTGCACTTATTAATTTATGCTTGCTACAAGGAGAAGGGTTAGCAAATATGTCAGTCACTGGAATGAAGGAAGCCTATTCTTCCACATCTTAAATTTTGTAGTTCAATGATTCCAAACAAGTTTAAATTCCTTATACCATGGGCTTAATCAACTGTGTAACAAAGGCAGGGCTGTTTCAATACTGTGGAGTAAGGCTGCAGAGGCCAAATTTTTTTTTTCTTCCTAGTTTTAATCCACTGTTTTTCTTCCTAGTTTTAATCCACTGTTCTGATATGTATATGATATGGCACTTAGCAAAAACTTCACTAGTCTCATGGAAATACTAAGAGATGAAATAGTGTAGTTCTTACACCACGGGGTCTCATAAAAGTTATAATGAGAAATAAGAAATATTATTAAATCTTTTTTTTTGGAAATAAGACCAGATTGAAATTAGACTGTTTTCAAACTTAAATAATTTTTTAAAATGTGAGTTGTAGAAGTCAGGTCATTCTCCTTAGACAAAAGAGGCCTAATTAATTGGCTCAGTATAAAAATAAATTTACATTTGTCCCCTGAATCCAGGAGATACATTGAAATCTTCAACATTTTCCTAACATACAATATGAAAATGTTAGAAGCAGGAAATTGGCCAAACCATTCCATTGCAATGATTAAAAGTTTGAGTAACATACTATATTCACTTCTAAAATAAATGAATGTGGGCACTGGGATTATGACCAAGCAGAACAGGCCAAGACACCTTTCATGCTATTGGTTTACAATCCATGAATCTCATTTGGTGAGAACCAGTATGATGGTTTTAGCAAATTCAAAACCATACAATATAAAAACCTTCAAATCCAATTTTAAACAATGCCAAATACAAATAAGTCATGGAACCTCTTTTTATTATTAATCATTGGGTTATGATTAAACAATGTAGCAAAGTCTTAGAACTTGCCCTTTGAATGCATACTCAAATTATTGTATTGACTTTGATAAAGCTAATTTTAAGTTTTTGTGAAAAAAATCTAACTATAAAATGTTATATGGTCTATATATTAACTTTTTTTGGTAAAATAAAATGTTTATGGCTAAGTATGCATAGGAAAAGGACTGCAGTTTCTTGGCATTCAGTCCTTGATTATTATCATTACCCAAAGTGCCAGAATTTTTCACTAGTTCCATCTTAATGCAATAATCTCTTCCTCAGGCTCCCTGATTCTACACATACTTAACTCATTTTCACACAACACTGCAACACACTGCAACACTTTTAACACAACACTTTATATTTCAATTGGTATCTTTACCTTCCTTAAAAAGCTTTAACAATAAAATCCAAGCAATCTACTTTTGCATAGTTATGGCTTTTGTTTGTTTTAGCACAACTGGATTCAATTGGTCATCTGTGCTCAAAAGACATATTCAGGATCTACCACTTACAAGGTGAGTGACCTTTGCCAAGTTATTTAATCGTTCTAAGTGTCATTTTTTTCACAATAGTAAAATGGTGACAACAATATCTCCCACCTCATAGGGTTTCATAAAGTTTAAATGAAAGAGTAGATGTAATGCGCTTAACACTGTGCTCCTATAGATAACAAGTACTCCATAAATATTAGCCATTGTTATCATTTAACAACATCCCCACGTTTACACAGCTAGCAGGTGCAAAGCTGGTTCTAACTTAGAGCTTCTTGGTGCCAAGGCTTATGATCTTTCTGCTATGCACTCTGTATATCGGATGTCTTAAGGGAGATTTGGATGAATGCTGGCTCCCATTCAGTTCACAGTCAAATCCTCTAACACAGACCTGTAGTGCAGAATTTCTATATTGTTGATTGAAGTGAGAGCCATAAGATTTACACACCAGACACTGGGGAGACAAGGTTGACATTCCGTTGTAAAAGCTTAAGATTCAGACTTGTATTCCTGCCCAGACAGAAGGCCAACCCACTGCAGTCCAGACAAAACCAGTGGGGGTGTCTACAGAATGAGCCAACTTTTTATTTTCCAAGAGGAAACAGAGAGAATCTTCATAAACTCCCAAACTTAGGATAAAATAAGACTTAAATTACCATATCATATAGCCTGGAAGAAAGAATTTTAGCAAAGATTGCATGGCACATGTACCCAACCATCTATCTATCTTCTTTTTTCCCTTCAAAAAGTATAAAACACACTTGAATACACTTCCCTATGATGTGTATTGGCTTAAGAGCAGTAATCTGTGGGGCTATAAACCAACTCTGTGATTCCACAGCTATAATATTAACCTCTGTGTAACTCCGTTTCAATATCTTTAAAATGAGGATGATAGTATTTCTTCCTTTATTTGTTGTGAGGATTTGAGATAACATTTTTTAAAGTCAGGGTAATTTATTATAACTAATGGACATAGCCAAAATTATCTGCAAACTACTATTATCTCAATGCTACAATATGAATCTCTGGGTTAATTAAAGTTAAGTCTCAAGGCGGAGTACTTAGACCATGCTTGTTCAGCTTCTTATTAAGATGTCAACCCAAAGACTGAGTCTTGAGGAGACCTGCCCTCCGCAGGGAATGTTCCATATCCTAGCAGTCTTTGCCCACCCACACTAGCAAGCCTGCAGGGGAAGGAGATATGCAGTCCTGACTGTCAGGTCAATGGTTATATTTTTTTTATTTACGACTACTGAAGAGATGTTCCCTGAAAAGCTTTCAATGTCAGAGATGAAAATCTGCTTCCTGCTTGTCTTTGGCTCAACTTTTAATCCTAACTTGGTTTTATACTTGTTGACACCACTTCTTCCATGCCTTTTGTATTAGTCTGATTTCACACAGCTAGAAAGAACTATCCGAGACTGGGCAATTTATAAAGGAAAGAGGTTTAATGGACTCACAGTTTAGCATGGCTGGGGAAGCCTCAAGAAACTTACAATCATGGTAGAAGGTGAAGGAGAAGCAAGGCACCTTCTTCACAAGGCAGCAGGAAAGAGAATGAATGCAGGAGTAACTATCGAACACTTGTAAAACCATCAGATCTTGTGAGAACTCAGTCACTATCATGAGAACACCATGGGGGAAGCCACCACCATGATTCGATTACCTCCACTTGGTCTCTCCCTTGACACGTGGGGATTATGGGGATTATAATTCAAGGTGAGATTTGGGTGAGGACACAAAGCTTAACCATATCACCTTTCAAACTAATTTTCTGAATTTATGTATACTGGTTTATGATTTGGTATTCAGCCTGAACTTCTGAATGGTGGCTACAGTCCTTTTACGTATGTAGTGTGTCCCTCTCCTTGCTCTTATTCTCTGATAGGAAATGATATCCTGGACTCAAACCACAGCTTTTCCCTTGACTGTCATTAATAACACTGGCCTCTCAGCACCAGGCTCTAGGCTTTATGAAGTGGCCTCTTTATGAAGTGGCCTCTCAGCACCAGACTCTAGGCTCTGAGAAGCCCTAGGCATTCTTCCTGTTCCTGTGGTGTGGTGTCCAGGGTTCATCCTCCTGTCATGCTCTATCTCTCTTGTACCCTGGCAATGACAGAAAGACTCAGAATTTCAAAAGACCAATATGCAAACCACCCAATTGAATAGCAGGTTTATATCTTTGGTAAATCTCAAGGTTGTTATTTTTTATTTTATATTTTTTAGACAGAATCTTGCTCTGTTGCCCAGTCTGGAGTGCAGTGGCATGATTTTGGCTCATGGCAGCCTCTGCCTCCTGGGCTCAAGCAATTCTCTTGCCTCAGCCTTCCGAGTAGCTGGGATTACAGGTGCACCACCATGCCTGGCTAATTTTTGTATGTTTAGTAGAGATGGGGCCAGGCTGGCCAGGCTGGTCTTGAACTCCTGACCTCATGATCCACCCGCCTCGGCCTCCCAAGGTGCCGAGATTACAGGTGTCAGCCACAGCACCCGGCCCTGAAGTTTAAACTATTGTTAATGATGTCACTTGTTGGTTTTTGCAAGGAACCAGGTGATAAATCTAAGCTTGAATTTATTTTTACTACATTTATATTCCATTTATTTCCAAAGATGATTTAAGGCAGTGTGCAGTCTAAAACATATCTACAATAGAATAACTAATGCTAAGGTTTAAAAGGAGGGGAAAAAGTACAAAAATATTCATTGAAGAAAACTAGAACCATGTTGTGAAGTAGGGTCGAGATGATAGTCAAATTAGGAATATAGACTAAGTAGAATCCCTGAAGTTAAGCCTTCAACTTAGTGTTGGGTTCCTAGGAGCCAAAGCCATGTGTTATATAATTCCTCTTATCAAATTAAGAGAAGTTCACAAGAGAGACAATAAGCTCCTACTTATAAACAAAGCATAACTAATTGCAAAGGCCTTTATATTTTGAACACTGAAAAATAGTCATTTAATAAAGTTAAATGCTTTATTTCAGTCATATTCTAGGTATTGAGAATATAGGAGAGATTAAAGTCTAGTGCGAGAGACACACAAAAAGATAAAGCTTTATATAACCCATTGGGAAAAGTTCTATGTTAGAGATACATCCTGGCTCCATGTGGTGATGTATTATAATATTTCACAAGTGCTGTCCTGATCCAGTTTTGAATCATGGCTAAAAACCTCAATTCCCCTTCACGGGCAGTTTGCTAGACTCCACCCCAACTACTTACCTTGGTGAGAATCTCACATTCCTGGGATGCAACACACACATACTCAACTGCCAGAGTTTCCTGGATACCTAACACCCATGAATAATATCACTATCCTTGGGCTTGTGGAATTATTCCCAATCCTCAGATAGATGGTGATACTTAGCCTGCCCCTACCTTGTTACCATACATAAGCTGCCTCCTCCAGTTCTAGCTTGCTGTTACCCTAGCCCCAGGTATAACTCAATGTATAGCCCTGCATGGCATCTCTATCTCATTTGGAGCTTTAAGTGGCAACAAGCCCTGCTTTTCGTCTGCCTGAGTGTCTTTTTGTTGTGCTCCGCCATCAAAATAATATTTAAATTTTTTAAAACAGGTGGCAAATTTGGTTTTGAGTATGTTAATAGATCTGGGAAGTCTTCTCAGGAGAGGTGATTCCACGGTAAGCTTTGAAACACAAGTAGAAGTTAGGGACAAATAAGTGGAGAAAGGGAGAAGGGAGTGTTGATGTTTATCAAAACTACTGGATGAACAGATGCAGAAGTGGGTGTGTTTGGCAGATAGAACACTAAAGAGGAAAAGTGTAAGGAATGCGGATCCTCTGAGTACACTTAGGGAGCTGCAAATTTTCTGGGTGTCTGAGCCTGTAGTATAAAGCATGGAACAGAAACTTGTTACGTGCGACAGAAGTAGCCAGAAGTCAGATTCTGAATCATTTTGTAAGCCATAGTAAGGGTTTGGGGTGAATTCTAAAAGCAATTCTAAAAACAATAAGAGGTTTTAAGCATAGTAAAATAATTTTTAAATTACATCTTTGGCTCTGGAAGTAGTTTAGATAATGAGTTAAGGGGAGTAAGTATGGACAATAACCCTGGTTAAGAGGCAATTTCAAACTTTTCTGTAAGAGATTATGAGGGCCTTAATGTAAGCAGTCATAGTGGAGATAGCTCTTGGGGAGTGTGATGGAAGAAGAGCCTATTGGTATTACTGGAGAATTAGATTTGTAAAGTCAGAGTAAGGAGATGCCATGACATTAATCTATTCATGGAGGCAGAGACCTTATGATCTAATTACCTCTTGAAGGTCCCATCTCCCAATACTATTACACTGGCAATTAAATTTCAACATGAATTTTGGCAGAGACATTCAAACCATAGTGACTCCTGGTGTACTACACTGGCCTGGAGAATAAGTGGCCTGGGGTGCTGCCACTCACTAAGAAAAAGGAACACAAGAGAAGAGAAAAGTTGGGAGCATGTGGGAATGAACATGTGTTGAATTTTAGACTCACTAAGTTTTCCTTGCTAAGGGGACCTCCTCAAGAAGAAGCTCAGGCAGTAGCTGAGTCTGTGGGTCAACAGACGAGAAGGATTTGGTTTAATAATATTGATTTGTACATCATTCCCTGCTAGCTACTTGTAATAGGTAAAGCTTTGCAAGTGGAAGAGATTACACAGGAGGGAGAAAAGAATGAGTCAAATTTAGAACACTGAAAATCATTAAGATTTTGAGGATGAGTATAGGGAAAAGACTCCATGAAAGAAGATACACCATCACAGAGATGGGAGGGGACCAAAAGAAAGTTGTGTTCTATAATCCAAGAAAGAGAGAATGTCAAGAAGGAAAGTGCTATGGTTTGAATGTCTCTGCCAAAATTCATGTTGAAATTTAATCGCCAATGTAATGGTATTGGGAGATGGGACCTTCAAGAGGTGATTAGGTTATATGGTCTCTGCCTTCATGAACGGATTAATGCTATTATTACAGGAGTGGGCTTCGGATAAAAGGATAAGTTTGGCCCCCATTCACTCTCTGCCTCACATGCCCACTTCTGCCTTCTGCCATGGGATGACCATTGCCAGATGCTGGTGCCATGCTCTTGGACTTTCCAGCCTCCAGAACTGACAGCCAAATAAACTTCTGTTCTTTTGAAATTACACCATCTCTGGTGTGTTGTTATAGCAGCAGAAAACAGACTATGATAGAAGGCAAGATCATTACTTTCAAGATATTAAGCAAAATAAGGTATGAAAAGTACTCCTTGAATTTAACAGTGTATAATTTATCAATAACCTTGGCAAAACTAGTTTTAGAGAGAAGTTTTATTTTAAGATAGAGATAAAGAAGATGATGATAGAGGAAAAAGAAGCATGTAATGGAGCCATGTTCCAAGGAGGAGGGCAGCTGAGATCCTATCCAGAGATGGGAACATTAGCCTGAAATTATAGCAGAGCACTTTTTCCTCAGAGTGAAGAGCAAAGTAGGCAGAGATTAGAGTTAATTTTAAAGTTCTGGGTGGGAGTAAAAGTTGGGAGGTACCTTACCTAAAAATTTCTATTTTCTCTGCAAAATAAAATATGTGTATTCAGTAATAGATTATGAAATCACTGAATTCTCCCCCCACCCCCCAAAAAAGATGTCTCTATGACTTGTGTCAGAAAAATGCAAACCCTGAAATCATGTTATTCTTTTCTTGTCAGTAGCTAGAAGCTATATTGGGATACTAAATTTGGATTTAAGTTTTCTGCTCATATCTGCTATTAGCAAGCACTTATTCCTTCTGCTTCTTTTAGATGTAGGCAATATTATTTTATGTTTAATGTCTTTCTGCACTTTGTATCCTGTAAAAATGCATAAGCTTCCTGTAGCTTGCTGCCTTCAGTGCTTTTGGAAAAAGGGAGATATAAATCTTCAACCTAAGGATAAATGAGAATGGGAGTATGTTATTATATAGTCAAAATATAGTTGTGAATATTGTTCTAAAACTCAAAAAATATCAAAATTATAAAGAAAAGGGGGGATTGTTGAAACAGTCAGTGAATGCATGCTTTTAAAATCTACTGTCTTTGTCTGTTTGGCTGCTATAACAAAATACTATAGACTGGGCAGCTTATAAATATTTTTTCACAGTTCTAGAGGCTGAGAAGTCCAAGATCAAGGCACTGGCTGATTCAGTGTTTGCTAAGAGTACATCTTTTTTGTAGATTATACCTTCTTGCTGTATCCCCATATGGTGGAAGGGGTAAACATGCTCCCTCGGGTCTCTTTTTTTATAAAGGCACTAAAGCCATTCATGAGGAGTCTACCCTGGTGACTTAATCAACTCCTAAAAGTTCCTACCTCAAAATACTGTAAACTTGGGGGTTAGGATTTCAACATATGAATCCTAGGGTCACAAACATTCACACCATAGCAACTACTAACAAAAATGCCCAATAGAAGTAATGTGATCATCAAAGCAAATTTATACTTATGGTTTCTGACCCTTCATAATTTTACTTAGTTCTATGGCTATAGCCAAGTTCCAAGGTATGGAACTATACTAATAATATTACCTAATATTTTTTACTTGCTTGCTCTGTGTCAGGCACTGAACTAAAGATTTCACTTGCGTTGTTACTTTTCCTGAACTGTCCCCTTACATATGGAGAAGCTGAGTTATTAAGCAGTTATGTCATTAGCTCAAAGTCTAACACCTTGTAATATAAAAACTACATGGTAAAGTTGATCATCAGAGGAATGCAAATCAAAACTACAATGAGATATCATCTAACCCTGGTTAAAATGGCTTTTATTCAAAAGACAGGCAGTAACAAATGCTGGCGAGAATGTGGAGAAAAGGGAACCCTGGTACACTGATGGTGTAAACTATGGAGAACAGTTTGGAGGTTCCTCAAAAAAATAAAAAAAATACCTAAAAATTGAACTACCATATGATCCAGCAATCCGTCTTGCTGGTATAGACCCAAAGTAAAGGAAATCAGTATATCAAAGAGCTATCTGCACTCCTATATTTGTTGCAGCCCTGTTTACAATATATAAGATTTGGAAGCAACCTAAGTGTCCGTCAACAGATGAATAGATAAATAAAATGTGATTCCATATACACAATGAAGTGCTCTTCAGCCATAAAAAAGAATGAGATCCAGTCATTTACAACAATATGGATGGAACTGGAGACCACTCTGTTACGTGAAATAAACAAGGCACAAAAAGACAAATGTTGCATGTTCTCGCTTATTTGTGGGATCTAAAAATCAAAACAATTGAACTCATAGACATAAAGAGTAGCAGGATGGTTACCGGAGGCTGGGAAGCGTAGTTCAAGGCTGATGGGAGGAGATGGGTATGGGTGGTACAGAAAGAATGAATAAGACCTACTATTTGATAGCACAACAGGGTGGCTATAATCAATAATAACCTAATTGTACATGTTTAAATAACTTAAAGAGCATAATTGGATTGTTTGTAACTCAAAGGATAAATGCTTGAGAGGATGGGTGCCTCATTTTCCATGATGTGCTTATTTCACATTGCTTGCTTGTATCAAAACATCTCATGTACCCCATATATACACCTACTATGTACCCACAAAAATTAAAAAAATAAAAAAACTAAAAATAAATAAATAAACAAAAACTATGTGGTAAAGCTAACATTGTTACTCTGAAAGGGGGGGAACTTTTTCCCCAAGATATACTGTTTTCAGATTAGCATCATTTTTCTCTCAATCCTAAATTCCATGGTATATTTTCATGAATGAATAATTTAAAGCTAAAGTCTTGGATTTCTAGTGGCACACAATGAAGAATCTCCCATTCTCAGTATCTCTGTATTGAATGGGTGTTCAGGTTGTGAGAAAATAATGTAGGAGGAGATACATAAATCATTAATCTAAGCCACCATTTACTGAGCATTCACTGTGTGTCAGTTACCATTTTAATCTCTTCACATGTAAGTTTATGCTATATGGTGGATATTCTATAATGCCCTATGAGATTACTTAAGATTACTTAGGAAACACAAGAAAACAAAATTAAATAGTGCTTAATATTAGGGTTTTATCATTTAATGCCATATATTTTATAAAAAGGAACTAGAAAAATATCTTAAAAATTATTCTGAAGGAAGACATGTAAAGATACTTGCCACATAAAGAGAAACAAGTACAAAAAGGCAATTACCAAATGTGAAGACCACTACGCAAACATTTCATTATTTTGTTTTGTTGTAATCTCCAATACAGAAGGTGGAGTTCATCACACCACAAGGACATTCCTTATCATTCCCTGGTCCTTTTAAGAGCCTCTCTTATTTGTTCACTTTTAACCCTAGAGCCTACTCTCAATCTTCCCCATTTCCCACGGGTGACCATTATAGTATGTTACATACATTCTTCTTTATAAGGTATGTGCTCTTTCACAATGTACAGTACGATTTTTGTGAATTATTATCCTGATCTTAGTAGATATAGATAATCACAAAGACATAGAGATGATATGGACTCTGAAAATCAGGGACACCAAGTAACTGGGCTAAGATCACACAACTCTTATGTGATACAGTCAGATTCAAACCTCAATCTGTCTTTATCTAAAATTGTCAGTCTTACCTTCCTGAGTCTGCAAACTATACAAAAACTACAGGAGAAAAAAGGGAAGATTTCTTAATGTGTTCCTGAAACTCAAGTAGTTGTAAAAAGTTACTAAACTGGGTTAACAGTCAATGTTCTGGATGAAAAACTTAAGTTCATGATTTTTCCCTAAGGCCACAGATTGAGAATGAGACGGGCAGAGAAAGTGTTCCTTAAATTTAACTTTTGGGAATTAAATTTATCATCTACCACACAAAAGTGCTTAATCTTGAGAGGGTGATGAATCTGATAATGATGGAGAGATGCCATCAATCTGACAAACTAAACAATTTTTTTAACCTGACATGGCCCTGTTCAAGACATCAGCTGTCATCTGAAATGAATTCTGTTTCTAATTTGTCTTCATAAATAATGCAACTAATTGAAAGGTAGTTACAATGACAGTCTTTAACCTCTTTCCTATCCTATTTGAGGGCAATCTCTTTGCATTCCCTGGAAAGAATCCTTCCTCTTATCAAATAAAACAGACATCAGTGATCAGAACACTGAGATCAAAAACAAAAGAACTCATTGTGAAGACCACCACATCTAATAGTTTTCTCAATCTTTTTTTTAAAATTAGCATTATTTTAACATGTCAAACTCATAAAAATCTGATATAAGAAAATTTATTCAAGCTCAAAGTTTTAGTAAGGACATCTTTATTTTAATCAAGCTCTTGCTTATACACCTACCCTCTCCTTGCCACCCAACTTCTGCTTAATTATCATTAAAGTATCACCATTGACTGCACCATGTCACACACTTGACCACAAACAAAATATCTAAAATCTTTATATTTTCTAGGTCATCTTTCTTCTTTTTTTTTTTTTTCATTTAGTAAGATTAAAAAGGGGTCACTGGGTTCCATTGTGCAATGAATATCACATTGGACTTCTAAAAAGAGACCATTGAACAAAAACAGATCCTGATCATTCCCTGCAACTGGAAATAAAGAATTCTTGTATCAGAGACTGAAGTAATTAAAATGTTCTTTATCTAAGGTTTCTCTATGCAGACATCAGATTCCATTTGCTTATTTATGAATGCAGATGTTAATAAACCTATGTACTGAAAGCATGAAAGAGCAGTAAGAGAACTATGCAAGCATTAAAACTTTGAATCATTTAATTATTTCATCCCTCTGGGAAGGCCAATTTCAGCAAATACATCAAGGGAAGAACATGATTATGAATGGAGATCTGAGCTGAGCATGTTTCATAAGGTTGTTATTAAAAATAAAAATTCAAGAAAGACTTTGTGAGGTATATCAAATTATAGCCTTACAAGTTACTTAAAATGTAAATTACACAGTTAAATACTGAAAATACGGGTAATATAAATTATTTTGGCATGTAGCCCCTGGCTCTTAAAAAACATCCTCTAATAATAAAAAGCAGTTTAGTCTACATTACCATTACTTCTCATATTTAGCTATATCTACTAGCCCTTGCCTCTAAACCATGGAAAAAACCACCATTTAACAGCTATCAAAAAACAATGTACTTTATAAAAGAGAATATCAGCAATGTTCCGAAAGCTAGAAATAGTGGAACAACTTTAAGTTTTCCCTAACAAGCAAATCCATCTGGGTGAAGTCCTTATATTTGTTATATTCTAATAGGTTATATTTAAGTAATACAATGTGCAAGGGAATATTCTAACTATCTTGCAAGTATTATGTATAAAAATAGAAGAGCAAAATGAAGATAGACTAGAGGAAGGGTGAATAAAGGAGAACAGAGGAGAGACACAGATGATAACTCCAAGTCAGAACCCTGTTAAACCATACTGAAAGTACAGAGAAAGTACAGCAATTGAAAGTGAAAATTGCACTGTCATGAACTCAAAAGGAAGATTTAGAAAAATTAGTGGTTAACAGCTATCAAGAAGAGAATGGAAAAGATTCCACTTGAAGTTGACAATTAAAAGGTCATCAGTGTCTTTCATTTAGTCTGAAACCCAATTATACATTTATAAGTCTACATATTATGATGCATTATTAAACCAACACAAATAAAATTGCTTGATATTTAAGATAAGAGAGAATGCCTTTGGCGGTCGTAACCAGAGAAAGCATTACAGGTCATTTGACATGGAACATAGTAAGTGTAGTTTTGATAGGCAAAGACTTGGGGGTGAGCTAATTTCTAGGCTAAGAGTAAAGCAAAGTGCGGAAGCAGAAAAGGGCATGGCTTACTTAGAGAACTGAGAGTAGCCAGGTTTTGTTGGAGAATATCACAGAAATGTAGGAGTTAGGGATAAGATTGAACTGACAATAGCTGATAAAAAGTAGATTAATTTCTTCAGTAGCTACCTTAAAAATACATTGTTTTAACCCTTAGCTGTGTTTACTAAAATGTAATGTAAGAATTTCTTTTAGCAGTGCTTTCATGATTTATCTTAGTCTTTTAAAACATATTGAACAGACGAGACAGGCAGATCACATGAGGCCAGGAGTTCTAGACCAGCCTGGCCAACATGGTGAAACCTCATCTCTACTAAAAATACAAAAAATTAGCCAGGCATGGTGGTGTGCGCCTGTAGTCCCAAGTGCTTGGGAGGCTAAGGCAGGAGAATCACTTGAGCCCAGGAAGGGGAGGCTGCAGTGAGCAAAGATCACATCATTGCCCTCCAACTTGGGGGACAGACAGAGACTCTCTCAAAACAAAACAAAACAAAATTGAACAGAAGTTATTTGAGGTCATAGGATCAGGAGTGAGATTAGCCAGGATTTCCTGAAGACTAAATTTTTCTTTCGTACAGTAATTTACTTACTTGATCTCTTTCTCTCTCAGACTTTCTGTCTCTAAGATAGGAAATTGGACTATCATAATCTTTGGGCCCCCTCCAGATATTATTCTGTGATATGGAAAACAGTGCTGTCACAAAAGCACCAAAGTTTTTTTTTTGAAGAAAAAATGCAAGTTACTCATTCATTTTTATTAAACTAGATCACAAAATTCTCACACTGCTTTTATGCTTGTACTCTATAGAGTCTGAGTTATTTCAACACACTTTTTAAATAAAATTAGAGCTCTATAAAAAAGTTATGCCTGATTCAGTAGAATTTTTAAAAAATACAAGTTAGCAGATGATTTATAATGAACTAGTAATTTTAGAAATGGTAAAATTATAACACCTTAGTGATGAAGTAATTTTAAGCCCATTTGTCCAATTTCAGTTTTGCACAGGAGGCAACCAGGGTGTAGAGAGATTAAATGACTTAAGGTCACATGCCAACTTGAATTTTATTGTGCCACAGTCCCTAGACCACATAGATGAGATTCAGTGTTCACTAATCTGAACATGAATTTCTCTGTCTTTATGATGATTGCTAAAATCTATTTTCCATCTTTTAAACTGTTGGTCTCCACATAAAAGAAAATTTAAAAATATAAAAATTATTCCATAACAGGCATGTTAAGGGAGAACACCAATAGCAAAGCAAATGTGACAAGAATTCCACTTTTGTCTGCTTCCCCATGCTGTGTCTGCACCCTTCCATCAACAAAGTGCAGCTACTTTCACTTGCTATGATGCTCCTCACACGTGGGGCATGCCTTCAGGCTGGTTTTCCTGATGCTGTGTTTCAGAAGAAATGAGATCCTTCTCCTATATACTTTTTAAGAAGTGACATCATAATGACAAAAATATATGTAGGGTATTTTGGGGGTGCCATAGACATCTTAAAGAATCTGAGGAAAGGCCCTGGCCTCCAAAGCAATGACACATTCCAAAAATTTGCTGACAAATCCATGAGTTCAAACTGTGGTCCACTAAACCAAGATCCTCAGATTTATTGCAATCCCATTGTATCAGCAGTCCAAGCAACTTGTATGGTGAGCCACATGCCCTGTGCACTCATACTTCCTGCCACCTTAGCCAGCTGCCATGGACTCCTTCCCTTACACCACTCTATGCTGCTTGATTGTTCTAATGGAGGCTGACTGGTCTGCACTGCACACACACCACCACAAGAACACAGCCCTGAGAAAGGAGACCCTTTTGAAATGAAGTCATCTGAAATTCTGTAAGTGTCTGTGTGTGGGGAGTTTACTTTATTGTAGTTTTGATGAAGATAAAGTACAAAAAGCACCAGAGGGTCTAACTCAAAAAGTCACACTAGTCTTATCCTATGACTAATAAGAAGAATGGGGAAAAGAAAAGAAAAGAAGGAAAGGAGGAAGGAAGAAACGGAGGCACTTAATTTCAAGTAGTCTAATGTGGCGAAATCACAACGTTTCATAACTTTATCTTCTTCTCTGTGACTCTACCGTGAATCATAATAAACTTCTACCTACTACAATCTCCCATTAAACACCAACCACCATATTCAGCTTTCTACTAGGTAAAAAATCTCAACGGCAATGTGAGATAATTCAATGGTTTTGTTTTTTAAAAAAATCACTATTAATGGAGAGCAGTTTGGAGATATCTCAAAGAACTAAAAGTAGGACTATCATTTGACCTAGTAATCCCATTATTGGGTATACATCCAAAGGAAACTAAATTCTCCAACCAAAAAGATATGGTCACTCGAATGCTCATTACACACTACTCACAATAGCAAAGACATGAAATCAACCCAGATGCCCATCAGTGGTGGACTGCATAAAGAAAATGTGGTACATATACACCATGGAGTACTATGCAGCCACGTACAAGAACAAAACCATATCCTTTGCAGTAACATGGATGTAGGTGGAGGCCATTATCCTAAGTGAATTAATACAGAAACAGAGAACCAAATACCACATATTTTTCACTTATAAGTGGGAGCTAAACATTGGATGCATTTGGACATAAAGATGGGAACAATAGACATGGGGAACTAATTGTTGAGGGGAGGAATTGAAAAACCACCTGTTGAGTACTATGGTCACTGCCTGAGTGATGGGATCAATTGCACCCCAAACCTCAGCATCACACAGTATTCCCATGTAACAAACCTGCACGTACCCCATGAATCTAAAATAAAAGTTGAAATTCCAAAAATAGATAAATAAATTAAAGTAAAAAAAAAAAAAGTACCTTTTTACAAGATAGCCCAGAATACAGATCAACCTGAAAGTCAATTCTCTGCAATAAACCCTTTCTTTCAGAACAAATAAGCAAATAGTTATTGTCTTAATCTTACACATTATTTATGTTTCAATACAAAGTGCTTAAGTTGTTCTTGGGCTCCTTTTAAAAAGACTGCTATAAATGTAAGCTGTGTCAGCTGAAATTCTTAAGACCACCCTTTGAAACCAAAACTTCAGTGTACTAAGTGGAAAAGGGATCAAAATTTTTGCCAAGGGTCAAGTGCTGGGCTTTTAGTCCAGTAACTTCTGTAGAGTGGTATCAAGGGGTTAAACACTTTAAATGATGGCAGTCATGAAATATACATTTATTATTAGCTTAAGTCACTTGAGAAAGATATAGATATATGTATATAATGGGAGATTTATATGTGTATCAGTATGCATATATAAATTTAATTTTTCCCTATGTTAAGATTCTGCATAAGGAGATCAGCATATGGAGCTGCAAGTAAGCTATTATCATAGTGCCCATGTATAGGTACAATAATAATTAGCTTTTAAGGAATAGAAAGAGAAAAGATAACCTACAATATCCTTGTCCAACTCCACTTTTGACCTGATGTCCTTAAAAAATTTGGAAAATTCAAGGACAGTGACAGAAAGGAATAAGGGAAGAGCTTAATGATTTTACTAAGAAATAACTAGGAACTGCCAAATTAATTATACCTATAAACACAATTTAGTTGGTGACTACAGTGTTTATTTTGCCTTATCACGAAGACCAGATATTGTAGATTCATATAAATCACTACTTTGCAAAAAATTTTTATATCAGAAACAAATATTTACCACGTCAACTTTTACTGATAAATATCCCATCTGCATGTATCAATAATCCTGCTGCTCTTATGTATTTTGTGATTGAGAGAAGTTATAGTGGCAGTTTAAAGATGTTACTAGCTAGAGACTTTACAGATTGGAAATGAGGATGGAAAGGGATTCTTCCAGCTAAAACCAGTAATCCCACCAAAAGAAAGGGTTGTTTTGATTTAAACATGCATGTATTAATGTCCCCCAACCTGTGCTTGCTGTCGATACAATCGTTATGATATTGAGCTCCTTGAAGCCTAGGATATGACTTTAGTTTGTATCTTCACTTGACTTCAAGAATTTTTTTTCTTTTTCTCTTAGAAACTGTTTTCTCATATCAAAATCAGACCTGCGAATAGGACATCTTTACCTGTTTGCATTGCCTTTTTTTAAAATTTCTTAAAAGATATGTTAAGAAGAAGAAGGAGGGGTATATGTTATAAAGCTAGTTGAAATTGGCTGATTTCGATTCCAAGTTTCATAATTATAGACTACATTGTAAGATACTGACAATTTTGTATGGATGAACTAGTTAACAAACCCTATAAACAAAAAGTCAGTAATTAAATTGTGCTGTACAAAGTGCTACTTTTTAAATATAATATAAATATTTTCAAAAGGGACCTGGAGATGAAGTTAGAATGCATTTTTATGTGATCTGAGGATCATCACTTAATGAAAAAAAAATTTATGTAAATTACTTCAGTTAAAACAAGGAGCATTTACAAGTCATATAGGAAACATAGAATTTTTAAAGTTTATTTTTTTTTCTGTTTATGAAAGTCCCATATGCTCATTTTAAGAAATTTAGAAAATTCAGAAAAATACAAACACAAAAAATAATAATCCTACTACCCACAAATAGTATTAAGAAATTTTGATGCACAATGAACATACAGAATTTCAGATTTCATGTGTGTAGTTTTAACTATGCTTGAACAGTCCTAATATATTTGGCATATAATCTGCTATAATTTTGCTGGGGCTTGAATTCTAATCAGGGAGTTCTGAGTCCAGTTCTTTCTAGTCTAAAATGAGTGACATTGTTGCTAGTAATTATAATGGCCCAGTATCTTCACTTTATTATAGTTCTATGCTGTGCTTGTATATAAGCAACAACTAACAAATGTGTACTCTACTGTATATGGCAGAAATTATATGCCACAGAAATATTTACATATTTGGGGATTCAAGGTTTGCTTCCGAATGTTAATTTCTATATCTCCTTCCCCACCTTTTGTCTGGTAGTCTTTTAATAGCAAAATGTCTTTTTTAAAAAAATCCTAAGGGATAGAATTGTACTGAAAACCGTCAGCTTCTATAGATATTTTCACAATAGAAAAACCTCTCCTTCCTGCCTCTACATGGGTAGGTCGATTTTCATTGAAAACGGCTTCAAGCTGGTTCTAATATTTACTCACTTATGCAGGTGCGTTCGTCAGCATGCAGTCTCTATCCCGTATCACATTCACAGTGGAAGGTGCCCAGAGTGTTAATACAGCGCTGCTGGCAGCCTCCATTCACCACTGCACATTCATCGACATCTAGAGGAGGAAGACAGATGGTCAGGATTACAAAGTCATTCCAATGTCAGCTTTGAAGAAGTGGCACAATATTTCTTTGATACACAGTATGTGTTATATTGTACAAAGGCACCATCTCTGTTGCCACAAATCTTTGCTTGTTTTATCCATTTTGCTTCATCGTGTAAACAAGAAAATGTACCTAGAAACTTTATTGAGCTTTTTAAAGCCCATCAATGATGAGCATAGGGATTGCTCATAATTTTCTATTCTTCAAATATTGGTTAATTAGACAGATCTGAGATATAGGTATTTCCTTGGGGAAGGAAAACTGGAGGGGAGAATTACAATAAGCTACTCTATCAGGAGCAGCACACACTAGTAGATAAACACCTATTATTGGTCTGGCACTGCTGAATAAAGCCAGTAATAGAGTCAAGACCTTGAATCTCCTTCTCATGTGCTATAAGGAACATCAGGGCAGAGATAGATAAATTAAAATGAAACCATGGTTTGGTGTTCTTAAAAATACACATTTGTGTCATTGATTCAACTTCTTCCTTCTCACTCAAGATGCCATTTTCTGAAATACCATGTTTATATGAGTGGTTACTTTAATTTTATAAAAAACAGAAAGAGGTCAAGATTCATGATCACCTATGTCTTATGATCAGCTAAGGTCATGATAAATGAATATGATGTTCATCTTCTGTTAGAAAAGAAAAATCAATTTCTCTCTCAGAAGCTACACTTCCTTGTACCCTGTGTAATCAGTACTTGTGTATCTAAAATCACAAAAAGAAGATATCCATAAACCTAGGGAGGTATTTTCAGGTAGCTGGTGGATAGAGAAATTCTAAATGTTCTTGTTTGGGGATTTATTTTTAAATAAAAACCTATGGCTTTTGACAAGTTTCAAAGAAATAATCATCTTTCAGAAAGGTGGAGACTTAGCATAGGAACGCATGTGTCTAATGGATAGAATGTCTGCTAATGGATAGTTTTCCCTGCTCCCAATCTCAGACATTCCAGCAA
This sequence comes from Hylobates moloch, assembly GCF_009828535.3. Classification (NCBI taxonomy): domain Eukaryota; kingdom Metazoa; phylum Chordata; class Mammalia; order Primates; family Hylobatidae; genus Hylobates; species Hylobates moloch. The sequence continues at coordinate 79,328,366 of NW_026652288.1, read as the reverse complement.
GAATATTGGGAATGAATATTCTTCATTAAAATATAGTCAACCTACGAGACAATCAGCATTACAACAAGCAGCATTAATTCCACACGGCAAGATCCTTATTCAAGAAGACATCAAAATGGAGAAGTATTACTATTGCAATGACTCATCATAGCACCTTTTCAGGCTAAAATCCTATGATCTGTAATGAGTGCTTTGTACTGTAATAAAGATTAGAGGATATGACCTGAGGGAAGCAAAAGAGTTTTCTCTTAATTGGCATTGAATTTTTTTTAAGAGACAAAATATATACAAAGAAGATATTAAGTCATCAAATAAGTCCCATATTTAAAAACTACTAGTTCACTCTATTTTACAAATTTTATACAATTTAGTATTTTCCTTCAAAAAGTAGATATTCTGGTATAATTCCTGATATTTTCAAAGGAATCTTATTTTAAAGATAAGAATTACTGACTTTTCAAAGTGCTAGGATTTTTATTATGTTTTGAGTCTGTGATAACCAACCTCTAGGTCTTTTTCAAATGAACTAATCTTAAACCAGAAGTCTCTATGTGTTACTTGTATTTTTATGCAGGGCTCAATATTTATGATGGCTAAATTGTTATCTTTCTGACTTTAGGGTATTATTCTGTGGAGTTAAGATATAATTTTGAATCTTAATTCTGTCAACCCCCGAATTAGATATCCTTCCTAGGTTTTAGAATTTTAGACATAAGTAAAACTCTTAATTTTCGAGCATACTAAGCTTTAGATCACAAATGATTGTTGCCATCCTCAAGAGTTATTGCAATGTGCCATATATACTTAAATACATTGGAAAATGTCTTAAAGGATGCTACTTCTGGTGGGGGAGAAAAGGGGTTCAAATGGGTTTAGTGCAGGTGTGCACAGGGCTGTGCTGGACAAAAAGATTTTAGTCATATCTATGATGTTCTAATTTTTTACAAGAAAAACTTATCCAGTTGTTATTTATGTAATGAAAACAAATTTTAAAGAAAATAATATAGTATGACCACCTCCCTTGACCCACTTACCAAACTTTAATAGTTTTCTGACAAAAGAAACAAAGTTAGTGAAAATAAGAAAAATCACTGAGTCCATTCCAAAGACAAGAGTGGGCATCGATTTTGAGAATGAGTATTCTTTTTAATATGTTTTAATGTGTTCATATTCTTTTTCTTTTTCTTTTTTTCTTTTCTTTTTTTTTTTTTTGAGACAAAGTCTCACTGTGTCACCCAGGCTGGAGTGCAGTGGTGTGATCTTGGCTCATTGCAACCTCCACCCACCAAGTTCAAGTGATTCTTCTGTCTCAGCCTACTGAGTAGGTGGGATTACAGGTGCATGCCACCACATCTGGCTAATTTTTGTATTTTTAGTAGAGATGGGGTTTCACCATGTTGGCCAGGCTGGTCTCAAACTCCTGGCCTCAGGTGATCCACCCATCTTGGCCTCCCAAAGTGCTGGGATTACATGCGTGAGCCACTGCACCCAGCCTAACATGTTTATATTCTTAATCTGTCCTAGAATTTTTAATTAAAGTACTATACTATAGTTGAAATAAGCATGCATACACACACATACACACACACACGCACACACACACATACCAAACTTCCTTTGTATTTTGAGTCAAATAGTCTTGAGAAAAACAGTGTTCTAACTTATTAGCCAGTTACCTTGTCTCTCTGAGACTCAGTTTCCCCATCTATAAAACGAGATGATAGTGATGGCCACATGTACTGTGCTGTGATTTTTTTCCTATTCATATCTAAGATTTTGGCATATGGTAATGCTTGAGATTATATGTAGAAATTAAACAATATTTTATTCCACTAACTAGCAGAGCTAACAATATAAGACCATGAAGTGAGAGTGCATGGCAGGAGCAGTGAACAATATAGAAATCCAGAGGCAGGAAGTCCATTAGGCTTAGGGGAAAAATGAAAATTGAGTGCATGGAGAGGAGGGTGGACAATCCAAAAGTACAGTGGTTTATCTGAAATTTAGCATTTAGCTCTGTCAGGCTGGAGAATAATGTCGGAAAAGGGAAGTAAAATTGAAAAACAAACGTTAAGTCTCCTTTTATTTAATGTGGATGGTAAAGCATTTCTCTTCTTGATTTAAAATACAATACATTTCTGGGCAGGTTGAGACATAATAGGCTGTGTTCACACCATAGCAAAGCAAACTTATTAAAAGTTAAAAAAAATCAATCATTTATAGAGTGGGACCAAATACTAAGTAATTGGTTTGACTTCTTTTTTCTTTTTGCCCTTTCAGAATACACTGAATTTACTGATTGGGCATTGTGTAATCAATAGTCCTCAAACTTGGCAGCACATTAGAACCACTTGGTGAGCATCAAAAAATACCAGTGCCAGGGTCCCACCCTTACAGGGTCTGATTTAATTGGGCATGGCTAAGGCCTGTGTATCAAAACATTTTTAAAGCACCCTAAGTGATTCTAATGTGTAGCCAGAGTTAAGATTGCCTGGTGCAGTAAGTGTTTTAATTACCTAGGGATTTTGTTAAAATGCAGATGCTGATTTAGTAGATCTGCAACTGAAGTCTGAGATTCTGCATTTCTAACTAGATCCAAGGTAATTCTGATGTACTGGACTGTGGACCATAAATTCCAACTAGCCAGAGTATGGAAAGTAGTCTGCTTAACAATCAATGTCACATGAATCACAAATGTCATAATTTAGCTCGATTTCTCAGTTTAATTAAATTAGACCAATTCAGTCCAAATTCCTAAATCTGTACTCAGACCAAAATATTTAAATATATATACATATTAGAGTAAGCAAAACTATGTAATTTCAAGACAATTTTAACATGATCTCTTATGAGAAATGATCTACTTCTGTTAACCTGAAGGAAATGTTACTTCTTTTCTGATCGAATACTTCTGATATAGGATGAAACTGGGTTAAATTGCTGTGATATTAGACCCTTATTCTGGAACAGTCACAAGTGACTTTCTTGGCTATCAAGATTCTGCCCAACAGAGTTAAGAACCAGAAATTTCAATATTACATTAAAATGTTATTATCAAGTATACTTCATGTGAAGAAACAATTTTTCAAAAATTCTCTGAGTTATATCTTCATGCTAGATGCTTATGGAAAGCCTTACTCTTAGAATTGGAGTTCCAGGACACTGCTGGGAATAAGGATAAAGTGATTAGAATTTTCTCAGCATTACCACTGTGATATGGACCCAAGATTTCATGATTCTATGCTATAAAAGACTGTCAAAAAGAATAAACTATGTCCGCTATTTTTCCTTTTAATGTCCTTTCTCTAAATATTTTTGCTCTATGTATCCCTCACAACTATTTCCTCAGATGGTCACACAATATAATATCTTAAAAGAATGCATATTATTAGCAAATGTATTTTGTACTTAAGAGCTCCCTGAGATTGTTTCCAATCAAAATCGTTTCATATTATTTTTTTTTAGATTGTGTGACCATTTAACTGAGAACCAGAGTAAGATAAATTATTCTTCCTTTGCCTTTTAATATACTACTCTCAGATACTTGTTGATTGAAAATAAGTGCTCCTACGGTGTTTTATGTTGGAGATTGCACTGTAGAAGTGTTAGGTTTGGAAGAAATATTGAAGAGTTTGTTTTGGTGAAGACTCTGCTAGGTTTTCCATGTGGCCTTATTTTCCTGTGTTCTACTATAGTGGCAATCACTCTATATAACAAAATTGCTTATTTCTTCCTTAAAATTCTGCAGTGCCTGATAGAATGAATTTCTTAAGGGGTTAAAGATCTCATTGATTTAAGTATTTTCTGGCATAGATTAGACACCCTATATATGTCATATGGATGAATGAATGAATGGGTAGTTTGAGAGTCTTCCACACCATTCAATCTTCTAATGCATCTATACTCACTGATGGAATTTCTCAGAATTGGGCTCCTTGGCTCTGTTTACCCTCTTTTCACCCTCGCAGCAGACTCTTGATATTTATTTTTGACTACTCACAAGTAGCTTGAAACATCTGGGTTACAAAATAATTTCTAAATCTTCTGATGAACAAATATGAATTGTGTCTGTAGTGAGTATTGACTGGTTGCCTGTTTGGGATTCATCCATTTTCCTTCTTTCATACTAAATAAACCTGGTGGTTCCCAGGTTTTCTTCAGGGAAATTTTACCTCTTTCACTTTAGAGATATCATGTAGTTTATGTGGGACTGATAAACACTGCCCCTCTTCCAAATCCAGGATGGGCTTTATTTGGCATAATCTCATCTCTATTCACCACAGTACTTGGATCAGGAAGTCCCTTCATTAGCATATGGCTTTCTCATGAGGACTGCATTACTTCAGATGAGATCCAGTCAGTAGGAAGCTCAACATTTAGGCCAGGGATCCTGGGACATAGATGCTCTCTTGCTCTGGAAACTATAATGTATGAATGTGAGCCATTTTGCATAACCACTTTGCTTCCATGAGTGGAGCTACACTAAAGATAAAGTCAATCAAGACAGGACAAAACTGAAGAACTTACAGAGAACTGGAGTTGGAGCCCTGATTAAACTATGCCTGAAGTCCTCCCTATCTCTGAACTTCTGTTAGGTGATCCAATAACTCCCTTTAATTATTTTTTAGTTAATTGACTCTGTTGCTTGTAAACAATTATCTTTACTGATGCATGTGGTAAACTGGAGCAGCTTACAATGGGAGAAAATCACCAAGTGCAGCTCACATGTAACATCTACTTTTCAAAAAGATTTGTTGTCCTCCAGCCTGTAAAATGACTTAATCTGTATTTCATAAAGTATATAAAAGTCATACTTTCCAGTTGTTCTCTACAGAATTTATTGGAGATATTATATTCTGCTAAAATTGTAATGAATTTGATGGCTCATCTTGACTACAAATGTTTAGTGTTTATAAAATTGCCTGTACAAAGTCATGATAAACCTGACAATGGCAGGGATGGTAAAGCTGGCTTCTTGAATGGTTTCTTCATGGTGAATGCTCTCTCTCTACTTTTTTTTTAAAAATGTCATCCTTTATCCTATGTGTTTCCTTTTATTCTTTTCTTGGCAGCTACAATCTCTGGTATCTTGAAAGTCAGATCTAATTGAGTAGGAAATAAATGCATGCTGTTAACTCTGTGGATTTTATTTCCCTAATTTCTGCTATTGCTGCAAATAAAAAAAGTTACCAATTTTCTAGCGCAGGCACTCACCAAGCAATAATAAAAACCACTTAGTTTAGAAAAAAGGCGAATAGGACTTTTGAAGAGAATGACAGTACTAAGAAGGAACAAAGCTTCAAGGACTTATCTTGTGCTAAGGCTAGGAGGAGAGTATGCACGTTCAAAGAATATGCAAATAGTTTGGTCTATCTAGAGAGAGAGTTAAAGTGGAAAAAGATTTTGCTAGAGATGTGGCAGGGGCCTGATCATGGAAAGTCTTTTATACAACATTAAGGAGTTATGGCTTTACTTTATAGGCAGTAGGCACTAACAGAGTGAAGAATAGATAAGAGGGGTGGCAGACTGAAGGCAGAGAAGGCAACCAATAACTATTGCCAAAATCCAGATGAAAGATGATGAGGACCTAAACTAGTGGCAGAAGAAATAGAGAGATGTGGGAAGATATAAAAGAACTTAAGGAGAATAAATCAGTATGACTTGGTTATTAAGTGAATGTGATGGAGAAGAAAGAGTCAAGGTCAATTGCCTTGAATACTTGGATAGATGGTTGTGGCATTCACCAAAATAGCACAAGAGAAGAAAAATTGCATATTAGATGAATAGATCAGTTAGAAATAAATATTTTGATGGTCAAGTACATAAGTCAAAAGACAAATTTTGTTATCTACTTGTTATTATCTCCACAGCCAAAAAAAAGAAGAAGAAAAAGAAAAACACTAGTTAAGCATCCTCCAGTAAGTGAGGAAAGGAGGACACTTACCTGCTCAGGAACTATATAAAATGACAGTTTAAATACATACTGGGTCCTTTCTCTCCACCTGTGTAAATGTGGCTCTGATTAGATGATGAAATATTATCAGTTTAAAGTTTCTGGTTTTATCTCTGGCTTGCCTGATCACCAAATCCATTTTCTTTTGAATTATCAAAAGAGATGAAAAGTTGGGGATGTCATTAGGCCGTTGAATATGTGGACTAAGATCAGGGGAAAAATGTGAGCTGATTTTTCAACTACCATCTGTCTACATACACAAGCCTGAAACTTAGAAGTCATCCTTGACACATTCCCCTCCTTCATCCACAATCAACCTAATACCAAATTTCACTGTATCAAAGTTACCTTCTAACACGTGTCAGATCTGTCCGTCTTTAATCTCCACTGTTACGCTAATTTAAACTACATTGATGGTTGCAGTAACCTAATTACAGCTCTCTCCACGTCCACCATGGGGCCCTCCAATATCTTCTATATGCCACACCACAGTGATCTCTCTGTCTCTCTCTACTATATATATAATAAATACATATATATATATACACACACACACTAAATATATATTTACTATATACATATAAATTTAGTATATTTTAGTATTTAGTATAAAAACATATATCTACACACACACACACACACACACATATATATATTTATTTATTTATTTACTAAAATCCGGTACCAATTGAGTCACTCCATTAAGACAGTTTTATATAAATATATATACACAGACTATATACAGTTATATATGGTATAATAAGTATATACTATATACTATATTACTACATATAATTATAATATATACTAGTATATAATATAGTATACTCTATTTTACTACACCGATAATTTATTTAGTACATATAGCTGTGTTAGTGGAGTGGTTCCATTGGTACCAGATTTAGAGGGTTGGGTTGACAAAGAAGTGGGAGATAAAGGAAGAAAGACAGGGAATTAAGACACACCTTGTAATAAGTTGGACTGTTAAGGACAGGAGGTTGTAGTTGTACAGTAAAGTGTGGTAGTGGAAGAGGGGAAGGTTTTTAAGGTGAATGACACTTGCAGAAGTTTACTCATTGAAAAGGACAAACAGAGAGATGATTTAAAGATACAAAAGAGAAAGAGAATTCTCAAATTCCTGAGAATCTCAAATGATAACACATTAGTACATTCTAAAATAAAGTATATTTTGAGAAAGAATTTGCCACAGGCCCTGATTGTCCCTACATATTCTTGCTGGGTATGCTAAGAATTCAAGGCTCTGATCATCTTTACCCAAGCCATTTTTCAGGGCTATAGTTCCACAGAGAAATGAGCCAACATCTCCTTTGACAATAAAGAATAGACTTGTTTCCACTAACTATAAAAGTGGCAGATGAATAAGCTCAGTGTTTCCCTGATATAATGTAACTAATTGTAGGTGCAGGCATCCACAATGGGCTGTTTGTGTGTCCTTGTTGTAAGATTTGGGGGAACATGAGGAATTAACACAAACAAATGAAGGCCTGGCTGCTTCTTTTGCCATGAGTAATAATGTCTTTTGTTTCGGACCCAGGAATCTCATGTCTTCTGTCAGCAACTGTGAAACAGTAAAAGCTTGTTAGTATAAAAGTGGGGTAAAATCTCAAACATTGCACAGTTCTTGACAGTAGTATACAGAATAGAAATCACACCAATGGGCCAGGTGGAGTGGCTCACACCTGTAATCTCAGAACTTTGGGAAGTCAAGGCGGACAATTCACCTGAGGTCAGGAGTCTAAGACCAGCCTGAGCAACATGATAAAACCCCGTCTCTATTAAAAATACAAAAATTAGCTGGGTGTGGTAGCGCATGCCTATGTACTGGGGGGCTGAGGCAAGAGACTCGCTTGAACCTAAAAGGGGAGGTTGCAGTTAGCCGGAATTGCACCACTGCACTCCAGCCTGGGAGACAGAGTGAGACTCTGCCTCAAAACAAAAGAAAAAAAAAAAAAAAAAAAAAAAAAAAAAAAAAAAAAAACCACCCATGATCATCTACTACTTGGGGTTAGAGAGAGCATGTTCATTGAAGAATGGAAGGACCTGGGGAATAGTAGAGGATGTTCCTGTCTTCTTCCTATTCTATCAATGCCTGTTGATTCCTTGTAGCCTTGAAATTATCAGTAAAGCATAATTCTGGGCAGATCTCTGTCTTCCTGAGGATTCAACCACTTGATCCTTTGTGTTAACTCAGAAGGGGGAAGGAAAAGATGTCATGCTGGTGTGTCTTTAGGTGATTTCTAAAGAACAGCAAGGACAGAAATACCCAACCCAGGAAACAACAACTATTGTACTATATTCTTAGCTTGCTGAGTGCAGAGATGGTATTCATTTTTCTTACCACTGTGTTTCTAGTAACTATTTCATTGCTTGGTCCATAGTAGGTGGGACAGCCTTGGGACTTTGTACAGCTCTGGGTCACTGGGGAGCTGGGGGAGCAGGATGAGACTCCACAAGCTGGGAATTAAAAGTCAGAAATGGTGGTCAGGAATCAACCTCTTTTTCTTCCATCTCTCCAACGGACCTTACTCCTTCTAACTGACTCCACTCCACATCCCAACCAAGCTGGTCAAACTAACTAAAATGACCTGGTTATTTCTTAACACACAGAAACCTTACAGTTTATATCATGCTTAGGAGTTTGATAAAAACTGTAATAATGATGAATGAATACTGACTCTGAAAGGCTCTAGTAATGCATTTACCTGCATAGAACTTTTTTACTCCTTTCTTTTCCCTGATTATAAAACTCCTCGTATGTATGCTGGGATGAAGTGGTGGGCTATGCCCATTCCCGTGCCCCAGGACCACCACAAAACTGTAGGGCTGGCCCAGGGGCCCTGGCTGAGACAACCTGAGGACTCCATCTTTCTAGTCACAATCAGTAGATCAAGAAAGGGCATGTGACCCAAGCCAAATGAAGTAAAATTCTACCAGGGACTTTTGCGAAGGCTGTTAGGAAACAAACAAACAAACACCACTACCTTTTCTCTGGAATCATCCATTACAGAGACAGTGAAAACTTTCAGCTTCCAGGGGATGTGTTTTCCACCACAGGGACAGTCTACCTGAGAATAAAGACAACCTAGAGAAAGGTAGAATCAGGAGATGAAAAGAGACAGCCCTCTGAAGACAGCGTTTATGTGCCTGGATACAATTCTGCCTGAAAGCTGGGTAATATCTGCATTTTTCAGTTACATATTATAATACTTCCTCCCAAAAAACAACAGCAGCAATTTAAGCTGATGTTAAGTAAATTTCACTCAGTTACAACCAAGAGTCTTGATTAATCCAGCGTTATCTCAAAAATGAGCCCACCATCCTGGATAACTCAAAGAGCATCTTTAGAGAAATGCATCTGCTATTTCATATTCCTAACATAAGACAAGCCACTTCTTTGTTCTTCCTAAAACCCTATGAGACAGGAATTATTATTCTCAGGATATCTCTAAGTCATTGTTCATGTTTATGTTGAGCCAGTAACTGTATGCTTTGGGTAATATCTTGGGAGCTCCCATATGCTATGACAATGAAAATATTTATCAGAGCAGGTAAACATTGTTGACTGTTACTCCGTCAGGCCTGTCCACAGACTGTTTTATGGCCAATGGTTCTACATTCTGGGTAATCTAAGAAAGACGAATGGCAGATAGGGAACTGGTATGTCTTGGCTTCCTACTTTGTTTCAGACTTTAATTTTTTTTTGTCCCCTTTTGTCCTCCCTGAAACTTTAAAAGAATTACTATGAATTTTAAAGATAATGATATAAGACTCCAAGAAATTAGGAGATATGCACAAGTCCTGTTAGTGATGGATGTCAGATTTGAATTAAGATAAAAAGTCAGATAACTTTGAGTCTGTGGTCAACATTCTTTTAAATAAGCATGCTGTTCATGTTTGTGACCATTGCTGATTCAATAATTTTTGCTTTGCTTAGATGAGAATAGCATAAACGGCTAGATGATAAAATGTCTATGGAAGTTCTGATAACAATTTCCTTTACACAGAACCCTTCCCCTCTCTCTCCTTCCATTTATCCCACCAAATGCCTGGTTTGTTATCTAATTCTAGCCACTAACCAATCAGGTGTCAAATGATTAACTAGACAAGAGAAACATCCTCTTCACACAGCGAGAGACAACGAATGACTAAGGTGGGTGGGAGAGTCGATGGGAAGGCCGACATAACTATGATAGACCTCTCCACATGATTTTACTTATACTGTCCTATAGTTTTAGTTTGTATTTTTATGAAAAGCAATAATTTCCATGTACCAAAACAAATAGAATGATGTATACTTCTCGATTTTCATGGCTCATTTCGTGATACTTCATGCTCTATAACATTTATTACATATTGTTTTTCCTTTTGGGATACTAGATTATCATTGGTGGCAGAGAGATCTGTGGAAGAGAGGTTGTCTTATGAGGACTAGGCATGTACTTCTTCTCTTCAGTAATCCATATATACCTTTCCAACTTATGTTCATGCATTTGACTACTTGCCTTTTATTTTATATTTTAAAACATTTTGCCCTGTTATTACTAGTCATACAGTCTGCTCTCTCCCCTATCTCTTTTATTTCTCTCTCTTTCCCCCTCTACCTCTACAATGTTTGGTGAATTTTATCCAAATATAAGCTTAGCATCCTTTTCAGCAAACTGTAATAATCAACTAGCTATTTTTGCAGTCAGAAATAAGAGGTTTGTATATTCTGAATGCCTAAAGACATATTATTTAGGGAAATCTGACATACTCCTCAAATTACCTTCCTATCCTGTAAGATTTCTTGTTTCTTTCGCAAGTAAGAGGATAGAATTTCCAGGAAAGTGTAGGAGATACGAAACAACTATGTTTTCCTTTTTTTGTTTGTTTAAGAAAAGATAGTAAGAATTTCTACTTGCTTGTTTTAAAGAAATCTTATTACTTTCCCTCCACTCTTAGATTCAAAAACACATCAGTGACCTCAGTTTTTATTGATTTTTCTCTTCATGATGAGTCATACATCCATGCTTCCTTGCATGCTACTGATTTTTTATTGGATTCCAGACATTGAATTTTACTTGTTAAATGCTGGACAGCTCTATTCCTCTAAATATTATTGAGCGTTGCTCACAAATGTAGTTGTTTCTTGGAAACAGTTTGATCCTTTTCCATCTTGCTTTTAAGACTTGCTATATAAGACATGAATAGTTTTCAGTCAAAGGCTAATAATACCAAGGAAAGTCGTTGACTATTCATTGCAGTGTTTTGTGCGTTTTAAGGTTTTCTAGTCCGGTTGATGAGAAGAGGGATGATTCCTACCCTATGTGAGCATTATTGGCAACTGTTTGTTCTCTCTAATGTTTTTGAGTGCTTCTTTCTCCAGCCTTGTGTGACTTCCTCATATGCATGTGTTAATCAGTACTCTGCTAATACTCGAGGAAAACCCTCTGCTAATTTTTGTGTCACTATCATAGCTGCCCACAAGGTGCAGATACGAGCCTGCCTGCAGGCTAAAACACTTAAAAATGGGAAAATCACTGTACCTTCTTCTTCCAACTTGATTTCCTCTTGATTTCCTCTACAATCTATTTTTGTGCTGTCAGGTAATTAAAAAAATAAACAACTATGCAAATATTGAGTTTATTGTTATTTGTGAGTTTCATTCTGATTGGAGCTTATATAGCCATTCTAAAAGTGGCACTTTCCCTTCCACTTAGATAATACCTTTGTAGTGTTGTCCCCAGATCTTCACTCTATCACATTACCAAATACATAGAATGTAGTGACTGAGAACATCAATAAAATTAGTTGTATACCAATTAAAATATATAAAATTATAAAAGCAGGACTCACAATTAAAAATTCACATCATTTTCTTCTAGTACACATAATCTGTTTCATTCTTAAATCAGTGAAAAATGCCAATTGTTTATTCTTTGTAAAATTATTTGAGAATTAAAATATTTAAACATCCCTTATTTACCAAATGATGTTGTGATTATTGATTTCATGAGAATAGAATGTGTCTTTCATTTATTCTCAAATATTAGCTGTTACAGTGTTTCTTTTCCTTTTTTTTTCTGAGACAGAGTCTCACTCTGTCGCCCAGGCTGGAGTGCAGTGGCGCGATCTCGGCTCACTGCAAGCTCCGTCTCCCAGGTTCACGCCATTCTCCCGCCTCAGCCTTCGGAGTAGCTGGGACTACAGGCGCCCGCCACCATACCCGGCTAATTTTTTTGTATTTTTAGTAGAGACCGGGTTTCACCGTGTTAGCCAGGCTGGTCTCGATCTCCTGACCTCGTGATCCGCCCACCTCGGCCTCCAAAAGTGGTGGGATTACAGGCCTGTAAAACACCACTGCGCCCGGCCTACGGTGTTTATTTTCAATGAATATTTGTTGAGTGAAAGTAAACGACTCGTTATATACTTGACAAAACAGTGAAGTTTTGACTTCATTTTGTCACTCTTTGGATATTGTCTAATTAGGGCTTCCTAGACTTTAAAATGTACCCAAAATACCTAGGAGTCTTGTTAAAATGATTATTCGGGGTAGGGCCCAAGGTTCTGCATTTCTAACAAACTCCAGGCGATATTCATGTTGTTGGTCATGGATCACACTTTGAGTTTCAAGAGCATAATAAGTAGTACTTAAACTTGGGTACATAAGAATAACTTGGGAAATTAGTTTAAAATGAAGATTCTTTGGACTTATTCTCCACATTTTCTGATCCCGCAGTTTCAGGGTACTGGGATCTGCATTTTAGCAAGCTCTCCAGGTGATTCTGATACTGTATTTCGAGGACCACACTTAGGAAAAGATCTAAACTGTAAGATTTAAGGTAACTGTATATTAGAAGTTCCCAAATAATTAAGAAACTAAGTATTTTTTTCATTTACTTAATGCCTCAAATACAGCCTAAGATTTAATGACAAAATAAAAAGGATGCCTGAAATTCACTCTTTATTTATATTACAAAAGCTTGAATTTGCTTTACATGTTTGTGAAGATAAATTGTGTCACTTCTAATGCCATTTGCTTTTTTCTCCTAGTAAGAGATTTTATTAATAACACTAGAAATCACTGATTTATCCAGTTGTAGGCTTTGAAAGGACCTTAGATGTTAAACTACTCCAAACGATACACTATAGGAGTCCCTTCATCAACATTTTTAACAAATGGCTATTCAGACTCTGATTAAATACTTTCAGCTGTAGGGAGCTTGCTGTTTTATCTTTCCTACGTCTTCCTATCCCTCCTGCTGCTACTTCTCCTCCTCCCTCTTGTCTTTTGGTATTTATGTAACATAACCACATTACACAGCATTTGAAAGGGGGTAAAATCCATAATTATATGGTTTTTGAATCAGAGAAAAAGATATATTTTAAAACATAAAAAATTGTATATAGAAAATAGAATGAATAAAACAATGCAATATTTTGCTAATTAATTTATGTAGTAAAATTGGTGCCTCTCTTTGATTTGTACTTTATTATTACCAAGAATAGACATTTTATGTTTGTTTACAAGTTATACAGTTAGTGAGATGTCTGTTTATGTTTTTCACCTATTATTAAATTACATTCTACTGTTCTTTCTTGTACCTTTGTCTGACGTTTACCAAAACTAAAAACACAATCTTTTTTTTCCTTCTTGCCAACAGCTTTTAATCAAACCTCCAAGAAAGATCAATTTAATTGAAAGTGCACCTCTAGACTACCTAGGACTTAAGCATTTAATTAAAAATCCATTAAAATAATTGTATTCCCTTTTAATGTAGTCACTTAACCTGTAGTTAAATATGACTTCTAATATTATAAAGTAGCTCATATATAATCTGATGCTATATTGCTTAAAATAATTCCAGAAACATTAGCACTTATAAATTAAGTATAAATGTGCTGAATTCAAAACCCTGAGTTACTGTGCACAAAAAATTGGTGCACTGATTATATTTTAATGTCCCAACTGAAACAAAACAATATTTCTTTTTCTCATTGATGTTGTTAATCTCAGTCAAAATATTAGAACTAAAATAGTACAATTTAGAGATCTTTCCATTTCGAAGTTTAAGAATAATCTAAAATGTTTTCCTAGAATTTATTTCCTAGGGAATTAATTTATTGATGACAATATAGGTACATATAACAAAGCAAATGAATAAAATTAAACATAAAATGATCATGTGGCAAATGACTGAATTTTATCTCTAGACAAAAGCATGAAACCTTTTCATTTTTGAGTGGTTCAACACCAAAAGACTTAGCCCATTTCTCCATCTGACCCCAAACTTCTGTTTGACAACTTACCTCTCCTTTCACCGTGGCTCCCAATTCATCATTCCCTCAAGCCTTCCCTTACCCCTTTTCACCCAGCCAGGGTATCATGCTGTCCCCACTGGCTCTCCAGAATCCCTTCCCCTGATCCTATTCTTCAAGTACCGTGGCATTTCTGACTGATACCCACTATCCACTAGGGCCAACTTATCCATCAGGCACTGTGCCTAAAACCCAAAATACTTTTAAAGGCCCACATACATGTTTTAATATATTTAAATCAGAAGAAAAAAAATTTAAGGTTGAAAAATATTTTCATATATAATATTAACATATTCACCCTTACACCAATGCAGTTATAAATCATACATTTTAGTTTTTTACTATGGAGAAAGAGGTCCAGTAAAATGAAAGTGCCCAGGGCCCACAATAATCATAATGTGGCTCTGCCATCCACTTACTCTGCTTTAACTCCAAAGACACTCATGAATGACAGCATTATTGAAGGAACTATGTATTATTTACCATTCAGCACATGTTGATTCCCTATTGAATTCTGCAGAATGACTATTCTAAGCTTTTAATACGTGCCGCCCTTAAGATACATCCTCACACACACACCCCACACACATGCACGTGTGCACAAACACACATATACTCAGCACCAGCTTCATGAACAAGTGACTGGTGCTGGGGGCCCTGAACTTAGAAGGGCCCTGAACTTAAAAGTGTCCCATGCTCGGGGTTTGGTAGTTCCTGCTAGCCATCTTGAAATATCTATTAATTTTATCTTGGAATTTCCTCTTATCTTGGAATTTCCTTTTAGTCAGGTGGGACAGTGGAGCATGCACGAAGGACTTGGAGCCTCAGCTCATGAACAATTCCACCTCCTCGCATCTCTTCTCTCCTCAGGGCTGCCCGTCATCCCCCTCCCCACTGCCAATCAGAGACTACTGTTGCTCTCTGCTTCCCTCACCCCTTTGTGGGGGACTGGGCACAGTTGCAAGAGGGCCAAGGTGGTGAACGTTCTCCCTGGTATTTCAGCAGATTATGGCAGCAGCCAGTCTCAGTTCAGGCCACAGAGCATTTGAAGGGTGACATACTAGGGGTGACCCTCCCACTGACCCTCCATCGATTCAGTACTGTGTGAGTCCCAGCACAGAGGTTGCAATCCTTTGGGTTCCGTCCATCCATTGTGGGGAGAGGAACAAGCTAGTAGGGAGGAAAGATTGGCTTTCTTCCCCAAGTGAGGGCAGTGTGCTGGTGCTCAAACACTCCTGAGCCGAGTTGCAGGGCACCTGTGAGTCTCCACACCCCCTCCCACTCTTAGTATCCCCATGTTCAAAGAGCACAGTAACAAATGACAGGATGAAAGAGAGAGAGAGACAATAAAATACGTTTTATATTTTATTATCCTTGACAAATCTTTCCTGCCTTTTGAACAAGGGGACTGTAGTTCTTATTTTGTATTCGTCATCCTGAACACACTTCTCACTTTCCAGGAGCTGGGAATCTTTGTTTTGTTTTGTTTTGTTTTCAAATGGAGTCTCACTCTGTTGCCCAGGCTGGAGTGCAGTGGTGTAATCTCAGCTCACCATAACCTCCGCCTCCCGGGTTCAAGTGATTCTCCTGCCTCAGCCTCCTGAGTAGCTGGGACTACAGGCATGTGGCATCATGCCTGGCTAATTTTTGTACTTTTAGTAGAGATGGGGTTTCACCATGTTGCCGAGGCTGGCCTTGAACTCCTGACCTCATGATCTGCCCGCCTCGGCCTCCCAAAGTGCTGGGATTACAGGCATGAGCCACTGTGCCCAGCCTCCCTTTTGATCTTATTGTAAACCTTGGCTAGCTAGTGAAGACTCTCCTAACTTCCCTCTTTCTGGCACAAAATGCCTTGTTTCCACTCATTTCCCTTTCCTTGCCATGGGTCCTAAAGTAAATTTAACTAGATTATGCCTTCCATCTGATTCCATTTCCATCCTTCAGGCTTCATAACATCAGTTACTCCCTTCAGCATAAATCCTCCTCACTCTTTTACCATTGGTTATTTTTCCTTGTCTTCCATTTTGCTCACTCTGTTCCTCATTCTGCTCCCTCCTCCAACTGCAAAAGCCAGTGGTCCCCCACTCAGTCTCTGCTCCATTGCCACCATTTTCTGCTTATGGAAAATGGAAAGATCACTCCAGATGTAGGGTTTAAAATGAGTTAGGGCTCCTTCGGCAGTTCAGCCATCCTGGCCATTGTGCTGCTAACACTGCTTTATCGAAGGATACCTGTACCTCTCCTATTCCATCAAACTATCGACCTTTATGTCAGAGTTTCATGAACCAATGTCTGAAAGTTATTGGTTGTTTGCTGAAAACTATTAACATATTGGCAAATTCCCATTTCCAGTGTGTTCCTAATGTCTTCAGGATGGACAGCAAACTCCTCACATCCAAGCTAGTTCTCCAGCTCTGACCCTCCTTCCAGACTAACATCTCACTACTTTGTTTTCTGTGCTCAGGGCCCGAATCAAACTGTCACTTATTATTGCAGAGGCTGTTTGCTAACTCCATGCCCTAACTCATTTAAAACCCTGCATCTGGAGTGATCTTTCCATTTTCCATAAGCAGAAATTTTACAATTTTTCATGTCCCAGCTGAAATTCTTCATCTTTCATAAAGACTTCATTAGATCTAGAAGTAAATGACCCCTGGCACTTAGCATAATATCTTGGGAATAGTAGATACCCAAGAGAGATGTATTAATTAAAAATGAATAATAATGTACATACTTGGTAACAAAATAACTTGCTTAACCTAAAAGAGATATAATAAAACAATTCACTTATCAAGAGACAAATCTTTGATCCAAAAGGGGCAGTGGTACCAAGAATATATTTGGCTGATGTTAGAAATATTTCAACAAATGTCACAGGATGGATCAAGATTTAAGTCATTCATTTTTAGAGAGTGTATCTGATTCCAAAAGGGAGAACTCTGTTAGCACCTGATGTGACAATGTTAGAAAAATACATTTTCAGGCTTATCATTTAAGAGATTCTGACTGCAGGCAAACAAGACATAGATGAGGTTCTCAGTGAGAATTGAACAAGGAAGATAAATTTGTAAGGGCTGAAGTGCTTTAGTAAAGAAACATGCGTCTAACCCCTGTGCTCTTTCTACCACTACTGTTCTGAACGTGATTTTGTGGATTTACAAAGGCAGCACAAATGAAAGAGATGGAAAAGTACAGGCTAGTAACATTCAAAAGGAAGCAAAAGCCGTCTGGATTCAGGCTGATAACGCCGAATTTGTATAGGGATGGATTCTCTTGAAATTTGCACTTGATGCTCAAGAGGCTGTACCAAGAATTATCAGCAAGAAGAAGGCACTCTAATTTAGCTTATGAAGCAGTTATTGCTCTGGTTGAATGGACATTGATTAGCAATTGGAAGAATGTGCTGTAGTAGGTCAGCGTTTTATCATGTATGTTTCAAAAATTGGAAGTTCAACCGAAAATATAAACTATATTTAGAGGTAAACTTTAATTTCTAAGATTGTACCTATTTATGATGAACCTGGCATTTGCTCTTATATAACGTTGTAGAGGAACTTGCATTCTCAGAAAAGAGAAAAAGCACAGAAGAAGCTGCTTCAGAGAAAAGGAAAATATAGACGAGAAGAACATAGTTACTTTAAAATACATAATAGAAGATTTATTTTACAATTAACATTCTACTCAAAATATTAAAATAAAAATGAAATATTTAAACTTTTGCAAAATATAATAATCAAATGTGGAGAAAAAAGGAATAAAGAAAATAATACAAAATTACCTATTTAATAAAATTAACTGTAACAAGTTAAATATATCTTAAATAACACTTAATATTCTTTTACATGCTTATATATAAATGGTAACTTTACCCGATAGAATATTACGCAGCAGTTTGAAAAATTAAGTTTTATTTCAATGTGCTAGAATGAACATATATCTATGTCATAATACTAAGTCAAACAGAAAGCGAGAAAAGAATTCATGAACAATATATGTGACATGACATGGATGACTGTGTGTATGGATGTGTAGATATATATGAAAGAGAGAGAGAACCCTTTATCTGGAATGGTTGGAACCAGAATTGTTCTGGGTTTCAACTTTTTCAAATTTTGGAAAGTTTACATTATACTTACCAGTTGAGTATCCCTAATCCAAAAATCTAAAAGTGAAAATGATGCAATGAGAATTCCCTTTGAGCTTCAAAAAGTTTCAAATTTTGGAGCATTTCAGATTTCATATTTTCAGATTAAGGATCCTCGGATAATCAACCTATGTGTGTGTGCATATACGTGTGTGTGTGTGTGTGTGTGTATGCATCTAAGTAAATGTTTCGAATCTATGCACACACATATATACATATGTATTTTAGAAGGAGACCACTAGGACTAAGGATGCCCACAGAACTGATAACAGCAGTTAAATCTAGGCAATGGGAAGGGTGAGCACAAAAGGCAGAAAAGGCCTTACTGAAGAAATAACTTCACTTCCTCTTTATTAGTATACATACTATAATAAGAATGAATTTCTTCTGTGCTTTTAAATTTACATGAATTGTGTCTCTAAAACTGGAGATCTGAAATCACCAATGGCATGTTGATGCTAACCTCTATCAGACAGTGAATATATAACATATTCTATATATAATAACATTGCTGCAATTATACCTTTCCAGGGTTTTCTTTAACTTCTTCAGTAACTTAAGATGAGCTAGAAGCAAAGTCAATTGCCCACATTTCAGAATCTAAACTTCAGAAAAAAGCATCATTATTTACCACAGAAGATTTTTTTTTTTTTAATTTTTTTTTGAGGCCGAGTCTCACTCTGCCACCTAGGCTGGAGTTTAGTGGTGCGATCTTGGCTCATTGCAACCTCTGTCTCCTGGGTTCAAGCAATTCTCCTGCCTCAGCCTCCCGAGTAGCTGGGATTAGAGGCATGTGCCACCACACCCGGGTAATGTTTGTAGTTTTAGTAGAGATGGGGTTTTGCCATGTTGGCCAGGCTTGTCTCGAAGTCCTGACCTCAGGTAATCTGCCCGCCTTGGCTTCCCAAAGTGCTGGGATTACAGATATGAGCCACTGTGCCTGGCTAGGTTTGAATGTATTTTTAAGTACCTGCTCCAAACATGTGGTAGAGTAAGTTATATCTGATATCTACAACACCATACAAAAGTACCTCAGAGATATTGCAGGTTCAGTTCCAGACCACTGCAATAAAGTAAATATGGAAATAAAGTGAGTCACATGAATTTTTTGGTTTCCTAGAGCATTAAAGATTATATTTATACTACACTGTAGTCTAATAACTGTGCAATAGCATTATGTCTCAAAGACAATGTACATACCTTAATTAAAAATACTTTATTGCTAAAAAATGCTAATGATCATTTGAGCTTTCTGTGAGTCATTATCTTCTTCCTAGTATAGGGTCTTGCCTTGATGTTGATGGCTGCTGACTGATCAGGGTGGTGGTTGCTGAAGTTTGGGGTGATGGTAGCAATTTCTTAAAATAAGACAACAAAAAAGTTTGTTACATCAATTGACTCTTCCTTTCATGAAATATTTCTCTGTAGCACACAATGCTGTTTGATAGCATTTTACCCACAGTAGATCTTCTTTCAAAATTGGAATCAATTCTCTCAAACCTTGCCATTGGTTTACCAACTATTTTTATGCAATATTCTAAATGCCCTGTTGTCATTTCAACAATGTCCACACTCTTTTAAGATTCCTTCTCAAGAAACCACTTTCTTTGCTTATCCATAAGAAGCAACTCCTCATCCATTAAAGTTTGGTCATAACATTGCGCAGTTCAGTCACATCTTCAGGCTCCAAGTCTAATTCTAGTTCTCTATTTCCACCACATCTGCATTTACTTCCTCCACTGAAGTCTTGAACTCCTCAAAGTCATCCACAACAGTTGGATGAAGTCTTGAACTCCTCAAAGTCATCCACAACTTATTCCAAGCTCCTGTTCATGTTCATATTTTGGATTCCTCCCAGGATCACAAGTGTTCTTTATCTAGAATGATGAACTCTTTCCAAAAGATTTTAAATTTATTCTTCTGAGATCTATCAGACGAATCACTACTTATGGCAGCCATCACCTTATGAAACATACTTCTTAAATAAATAAGCATAATTGTCACCCCTTGATCCATACACTGCAGAATGGGTGTTGTGTCAGCAGGCATAAAATCATTAATCTATTTGTACATCTCCCTCAAAGCTCTTAGGTAACCAGGTGTATTGTCAATGAGCAATAATATTTTGAAAGAAATCCGTTTTCTCTTGAGAATTGTCCCAACAATGGGCTTAAAATATTTCATCAACCCTACTGTAAACAGATGTGCTGTCATCAGGCTTATTTGTTCCATTCATAGAGCACAGGCAGAGTAGATTTAGCGTAACTCTTAAGGACCTTAGGATTTTTGGAATGGTAAATAAGCACTGGCTTCAACTTAAAGTCACCAGCTGCATTAGCCCCTAACCAGAAACTCAACCTGTCCTTTGAAGCTTTAAAACCAGGCATTGACATCTCTCTAGCTATGGAAGTCCTAAATGGCATATTCTTCCAATAGAAGACTGTTGCATCCCCATTGATAATCTACTTTTTAGCATAGACACCTTTATCCATTAGCTTAGCTCTGCCTTCTGGATAATTTGCTGTTGTTTCTCTGTCAGCACTTGCTGCTCCACCTTGCACTTTTATGTTATGGAGACAGCCTTCCTTAAACCTCATTACCCAAGCTCTGCTGGCTTCCAACTTTTCTACTGTAGCTTCCTTAACTCTCTCAGCTTTCAAGAAATTGAAGACAGTTAAGGCCTTGCTCTGGATTAGCCTTTGGCTGGAGAGAATGTTATGACTGGTTTGATCTTCTATCCAGATCAATAAAACCTTCTTCATATAGCCATAAGGTTTCTTATGACTCATGTTTTCATTGGAACAGGATTTTCAATCTCCTTCAATAACTTTTTTTTTCTTTTTTGCATTCACAACTTAGCTAACTGTTTGGTACAAGAGACTTTTGACATGCCTTTCTCACTAAGCTTCATCATTTCTAACTTTTGATTTAAAGTGAGAGACATGTGACTCTTCCTTTCACTTGAACACTTAGAGGCCATTGTAGGGTTTTTAATTGGCCTAATTTCAATATTGTTGTGTTTCAGGGTATAGGGAGGCTTGAGGAGCAGGAAAGAGATTGGGGAGCAGCCGGATGGTGACGTAGTCAGAACACACACAACATTTATTAAGTTCACCATCTTATTTGGGCATAATTTGTGACACCCCAAACAACTATATTTACATCAAAGATCACCGATCACAAATTATAACAGAAGTAATAATAAAAAATGTTGAAATATGGCTAGAATTACCAAAACGTGACAAAGAGACATGAAGTGAGCACATGCTATTGGGAAATATACGGTGCTCGACATGGGGTTGCCACAAACCTTCAATTTGTAAAAACTGCAGTATCTGCAAAGCACAGTAAAGTGAAGTGCAATAAGACAAGTATGTCTGTACTTTTTTTTAAGAGGGATTCTTTAATACTTTCATTAAGATTTTACCACAAATTCTACAGAAAATAAAAAATCCAGAAAGAATTATTACATGTAATTCCAAACTGATTACTGTTGCTTCAGTTTTTTTTTTTTTTTAACATCTGAATCACATTTGATAGTTGGCTAGTTGAACATTCTTTTAGCTATTCCAGAGACAATAATTATCCTTACTTTTATTTTAAATCTTTATGCAAACCATATGGCACATTTAGAAATTTTGCAGGCTCTAATTAAAAGTGTCCATTCAAATTAAACAAGGTCATCAGAGAAACCATATCGAAATCTACCCTAATATTTTAAGAAAAACTACACACAGCAATGTAACAGACCCATTGTCATTTAAATCTATGAAGTCTTCGTATCTATTTGTAACACAAAATATCAGAAAACAAAGCACATCACTTGTTGGTTTTCGAAATATGCAAAGAAAACTAAAATGTCAGGGATTCAAGCAGGTAGGCAAAGAAAGCAGCAACTGCTGAATTACATGTGCCAAGTTATGAGTGTCCCTCAGCTCAAAACAGCTCAATTTGCACTCACTAAATGTGTCAACCTCTTCACATGATAGGCTAGTATAGTGGATGCCATCAGATCTACCACCCGGATCCCCTTTCAGTAACGAAGGCTTCCACCCCACGTGCCAGGAGTGCTGCCAGTCTACAGCCTTTAGCTGTCACCCCTCCTTGGGGTGCTTTTGCTGAAGATAGCTCCCTTATCCAAGGACATGTTCCCTTTCTGGGACAGCACAAATCCAATGACTTGTTCATGTGGAGTATAAAAACCCAGCCCCTGGTCCTATGTGAGGACTACTGTGAAGGGCTATCCCAGCCTCAGAACTTCCCCTAAGATGGGCTGAAGCTTTTGTGTGACTCCATCACCCTCAATTTTCTCCTGTCCATTCCTGTTTCCCCGCCTTTCCACCCACTGTTGTTGAGCCTAAGGGCACTCCCTATAAAATGCTGGCTCATTTATCTCCATCTCAGAGTGTGCTTCCTGGGAACCCACTTTGTGACAATTCATTTAAAAATCGGGCTTAAAACCAAATATGAAACAAAATAATTCACGATAAAAAATTTTCAAAAAAATATAGTAAAATGTTAATGTTGGAAATAATTTGGCTTCCAGTTTTATGGGAATATATAATGTATTTCTGAACATGTAACAGGTTTCTGTAAAATGACATTTTATCATTAATTTCTAAGAATGAGTCTATTGGTGGAAACTATTGAATTTCTTCTCTGAGGCTCTCCTGGGATTAAAGCAAAAAAATGTTTAATAAAGAGAGATAAAACTGTGGTAAAGAAAAGATGTTTATTAACTGCAAGTAAAATTATGGGTAATTGAAAATAAGTGGAAAGATAATTAAAGTGGAAGCCTGCGCTTCAGGGCACCCGCCACCACGCCTGGCTAATTTTTTGTATTTTTAGTAGAGACGGGGTTTCACCATGGTCTCGATCTCCTGACCTTGTGATTCGCCCGCCTCGGCCTCCCAAAGTGCTGGGATTACAAGCGTGAGCCACCGCGCCCGGCCTTGTTTCATATATTTCACTCAGTATAAAGGAAAGCTTTAACTGAAATTCTAATAAACTCTCAACAAAATACCTTCAAGATTCTCTCAAAAGTTTCTTTAAGCAAGAGTAATAACATTTGGTATAATACATTAAGTGCAGAAATTACAGGATAAGGATATAAAAGATTTATTTTAAAATATATTTTGAGTATAAATTTTGACATTTAGTATCATTTTCTTTCCTTTAACAAAAATATATTAGAGATTTTTATAGTAGAGATTTTCAAATTTAATTGTTCAGAAATACATTTTGAGCCCAGCAAAATACTTTCTATTACCTTTAAATATCCTCACATCCAAATGTATCTCTAATATTCTCGTGAATATTTTCACAGAAATTTAATACATATATTTCCCATTTAAATCATACATTATCAAAATGTCATCTCAAAAGTAATGTGCTGAATCTTTCTATTATCAACCTATGAAAGATTTTCTTTTGATTAAGAGCAACATACATATTTAAAAGCTACTGTTTATTTCCTCACACCAAACTCACAAAGTTCAAGACCATAAACATACTTTCTTTTTTACATTAATGAGGTGAAAATGAATAATCTAGTAACTGGTCTTAAAAACATTTCTAAACATAGAAAGGAAGAAGCAAATGAGTTTTTAATACAGTGAATACAGTTCAGTATGCTCATTAGCATCGTATCCAAACCTCTTAGAATACTGAATTAAAAACCCTGACAATCTCCCTAAGGGATAGAGATAATAAGTCTTTTTTACATATACTCATCTCCTGAAATATTAAGGGACAGCAAAAAGGGTTAATTTACTTTCCACCTCCCCTATTCCCACCTCTTCATAAGATGAAAGACAAAGGTGACTTCGGCTGATAAATTCTTGGGTGATTCTAGCTCACTAAGATTATTTTTTTCTGATATTGTTGGTAACACTTACTGATTCTAAAATCTACTCAATATTTTCAAAAATGTCAGTGAATGAGTTCAATGAAAGAATAGGGAAGTGAAGAAGACCCAGATTACAGATTGAATACCAGGATGAAATCTAAAGAAATTACTTTATTATCTGGAGGCCATTAACTACTATTTTTTACTATTAAGCAGACCCTATACACGTGCATTTTTGTTTTCAAAAAGAGAGAGAGGTGTGAATAATCTTGTCCAATCCATAATGAAAAACCTCAAATTCACTTAATGTATATATATCATTGTGTATCAGCATTAATATCCCTGTAAAGGGTGACACAGTACTCTCTTCTCCTCTAAACAAGTGATGATAGGTAGATATTATAGATAGATAGATAGACAGACAGATGGATCTCAGAATTTTAAAACTAGAGCTTAAACAATCTTCTTAATCTAAGGAAATAGGTCCTTACCCTGTTCTCAAGCTTACCTCAGGCATAAACATTTTAAAATATTATTATGATTATAAAGGTAACATATTACTATTGTTACAAGATGGAGACAACAGGAAATAATTTTTCAAAAGGAAATTAAATATCCCAAAAAGCCACTATTGGGAGCGACTCTATGTTAACATTTTGATGTATTTTTTTCTAGTCTTCACACAAACATTTTTTATATTTTCCCTGATTCTTTCCCCACTTAATCTAGTAAAATTCCCCTCAAGTTGTTTAGGCTTTCAAAACCTGCAGCATCGCAACCACTTTGTGAGGCAAATGGATTCAAAATCCAGGGAAGGCATGCCTAAATGTAGGTGAGGAGAGTAGATTAGATGAAGAAATGGGTGGAAAAACCCGTCTGTACTTTCCAGACTCCTAGGGCCATGGTAAGAAGAAATGCATTACTATTGCGATATACTATTCTACTTGCCATAATTTTAAGTTAGAAAAGATTCCAAATTAAAATAATTTTGTGCAGAAACAAAATTGTAGAAGGCTTAGTTATTCTAAATGACTAATTCCTGGAGACACTAAGATTGTCTTGGCATCGCTGTAGAATTTTCATAAACACAGGGACATTGACTGATTGCATCCAAAGATACATCCCAATCACTCAGAATAGAATTCACAGACCACAAATAGTTCATTTGACTAATATTCCTGAAGTCACTCGGCACACTACCATTTGCATATTGTAAAAGATTTAATGAAAAATTCATACAGGACTTGATTACACTAATGACTTTGGTTATATTGGGCCTTTCTTTATAAACCTGGATAAAGTAATGTTAATAATACTAGCCAACTTTTGTGCCACGCTTTACAACACTTTCAAATGCCACCTGTTTTTTAAACAAGTGCTGCTGGAAGGAGAATTAGCAGATAAGATATTGGTAAATGAGGGAATTAGGGTAATTTAATGCATTAGTTCAGATCTAAATTTTTCCAGCGTATTAGTGTTTTGCCCAACCAAGTGCCGGCAGCTAAATGTACACTACACAACTTTAGGACTATGTACAATGCCTCCCTTACTCCATATTCTTCCTCTTAACTTGGGTTAACCAAATCCATGCTCTTGGGAGCACATACCCATTGCACTTTGTATACTTTGACCTGCCTTCATAGCTCAAAAGCCTCAATGCTTCCTTACCCCCTTTTATCAAGCCAACTTCTCTCTCTCTCTTTCTTTCTCTCTCTCTCTCTCTCTCTCCTTTTTTTCTTAAGGCAAAGTTCTATATTTACTGCAGAATTGATTTATTAGGATTTCATTTGTCTTTGAAATTGCAGTAGTATTGTTATGAGTATGGTCATTTTAGATAGAGCTCAGGTTACAAAGTTGCATTTGTTTTTAGTATTGTGCCCTTATTTTTAAAATTTCATTAATGATTTTTAGGGCTGTGAGGTTTTCTAAGAACTCATGGTAGAAATACTCACACATTGTGTTTTTTGTTTGTCTTAACAAACTTAGGAGGCTCATAATCTTGTGAAATGAAGCTTCATCACTGTGACTGACAATAAATGAATAAATAAACTTATGAGGTAAGCAGGGTTATTTCCTCCATTTCACAGATTAAGAAACAGGTCCAGAGAGCTTAGATGTTCATCCATCAGCACATGGCAAGTAATGGTCAGAAAGAGTCTGGAGCCCTGGCCTGCTGATTCGTATTCTAATGCTCGATACAGTAACACACTCAACAGTTAATAACTATCTGAATACATTGTTTTATTAATTATGACGTGCCTTATAATGCAGTTTCACAGATTTAAATTAGTATTTCAAAATTTGATGCTTATTTTTTTTTTAGGTGTTCAAGACTCATCTGCTTAACTACTCTTATTTGTGACTCTCTTGAATGCCTTAGAATGGTAGAAACCCTCCCTTTTATCCTCCATTCCTCACTCCCGTCTTGTCGGAAAAAAAAAGAAAGCAAGCACAGCACATCAGCTGCACTGCTGAGGGATTGAGGTCTTAAAAAGAATGCTCTAATTCACAAATAAAAATCCCATGATTGCACATTGGTCCTGGTGTCTCAGAAGACTAATGTTTGCTGGAAAGGTATTACAGGCCTTTCTACCCAAGAGAGAAGAAAACAGACCTGGTTAAAATGGGCATAGGAATAATCAGATCATCCCCAAATACAGCTACATAGGATGATTCACTATAGATTCATCCATGACTATGCAGTGCACATTTACTGAACACTTTTCATGTATGACACATTTTTAGGCACTGAAACACAGAAACAAACATAACACAGCCCCTGCCCTCTAGCACAAAGGTAAAAAAGACTGGTAAGAAGTTCCACTAGAAAGGCTTGGAAGTGGTTCTCAAAATTAATGATATCCAATTTACCTGGAGGGTTTACTAAAACCAACTGGTTAATTAAAACAAAAGGATTGTTGGGTTTCATATTCTAAGTTTCTGGTCTTTTTAGGTCAAGAGTGGGGGCTGAGATTTTGCATTTGTAACATTCTTTTATGTGATGCTAAGGCTGCTGGTTACTTAACCTTGTTAAGCTTTTATTATCTGTATAAAATGGACCTCAGTAATAGTGCCTAACCCATAAGGTTTGAGGATTTAAACAATTGATAGCAAAGAGCCTAACACATAGTGAGAAGCCAATAAATGTTAGCTTCTAATATTATTTTCATTCTTAAAGTGTTTTAGGAGAATCCTTTCAAATTCTCTCTCCTAATTCAAAATATTTGAAATTTCTTTACCAAAGACAAACTGATAAAAATTAAATAAAATTCTGAGAGAGTTTACTTTTAGTAATACTAAGAATTAAATCAGCAATAACCTATTCTTCCCTTATTCTGCTTTTGATATGGTGGAGACCACTGGGCATCTAAGACGAGTTGATAAAGGTGAAAGTATTATCCCGAGGAGAAGATAAAAGCAACAACAAAAGAGCTTGAAGTAAAACAGTCAACTTAAAAATCCTCTTGTCTGTCCTATATCCCCACTTAACACACACAAATTTCCATGCAGGAACAAGAACTCCATCTACACTTTGCCTGTCTCTGTAAAAGCCATTATTATTATAATAGCAGAATCATTAAAGAAGGAAATATTGGACTCCTTTTTTCAGTTGAAGATCTGCTGTTTCAAAACTCAAGCTGTGTAAGTTCTGTTACATGACAAGCCTCCTGAACATGTCCTCAGCAGGACATGACATACGTTGAAAATACGGTTATTGGAAAAAAAAGTACAGAAAATAATGATTGATCTCCCATGGAAAACAGCTGCTTCTTGTTAGCAGTTAAACAAATGCTCTCTTGCTGGGTTTTGAATTTTTTTTTTTTTTTTTGAGACTGGGTCTCGCTCTGTTGCCCAGGCTGAAGTGCAGTGGCATGATCTCAGCTTACCAGAACCTCCACCTCCCGGGTTCAAGCAATTCTCCTGCCTCAGCCTCCCAAGTAGCTGGGATTACAGGCATCCACCACCACACCTGGCTAACTTATTTTATTTTATTTTATTCATATTTTTAAGTACAGACAGGGTTTCTCCATGTTGGCCAGGCTAGTCTTGACCTCCTCACCTCAGGAGATCCGGATTACAGGCCTGAGCCACCACACCTGGCCAGGTTTTGCAGAAATCTTAATGCTAAATATAGAGACATTCCAACAAAGGCATATACGGTACAAAAAGAATACAGAAAATGCCTTTCCTTAACAAAATTTCTCTGAAACTTCAAGTACATAAAAATCTCTAAACAATTAATACCCAAGCAAGGTGAGGCCTGTCCTAGGCCAATTAAAAAAATGAAATATTTATTACAGATGAGTTATTTACTAAACATAGGACAATACAGGAAAAAAAAAACTAAATCAAAATTACCTAAACATTAGATAGCAGTAGCAAACTAGTATAGTATCCATGTGATAGATTATTCTTTTGTTTGTTCCTTGCTAAAGATGTGATGCTCTATTCAAGTATACAAAGAATATGCTTTCATTGAGTTTGTGACTATCTCTTAAGTTTAAATTTTATTAATGATGCTCTATGCTTTAAAAAAATCAAAGAAGTCATTACAAGAAAAAGATACTTGCACACACATATTTATAGCAGCACAATTTGCAAATGCAAAAATATGGAACCAACCCAAATGCCCATCAATCAATGAGTGGATAAAGAAACTCTGGTATATATACATAGGATGAAATACTACTCGGCCATAAAAAGGAATGAATTAATGGCATCTGGAGAGACTTGGATGAGATTGGAGACTATTATTCTAAGTGAAGTAACTCAGGAATGGTAAACCAAACATTGTATGTTCTCACTCATAAGTAGGAGCTAAGTTATGAGGATGCAGAAGCATAAGAATGACAATGGACTTTGGGGACTCAGGGGGAAAGGGTGGGAAAGGGTGAAGGATAAAAGACTACAAATATGGTGCAGTGTATACTGCTCAGGTGATGGGTGCACCAAAATCTCAAACATCACCACTAAAGAACTTACTCATGTCACCAAACACTACCTGTTCCCCCAATAAACTATGGAAATTAAAATAAAAATACTACGATCAATTAGGAATATAAAGATTTAAAATGTGCCATTAAATAAAGTACCTAATATTTTAAAAAATCACTTTCTGTTTCAGTGAACAAAAATTTACATAAAATGGAAGCATACTTTAATTCCTGAATGACATTTTAACCATTGCTCTTAAGGGGTTGGATTTTTTGCAGTCTCCTGGTACAGAACTCACAAATGATGAGCATCAACTGTGTATTCTTCACCACTTTAAAGATATTGCTCCATTTGTTTTCTAGATTCTACCATAAAAAAAAAGTATGGCATTTTAGGCATTCTGTCTTTTCAGCCTTGCTGATTTTAGAATTTTTTCTTTATTCCTGATGTTCTGAGGTTTCACTAGAGGTGGTATGACTTTAATTACCTCTACAACAGTTAATCTTCACTTCTAATCTGAAAGTATATATCTTTCTCTAATTCTGAAAAAAAAAAACCATTTTTTAGCTGTCCTCTCTCCAAACATTCCTTCTTTGCCATTTTTCCTGTTTCTGAGACTCCTAATACCCATGTACTGTAACCCCTCAATAGATCATCTGTGTAGCTTAACTCTTCTTCCATATTTTTTATCTCTATGTAATTTGGCTGTGTGCTATAAATGAAATCCACAGCATTATCTTTTGTTAATTCTTTCTTAAGTTATATCAATACCTGTATGCACAATTTTGACACTTTTATTTGATGCCTCCTCATTTTTGATTCACAGTTGCCAGTTTTTGTTTCATTAATTTTTTAGTATTCCTTTTTCTGTCTTTTTGATGATTTTGACCATAGTTAATTACAAGCCATTTATTACTATTATTCACTTGTTGATGAAACTAAATTCATCTTCTAATGTTGAGGGTTTCTTTTTTAAGCTTTTTTCCTTGGCATTGATTTTGTTTTGTTTTTTTTTGTTTTTTTTTTTTTGGGGGGGGGACGGAGTTTCGCTTTTGTTGCCCAGGCTGGAGTGCAATGGCATGATCTCGGCTCACTGCAACCTCCGCCTCCCGGGTTCAAGCGATTCTCCTGCCTCAGCCTCCTGAGTAGCTGGGATCACAGGTACCACAACCACGCCCAGCTAATTTTTGTATTTTTAATAGAGACCGGGTTTCACCATGTTGGTCAGGCTGGTGTTGAACTCCTGAACTCAGGTGATCCACCCGCCTCGGCCTCCCAAAGTGCTGGGATTACAGGAGTGAGCTACCGCATCTGGCTGGCATTGATTGTTTTCTATGTGCCTTAGAATTTTAATTGGCAACTTCAATTTGCATAAAAGCATTTTTTTTTCTTCTGCTCTCTCTCTGAACTCATTCCTCCCTTCTGTCAGTTTTGCAGCTTTCTGCATCTGGACTCTCTAGGAGAGATATTGCCTGAGGGCCATGCATTCCAGAAAATGGAACTAACACAGACTGTCTTGGAACAATCGGGTGGTTTGGCCTGGTTCTGAGTCCTTCTCGCCATCCAATGTATGCAAATTAGAACAAGCAGCTTAAGTCAGCCTCCTTTCCTAGCTCCTAATTCCCTGCAGTGAGTTCTGCCCTGGTACCCTGATGTTTTGCGTTGAACTGTGTCCCCCACAAATTTATACATTGAAGTTCTAACCTTTAGTATCCCAGAAGGTGACCTTACTTGGAAAAAGTGTCATTGCAGTTGTAATTAGTTAGGATTAGGTCATATGGAAGCAAAATGAGTTCCTAATCTAGTAAGTCTGGTGTCCTTTGAAAAAGAACACCATGTGGAGAGAAAGACACTCATGCAGGGAGAACGCCACATAATAATGAAGGCAGAGATTGGGGTGATGTTTCTGCAAGCCAACATTCAGCACAGATTGCCAGCACAACACCAGAAGCTAGGGAAGAGGCCTGGAACAGATCCTTCCACAGCACCTTCAGAAGGAGCATGGCCCTTCTGGAACTTTGATCTCAGACTTCTATCCACCAGAATGATGAAACAATAAATTTCAGTTGTTTAAGCCTTTATTTTGGCAATCCTAGCAAACTAACATATCTACCACATGTGGGGTTCTTTAAGTGTCTGTTAGGAGTTTTTATGCCTTGACTCTTTCCAGAAATGGAGCCCAAAATATCTGAGATTTTAGGTATGTCCGTCCACATCCACTTACAACTCAGTGATTCTGTTGCTTTTTTGTAACATGAAAAAGTCTTTTTTTATCTTAATTTTTTTAGTTTGCTTTTTAAACCTAATTTTAAAAATACATTTTATTTAGCACTAACATATCTCTGGACAGAATAAAAGAGTTTAATATGAGAACTCACATTACAATGATTCCCCAAAATATCTATTTTCTAAGAATTATATAAGAAACATATATTCTTTTATAAGTATAAAAAGGATTTCAAGGAAAAAAGACACATTTAACAATGTATATTTTGATCCATGGTTTTACCAATATTTTACAGAGGAAAGAAAAAAATATGAAGAAAAGAGAAAGTGAAGAAGCAACAACAACAACAAAAAACCATCAAAAAAGGGAGTCCATATTACTCTAAGAGGATAAGTCAGGGTTCTCTATACACAGATTCCAAGGAGCAGGAAAAAATTTTTTTTTAATTAAAATGTTTTTAAATCAATAATGAATAATTGCTATTTCTATTTTCCTTTGATTAATATTAATATTTTCTAATCCACTGTTCTAGATATAATGGTTCCCTTAATTCTTTCACTGGCTAGCTTTCACCCACGTCTGTTTAGAGAAAAAAATTGCAACACTAAATCAGAGCCCCTAAGAAATGGGTGTGGGTGGCACCAAGTTTCCTAGTAGGAAATTACTAGTAGTAGCTTCCTTTTAGGAAGCTGGGTGGAAGGATACACTTTGCTGCCTGGAGACCAACATTCATATGCATTTGTGCTATTTTTTCTGATGAACAGCTTGTGCTGTTAAAATAAACTGCTAATAAAAGCTTTCAATGATTCCGGATTCTGAGTATCTGCAAACATCAGCCATGGCCAGTAAACGAATCAAACAGCCTAAAAAATTGTAAACAGAGTTGAAGTCAGTTTGTAACATACAATTTAAAATATCCAACAAACCTAGGATCTAGGTCAGGCACATAAAAAATAGACAATAATTATATAAAGCAAGGGCAATTGAATTATCTCCCACACAATTCTTATCATATTTTTATTATACATTTTTAAAAAGCATTTCTGGTATATAAGCTAACACATTTTCAATGTAAATTCTTCATTGGAGAGATTATAAATATCTTTGCACAAGATGTTTATGGGGTAGGTGTCATTGTAGAAAGAGTACTAGATTTGGAGTAAAAAACAAACTCTGGTGCCATAAGTTATTGATCATAAGAAAATTTTAATCTTTCTGAGTCCTCTTTTCCTCAGAAGTAGAAGCAGGAATAATACCTCTTTCCTTACATGGTAGATTATGTCAATAATGAAGTGTTATTTAACAATTTATTTACATTACTATAAAAACATGGGGAGAAAAATGGCTGAAAAACAGGAAAAAAGTAAAATTCAGCAAAAACGAATTATCTCCTTGAAAAGTAAAGATACATCATGGCATCATTATTTCAACTTGTGAAAGAATGTATACGTGTCTAGTCATAATGTGCAGGCTGACTTAAGTGCATGGCTTGGGCTCAGATACACTGGCCCGATCTTTTTGCTTCATGTTTTGAATCAGTATGGTGGAGTCAGAGCTTTGAATAATAATTTGGTTCACATAAAGGGTCTGATGAACCAAACCCACATAGGTTCAACTGAATTCCTATTTATGGATATATTAGTGGGTAAAAAACCTTGGACTGTTCTTTTTTCACAGTGAATCATGTTCCTAGTGAGTAGATCTATTCAAGAAATCAAATTATAGATGGGAAAGTAGGCTTTGCACTATCAACAAAGAAAGTCATGAGCCTTTACTGCCATCAAGCTGAACAAGCCCAGTGAGACTTGCCCTCCTCTGATGGGCTGGAAAGCAGACTCTTCCTTGGGCAGAATCAGAAACATTCAATTAGCCAATATTTATTTTCTATGAGCCAGCAATGTGTTGGACCTTAGGTAGTACAGATGTATGGAAAGGACGCTGTACTCAAGGAATGTTGAGTCTAATAAAACAAACATGTGAACCCCTAACTATAATAAAAATAAGATTGAGTCTTGTGTAGATTTTATGTGAGTGATGGAAAAAGAAATGAAAGGAAGCAGGCCAGGCGTGATTGCTCACGTCTGTAATCCCAGCACTTTGGGAGGCTGAGGTGGGTGGATCACCTAAGGTTGGGAGTTCGAGACCAGCCTGACCAACATGGAGAAACCCTGTGTCTACTAAAAATACAAAATTAGCCAGGCGTGGTGGTGCATGCCTGTAATCCCAGCTACTCAGGAGGCTGAGGCAGGAGAATTGCTTGAACCCTGGAGGCGGAGGTTGCAGTGAGCGGAGATCATGCCATTTCACTCCAGCCCTGGGCAACAAGAGCAAAACTCCATCTCCAAAAAAATAAAATAAAATAAAGAAAGGAAGAAATGGAAGGAAGAAGGAAGCAAACGCTGGGGCACTAGGAGTGTCAGAAGAGTAGGCATCTTCTATACATTTTCTCATTCAATGTAACCTTCCCAACAGTTCCACGAAGTAGAGATATCACCCATATATTAGCTATGGTCAATCTGTCCTCAGGAAATCTAGAGAAGATTAGCTCCAATAGTCCTTTTGCCATTAGTTGACAGGGACAGTGGATAATTAGGAAATTATACCCTCATTTGTGGGAAGCTAAGAAGTCCTGCTACAGGGCAGACAGAATGGTATGAATGTCCTTGCTGCACTGATGTTTTCATTTATCCTAAGTGATAAATCAGAAATATTTGTTTTATGGAATGTAATAATTTTTTATTTTACAATATTTATAACTATAAAATTTTAATTATTTAAGCACCTCCCTTCTCCTTCCTTTATTCTCCAAAGTGTCCTAGTTTAGGCAATCAGTGTAAGTGGAGCAGTGTCCTTGTCTATGGTAAATTCCCAAGGTTTGTTGTCTCACCCCAAGGGAATCAAGGACACAGACACATGAGAAATGGGTTTAGGAGCGGAGGTTTAATAGTCAAAAGAAAAAGAAAGGAGAATAGCTTTCTTTCTTGGGAGACAGAATGGCACCTGAATGGGGACTCTGGCCCCAAGGAAGAGTGCACAGGATTTTATAGACAGGCTTGAGGAGGCAGTATCAGATTTACATAGGGCCCAAAGATTGGTTGGACCAGGTTTGATGTTTACATAGCATGCAAGGAAGCTGGTCACTCTACCCTAATCTTTTATTATGCAAATAAAATCTCTACTTGGCCAGCTGCCATGTTGCCTGCTCCTTACTGTGCATGTGGTCAACAAGGAAAGAGGATGATGGAGCTGCCCTGTTGGACATGCCTAGTCCCAGTTAGCCTTTCCTATTGGCACAGCTGCCAGCATTCAAGCAAGCTTCTAGCTTGCTTGTCTATGTCTGCAGGTTTATTTTACACTGCTTTTTGTTATAAAAGAAATGATTTGGAGGCTGCTTTTTATTAAAAGAAAAACCTTACTGAAGACTTCCTTACCCTCACTATCTGCCTAAATCATTTCTTCTTAATTCCTATATCATTAAAATTATTCCATTCGGTGATCCTGGTACTCATCTGGCCTAAGTGCACCTATGCAAAAGTGTACAGGGATAGTACTTGAATCACTGCAACCATCCTTCAAGTTCCACCCAGCCATGAGACCCAGAATTTTCTCTAGAGATATTTGACTGCAGTAGGGAATTGCCAACTAGTTCTCCAAACCTTAGCGAAGATAAGAACAGACTTCAATTTTTAGCCAGGCCAAGAAACTCCAAGCAGCTACCTAGGCAGGCTTAACCTGTCATCTTACCAACCTCACTGTAAAAAGCAGGATTTTATGCCATGAAATCGCTAAAATTATTTTATTATGATTATATTTCATATTATTTACTTTCCAGAAAGAAAATAAGAATATTTCCTGAACCAAATTTTGAGAAACATTAATCAACAATGTTTTATTTATAAATTTATGCATATAAATATGTTATATAAAAAAATATATATATACTTAGTAACACCCTTAATAAATTGACTTCATTAAAAGGAGAAAGCTCACATTAAGTCAGGGTATTCCTAGAAAAGTTGAGTTATGTCCTCAGTTACTTAAAAAGAAATAATAATAACAATGCTTGGGAATAAGTGGTTCCAGATTATAAATCAGGTGATAGATCCTCCTAAATGATTCTAAATTACTTTTCTCTGGCTTTAGAAAAAGAACAACAACCTATATATGAAGATAAATCCCCAAATTGTCTGATGCCCCATTAGTCTGAAAAGAAATGTTTTGACTCCATTATATTTAAAATAGCAAGCTATAATTAGCATGAACTGAGCAACAATTTTTTTAAAAAGACATTGTAGACTTAATCATGGAGGATATCTTCACTATAATAAGCAGGAGTGAGCTGTGCATAAAGCATAATTTGAAAAGTCCAGGTCCTACTTGGCATATGGAGATACCATACAAGCCAGTGCTTGAAATATAACAGTTGCAATTAACAGCCTGGGACTAATATCCAAAAAAGGAAACAGATATATCAAAGTGAAAAAACAGGTCCTGTAATTATTACTTTGCTTGGTGAGGAGGCCAGGTAGCTCATTGCTGTCTGAGTAAGTAAGTAATTCTTCCGAGAAGACTACAGGGAAACCTGTCCCTTACTGAATTGTACCCAGGAGCCCAGGATGTTATTTTATCTCATTTTGTCCCCCTTGTCTCATAAAGGATTAGATAATCATTAGGGATAAAACAAGAGGACAGCGAATGGAAGGAGAGAGAGAGATAATTTCAAATATGATATGTTCCTTACTTTAACCTACCTCTGGCCTAATGGTCTTTGGAAACTTAAAATAATTTTAGAGAAATCATAATGAACAAATACATTTAGGAGTTAGACATGTGATTTGGTATAATAAAAATGAACAAGAATATATTATTAATGTTAATTTCAGTTCTGTAATTCCAAGTCCTAATATTCGATCCAAAATGGCTTTCATGACTTAAATTATATACTAAAACCTAAGAATGTTACCAAATTTAATCCAATCTGGTGTTAGATGTTTAAGCTATATAACAAAGAATGAATATTAACTAGTATTCCCACTAATATGTTTAGTAGAGAAGGATGACTAGCAGCAAGTATGTGAAGTCTTTTTGTGTATATTTAAAAAAAATTTACTATGAATGCTAGTGGTCTAATTACCATAGCCTGGTTTTCTTTCATCATAGTTAATAATAAAACATTCTTGCATGTTTTAAATTTAACAAGTTTATATTTTATCAAATTTTTCTCTTTGAATATTTTTACTGGATGTAAAATAGTGTTAAAATTTGAGAAAGCACAATAGTGCCATTTTGAAAATATTTTGTTTTTATTATAAATGTGTTCCATGTTCAAGGTAAGAAAAAAGTATAAACAGTGCAGAGAAGAAACAACTGAAAATAAAAAAAGTCTCTCCCTTTTAATGACCCTCTCATATTTTCCCAGACCCAGAGGTTATAATACTGTTAATAACTTCCTGTGAATTTATCCAGGTATCTTAAAATACCAGTTTGAACATACACATACACGCAAGGGTTAATACAGCGTAGACAATTTTTCATCTGTACATAAGTAACTATTTTACTCTTTTTGATTATTACCTTATGTTTAAATTTGTTAACATTTCTTATTAAGGCATGAAAGTCTAGGTAAGTAAATACCTTTGTAAACAGGTCTGAGGCACAAAGGATATCCTCCCTGATAAAGAAGCCAATGGAAAAAAGACAATTACATATCTAAGAAAATCACAGGTGATGATTTTGCTCATTGTCTTTTCTGTGAACATTACGTAGGCCAGAGGCTCTGGCTTTTTTATTTTATAGAATATAGTCATTTGAGGAAACACTATTGAGCAAGGTGTCATTCGTAAAACATTTGTGTTTTAACAAGCCAAGGGGTATTTTTATTTTTATCAACTCCTCTCATATAGAATCACTTAGAAACACTGGCATTTTCAATGAACTTCATATCTGAGGAAACGAATACAAGCCCATACTTTGAAAATAGAACAAAATGCAATTTTGTTTGTTAAATTACTCGAAATAGCAATCTAACAGGATTTTTGAGTAATTGAGCTTCCTTTTTCTTCAGCTACTAGTCTTTTAATATTGAACAGCCCCACTAACATTTTGTAGATAATCATGCCTAAAGTAGTGCTTAAAATTGGGCTGTTAATGAGAGTACTGGCAGATCTGAGGTTCTTGCAAAATCTATTATAGATTGTTTTAAAACTTTATTAATGGTATATCAGATGGATCCATAAAATACAGGGATGTTTCAATACAGAATGTGACTTTTATTAGTCCTCTCATGAAAAACGGCATCAGTTTGATTCGAGATGGCAATAAAAAATATATAGCCTGTTCTAGGGAGCTCCATTTTCCCAGATCTTGAGATTTGTGATTAGTAGGCAAAGAATTTATATCACATAGTGGGTAAGGTAATGGACAAAGTAAGATTTACCATGCCAAAACTTTCCATAGAAAGTCAAATCCATACAACCTGGCTGATGTGGCATTCCTCCTGATATTTCCTTTAAGCGCATTCAAGGATTACATACACACATTTTTGATGATCATATTAGGAACGAGATGACCCATTTATATATAATAGTTATAGTAGGTTATAGTTATATAATTATATTTATACATAATAGTTATAATAGGTTAATAGTTACGTCTGCTCAAAACTACCAGAAAATGTTTGCAAGTTCTACACCTTCTTTAAGATATCTTAAGAAAAAAAGAAGTTAATGATATTGTAATTTAGAATATGCTCAATTTTCTTAACTTTCTGGGTTTTTTAACAAAATAATTGCAATATCCTGTATGTTATGACAAAGATTCCTATGCTTTTAGGTTTATATGCCAGGCATATTCTTCTGACTTTCATAACACTCCCCCATCCCATTCCCACCTAAAAATACACTTTTTTCAAAAACAATTATTGTTTTGTTTTGTTTTAGGAATTGATGTTTATTTTTCATCAACCTTATTTCCATCTTGTTTAAAAGTCTGTAGAAAAATGGCTTAAGACACTCAGTGGTTGTTTCTACCCATTCAGTGGCCTAAGCAGTGGCAGCTGCAGACCAATTTTCCATGGTAGGCTGTGTTATGGTCTTCGGTAGGGAACTGCTGAATAGGCACAGAAGGCATCTGCATGCCTTCAAATCAGACTGCAACCTCAGGTTGAGGAGCGGTAAACTCAGGAGCTGGAGCAGTCCTTTCACCCTGAAATTCCTCCTTGGTTACAGCTTTCTCAGAAGCAGATGCCCTTCCTTTTTAGGGTCTTTGCAGAAGTAGAAATCAGACATGACCTTCCATGGGTGTTCACAGGAGATGGTGCCACATATGCACAGAACTTCCAGGCCAGCGCCCACCATATCAGACCCACTCAATGAGTTCCCTTGTTGCTTGGATGGCAATGTCCACACAGTGCAGAGGAGAATGTGTGTTATACACAATGGTAGGTATGTTAACATAACATGCCTCTGTGAGGGGCTGGTGGTC
The DNA here is from genome assembly GCF_009828535.3 of Hylobates moloch. Taxonomy (NCBI): domain Eukaryota; kingdom Metazoa; phylum Chordata; class Mammalia; order Primates; family Hylobatidae; genus Hylobates; species Hylobates moloch. The sequence goes on along the minus strand of NW_026652288.1, from coordinate 79,289,458 downwards.
AGCTCTGGGATCAGTAACCACCAGAAGACATGGCTCCCAGAAGGCTGCCTGGATTTGGATAGTAAAGGTTCCAGGAATAGAGCCATCAGCAACAGGGATGGCTCCAGTGGCAGCAGCAAACTTCGCCACAGCCCACTGGCCAGTATTCCCTGAGGACATGACACTGATATCTGTTGTTAATGGCAACAATGACACAAGCTGCCAGCAGAAGCTTCTCCCAGGTCTTCTTCAGATTTATGGTGTAGATGCCATCACTTTTCTTTTTGGAAATGTACTGTTGCATTTGAAAGTCAGGTTGGTGACATCTAAATGGGTTTCTGCTGCAAGGAATTTGAGGGCATCCTTCTTCATTTGCAGGATGTTAAAGACTCTGGACATTGTGAAAGTTTCCCTTTAATTACAATGGGAATCCAGAATAATGCAGTATGGGCCCCTCTCTGGGTAGCAAGGAAAGCTACTATTATCTTCTGAAGCAGAATATCATAGTTGTTTTAGGTCTATTTTTAAGAATGCATAAACTTAAACTTAGGAACTCAGGCATTAGAAATTAATTATGCTTGCTGGGCATGGTGGCTCACGCCTGTAATCCTAACACTTCAGTAGGCAGAGGCAGGTGGATTGCTTGAGCTCAGGAATTTGGACCAGACTGGGCGACATGTGAAAAACCCATCGCTATCAAAAACACAAACAATTAGCCGGGCATAGTGGCAGGCACCTCTGGTCCCAGCTACTCTGGAGGCTGAGGTGGGAGGATCCCTTGAGCCTAGGAGGCGAAGGCTGCAGGGAGCCAAGATCGTGCCACAGCCCTTCAACCTGGGTACAGAGTAAGACAACGTCAAAAAAAAAAAAAAAAAAGAAAAGAAAAAGAAAGAAAGGAAGGAAAGGAAAGGGAAGTTAATCATGTTTTCCAGGAGTTTCCTGAGAGAATATTTCAATCATGTCTACAGACTAATTTTTAAATTAAAATTTAATATAAAATTTGTATTGTGCTGAATTCTGAGAATACTTCCTTAGTATTTAAGAAGTGAAATACTTGATTAAAACCTTACCAAATCCTGTCTCTTCCAATGGCTTTACTCTGATCTATTTTGTGCCCATTCATCCTTTCACATACCACTCAGTATAAATCTACTACATGCCAGGTCTTGTGCAAGGCAACAGTCTGGGCTACTACACAATTAAGGAATGATCCTCACCTTCAAGACATCTATAGTCTGATGAGAAAGACAATTTAACAGATAAATGTAATACACCATCTGAAGTTCTAATAGTAAGTTTGTTCAAAGAGTTCTGGGATCACAGGGAAACAAAAGGATTAAACTTTCACTATACACTAGAGAAAATTAAGTCCAGAAAAGTTCAGAGATAAGATGGCTGTGAGCTGGTTATATTCCCTCCATCCCTGTCTCCCCACCTCCAACCTGCCATTAAGCCTCTCTCCCATCATTCTATCCCTTCCACTTTTAAATGATAATACCATGTGATTGTTAAGGAGCTTTCCCATAGTAAATTTCTCTACTGCGTGATCACATTTTTTTTTTAATAGGAGTTGGGGAATATCATACTTTCTGATAGTCGAAGTTACAATCAGGTTATTAATGACTTCAGAAGGAGAAACTACATTTCTACCTGCCCTAAACTTTAAGATCTGTCCTAATATCTTCTGCTTTTTCTGTAGTAAGATATATTTTGAAGATCACTCTTCTGATTAAGTCTTATTCCCTTGGCTAGGTTTCAGGTTCAATGGCATTTAGAAGACATTAACATATCATCAACCAATTATTTCATGGCATCAAAAAATTTCACATTTGCAAAGACCTTTGCTATTGACATCTCCTTTTCACCGTGACACTCAGTTTATTCTCAAAAAAACCCCATCTCACGCCTGTAATCCCAGCACTTTGGGAGGTGGATCACGAAGTCAGAAGATCGAGACAATCCTGGCTAACACAGTGAAACCCTGTCTCTACTAAAAATACAAAAAATTAGCCAGGCGTCACGGCAGGCGCCTGTAGTCCCAGCAACTAGGGAGGCTGAGGCAGGAGAATAGCGTGAACCCGGGAGGCAGAGCTTGCAGTGAGCCGAGATCGCGCCGCTGCACTCCAGCCTGGGCAACAGAGCGAGAGTCCATCTCGAAAAAAAAAAAAAAAAAATCCATAAGTTTGTTTGGGCATATGTTATTATTCCCCTTTTAGAGATGAGAAAACTAAGATTCTCCAAGTACAGTAGCAGATACTGGACTAGACTCTGTGGCTATTTTCTGTCTCCTCATGATGTCTTTCATGAACGTGCCCAAATTAAATTAGTTCCAGGACTGATCATTACTGCAGAAGGAGGGTTTAGAGAAATGCAAATCAAAACCACAGTGAGATACCATCTCACACCAGTTAGAATGGCCATCATTAAAAAATCAGGAAACAACAGGTGCTGGAGAGGATGTGGAGAAATAGGAACACTTTTACACTGTTGGTGGGACTGTAAACTAGTTCAACCATTGTGGAAGTCAGTGTGGCGATTCCTCAGGGATCTCGAACTAGAAATACCATTTGACCCAGCCATCCCATTACTGGGTATATACCCAAAGGAGTATAAATCATGCTGCTATAAAGACACATGCACACGTATGTTTATTGCGGCACTATTCACAATAGCAAAGACTTGGAACCAACCCAAATGTCCAACAACAATAGACTGGATTAAGAAAATGTGGCACATATACACCATGGAATACTATGCAGCCATAAAAAATGATGAGTTCGTGTCCTTTGTAGGGACATGGATGAAACTGGAAAACATCATTCTCAGTAAACTATCGCAAGGACAAAAAACCAAACACCGCATGTTCTCACTCATAGGTGGGAATTGAACAATGAGAACTCATGGACACAGGAAGGGGAACATCACATTCCGGGTACTGTTGTGGGGTGGGGGGTGGGGGGGGCGGGGACAGCATTAGGAGATATACCTAATGCTAAATGACGAGCTAATGGGTGCAGGAAATCAACATGGCACATGGATACATATGTAACAAACCTGCACATTGTGCACATGTACCCTAAAACCTAAAGTATAATAAAAAAAAAAAAAAAAAAAAAAACTCTAGTCAATATTTTTGAATATCTACAGGAAGTAATAGTCCTCGCACTCAAAGTATTAGAACCGTTTCTTTTCTTAAACATATATCTTATATACATGCAAATATCTGACCTATGCTTTTAATTATTTAGTGATCATAGGAAGTAAATTCCTACTTTTGATTTTAATTGAAAAGAATCTTGTTGAACAGCAATATGATTTTTCAGCTCAATAAAGGCTGAAATATCTAGCCTCAGACTTCTTTATATGTATATGTGTGTGTGGGTGTGTGTGGCAGTTTGGGGATGCTCCGAGATTACCAAATATAATAATAATTATAACAGCAATTATAATTATGAATATTATAATAGTTAGAAAATTATTTTCTCCTAATAAATCAATGAGTGAAAAGAAAGCCTATGTTAATATGAACTATGTGGTGTTAGACTATAGTGACTGCTGAAGAAGAATTTATGTAACACTATTATCAAAAACAATTTTCTTCCACAGAAAGTTGTGTAGAAATCTACCAAGTCTCATCAAGAACAGCAGTTTCTAAAGATAAACTTTAGACAACAACCCAGTGTCCCAAATGATTAGGGGACATTTGATAAAGACCAGATAAAATGAAATAAATGATAATCTTTGCAGCAAATCATGAAAACTGGCAAAGAGAAGATCAACAGCCATGTAGAGAGGCCCTATACCTTAAAGAAACTATTGACAATAACTTTTTCATCTCTAATCTTCCACCCAAGGATTTATACTTAGGCAAGTCTGAGACGTCATCTGGGAAGTTCTGGTGGCTGCCACTGAAGACTTCCCTCAGGATGAAATGACTATGATGAATTCTCTTCAATCTAAGGGGGCCTTGTCACTTCATTTTATCTCCTTGCTGCAGACGAATATGTAAAATCAGAAAACGACCTAATGGTTTATAGGTCTTAATGCTGCATTATCATGATTAGCCAAATAGAAATCGGAAAGTTGGTTGTCAAGCATAGAAACTGCATTAGTCGGCTTTTGTTGTAATAACAACCCAAAGGCTAAGGGGCATACGACCACCAATATTTTTTCCTTGCTTAGAGGTCTCAGGTTGGCTGTCGCTCTACTCAGCTCTGTACATCATTCTAGGACCCAGATAAAAGAGTAGACTCTGTCTGGGACTTGCTTTCTTTATGGCACAGGGCAAAGATAGAAGAGTTCATGCTAACCTATGGAGTCACGTTTAAAACATCTGCTCAGAACTGGTGCTATATCACATTAAGTTCTATGCTATTGACCCAACTAAGTCGTAAGCCCAAGTCAACCAATGGATGGGAGAAATACCTTTGCCTTCAGGGGAGTACCCAAATCTACATGTATTAATAAGGGATGAAGGACACATTTTTATACGTCTCTTATGGAGCAGAGGAAGCATAGCTGGGAACTGCTTATTGTTGATTAATTGCCTCCTATCTCCAAGTTCATTATTTTTGCCTTCACTATGAAAATGGATCTGGGCCCTTTAATTTCCCTTTGTCAGCAGGCACTATGTTAAAACTTCCAGTACAGGGCAATGGAAAGACATTGTAGAGTAAGCATCATCCTTCCTGGCTCCAGTGTACTTTTCTAGACAGGCTCCTGATGCAGCTTCTCTTGTTCCTGGCTCCCCTGAAGCAGACGACTTCTCTAGTCTGGCTCTTGGAGCCTGTGTAGCCTTTTCAGTGTCTGGCTCCCATAGTTCAGATATCTTCTCCAGCAACTGGTTTTCTCAATGTGTCCAACTTTCCCAGCACCTAGGCTTTGAAATGCCCTTTCTCCAGCCTTTGAAAGGCCCTTTCTCCAGCATTATTTGCCGGCAGTGCGGTGGCCTCTAGGGTTTACAGCTAGGTTGCTAGTTTGCACGTAGCTTCTTCAATCCCATCTTCTACAACATGGCAGCTTCTCTGGTGCCAGGCTCCTGCAGCACATGTAGTTTCTTTAGCACCCGACTTGTGCAGTCATGGGTGGCCAGCAGCATCCAATGACCAGCAACTTCCCCTGACTCTCCCCTTGGGCAAAAGATAACTTACCTTGAACAGTTTTCTCCCACATCCTAGACCGTAGATTTCTGGCAAGTTCAAGAAGCCCGATTTTCAAGTTCTGCTGGTGTGGCAACACAGTGACCTCTCTGCCATTCAGTGAACTGTGGTCGCACCCTTTCCAACTAGGTCTGGATCTCAGCCCTGGGGGAGTCTCTTCTTTGGGTGAAATGGAATCAGTTCATCCCTAGAAGGTAGTAGTTGAAATCCTGTATTTTTTAGCATTCTCTTTATTTCTTATGGGCCAGTTCCTTATTACTCCAACCTCCTGTTGTAGTTAATTCTTTATATTAAACTTCCCATGTTCAAATTACTGTGCAGTTTCTTTCTCTCCTGATTGGACTCAGACTGATGCAGGAACTATAATATAAGCTATCACAGAGATCTAACAAATGGAATCAATGAGATGAAACTTGCTGTTTAATGGGATAAATTAGCCTAACATATTCATTTGCACATAGGACAGGGATTCTCAAAGGCTGTTGGTTAAGGCTTCATCTTTCCTGGGCATTCCTGGATAGTTTTTTCTCCTTGTACATCTGTGTATCTGACCACACTTGATTGCCAGGATCTTTCTTAAGCTCTATGAATAGCATCAGATTATAGTCAGGCTCTTTAAGCCTCTCTGAGAACAGAATTAATTCTCCTTATTTTTCTCCACTTGATTTTGTGTTGAATTTTAAAGGACATCTAATTTTCTTTCTTTCTCCAAATTCTTGAGCTCAGCCTACTGGCTCTCTCACTTAGGCCAGTATCACATACACATTAGAAAAGACCTATGAAGAACAACATTTTAAAAAGCACCAATCCCTTAAAACTACATTGCTACAACTCTGTTCTGATAAGCTTAATAATCTATGATAACTACGAACTTAATTATCACTGTGTGTGTGAAGTATGTATAGAAACCCAAGGATAAAATTTGTATAAGCACTTCTGCTAAAATAAAAATCATATATCATACAAAATCATGTAAATTTTTATCATTTAAAATTTGTTTTCTGAGAACCAGCACAGCAAATGTAAACCATTTTATTGGGCAAAAAAGAACCTAACTTGCACTTTATTTTTTGTTTGTTTGTTTATTTATTTATTTTTGAGACGGAGTTTCACTCTTGTTGCCCAGGCTGGAGTGCAATGGCATGATCTCAGCTCACTGCAACCTCTGCCTCCTGGTTCAAGCGATTCTCTTGCCTCAGCCTCCCGAGTAGCTGGGATTACAGGCACCCACCACCATGCCCAGCTTTTTTTTTTTTTTTTTTTTTTGTATTTTTAGTAGTGACGGGGTTTCACCATGTTGGTCAGGCTGGCCTCGAACTCCTGATCAGGTGATCCACCCACCTTGGCCTCCAAAGTGTTGGGATTACAGGCGTGAGGCACCACGCCCAGCCTGTAACTAGCACTTTAAATTAATATATGAACATATTTTTTGCAGAAGTATTTGAGACTGCAGCTATTCCTCTCAATTGAAAAATGAGGAAGTCAAATAATTATTTGAGAAAACACATAATGTTTTATTTTCTTGTCTAAAATCTCCTCTAAACTGACCACTGATGTGGATAATTGATGACAATAAGCTCAACATGAATATACTGAATACAAGGTAGGTGTCTAACACTGGGATAGAACTGGGAAATCTAAGAAATGTTTTTGGGAGAGGCACAGAAACACAGCAAGCCAAATGGAAAACAAGGTTACCTTAAAGCTGTGCCTAAAAGGCCAAGTAGAATCCACGGCTGCTGTGATGTGTGATAAAGTTTAATTGCTGCTTTTGCTTTGCTCTCTTCTAGCCTCTAATTTGATATAATCTCGTATCTTACTAGATACCATAGGTTCTCTGTGTTAGCTATAAGGTTAAGAAAAGTAGTTTTTATGTGGTCATTATAACCTCTAAAAATCTTTTCCTGGCCTCTTGCACAGAATTCCAGCTTTTGAATTACACTTAAAATAATAGATTTATGCTTGTGAATTACGGCATTTGCAACCTGAAAGAGACTTTGAAGATGTTCCATTCCTAATGTCTCATTTTATAGATGAGCAAATTAAGGCCCAGAGAAGTGAAGAGATATATTCTGGGTTATAGAGTCGGCGGTGAATCTGAAATCACTAAGGTTTCATAATGCCTGTGTTAGTGATCTTCATACTGCCTAAAGTCATGTGGACAAAAAGAGTGAATCTGTTTTGATATCGGAGAGTACTACTTGTAAAAATGAAGACTTGAATAGCTATAACTGAAGGAAAAAGGCTGGCCAGGGGGCTGTCTTCATGCTGTGTGTTATGCTGACAATGTGTGGCTCCTCAAGATCCCTATTTTTACCTAATTTAGGAACTATCACCCATATATGGCATATTCATCCTGATATAAACAGGAGCATCTAATTAACACTCTGAGATTCTGCGTGTGTCTCTGTGTATCTTTTAAGCAAATTTTTTTTCTTTCTTTTTAAGCAAACATTCTTTTTTGTTTGCTTGCTTACTTATTTGTATATAAAGAAACCTTTTTTAAAAAAGAGAAGTTGTTGCTCACTTCTTTTTGCAAACCATCTGGCAACTTCATTTTCCAATGACATCAAACAAAAGGGAAACAGTAAATACAGTAACAGGAGAAAAAGTAAAGACAGGTCATCTCATCAATGAAATAACTTATTTACAACCAGATTTGAGCAGTGCTAAATATTATGCTCCAAAAGCATAATTAATAATAATATTGAGGGGAAGTTTCCATCTTTATTCTTACTTCTCATTAATTTGAAATTGACATAACTTTTGATTTAATGGGAAATAGAAACCAGCATAAAAAGAAAGTCTAGGTTCATAATGAAGATAATAAGCAGACTCTGCCAGATGGCAACATCAAAACCTATGGCAGCGCACACACAGAAATCAAGTACTAATTTTCAAATAAAAAAGGATGAATAAATAGGTCTTCATCATTTTTATATAATCATTTTTCTATAATGTTAGAAAATTTCATAAGATACATCTGGTTGGAATGTTATATTTCTGTTTAGTGCTTTTAAAGATGCACTTATTCTACATACTGCATTTGGCATTTCTGCTATCGATAATAGATTTATTATTATTCATCATCTTACTTAAAGAGACTTTGATATGTCCCCTTTCCCTTGGGTCCATTGTGTCATCAGAATTAACTGATTCTTCCCTCTTTATACAAGTTATGGATATTAATAGCTAGGCAATTTCACTGGCCCGTAAATGGTATCTCTGTCATTTCCATGTCTTTCTGTCTTTCTATAACATCCTATGACTCATGCAGAACAACTTTCAGAAATCACATTTCCACCCTATCATTCCTCTACTCAGATATCCTCCATCAGAAACCACATTCCTATCCACTTACCTATGGGATTTACCTATTGAGTTGAAGCTATCCTCTGTCTAGCCCCAATAAATCATCCACTAGTTCCCTGAATATACTCTCTACCCTATCCAATAAGTTTTCTATTTCTAGAATATGCAATTAAGCCATTTCTCAAAATGCTCTCTACTAAATCCTTGAGTTTTAAACATTTTGCTTTTGAAAAATTTCCAAACATGTTTAAAAAACATGTTTGGAAACCTGTGTTAAACAAAGTGAAATGGTTCCCTTTTTGCCTGATTTAAGAGAGCTTTAGCATGTAGTGCTCTCCAAAATTATTTGACCATGGACCCTTTTTCATGAAGCCAGTTGTTTGATACAGTGTGTTTATATGCATACACATATGCATATTTATGTATTAAAATCTATTTATCTAAATTAAAAGCTTCAGAAGAATTAAATGTATGATTACCATATAATCCAGCAATTCAACTCTTAGGTATACACCCAAGAGAAATAAAACTTATCTACACACAAAACTTGCACATGAATGTTTATAGTAGCATTAGCCATAATAGCCAAAAGGTGGAGACAATCCAAATGTCCATGGATCCAAAGGATCATGACAAATGGATAAACAGAAAGTGGTATGTTTATACAATGAAATATTATTTGTCCATGAAAAGGAATGAAGTACTGATGCAACATGGATGAACCTTAAAAACATTATGCTAAGTGAAAGAAGCCAGTCATAAAACATTGCATATTATATAATTCCATTGATATAAAAGTATAGAGAAATCTATAGAGACAAAGAGTACATTTGTGGTTGCTTAGGGCTATGGGAGTGATGGGAGTGGAGGGAAGTGATCCTAAAATGTATAGGGATTCTTTTTGACATGATAAAAATGTTCTAAAATCTACTGTAGTAATGATTGCATATATTTGTGAATATACTGAAAACCTTTGAATTTTACAATTTAAATGGATGAAATGTATGGGCTGTGAATTTTATCTCAACAAAACAGTTTCTTAAAATGTTTCAGAATTGCAGGCACCACATTTCACACCATTTTGTATCCCTTCTCTATGGCTGTATTATAATTAGCAAATGCTTAATTATTATCTGACACATTGCAAGAATGAGCTGACAAAAGCCTTTTTACCCAGTATGGTCGCTGGATCAGCATCATCGCAAATCCCAGAAGCCTGCTAGGAATGCAGATTCTTAGGCTGATCCCACACCTACTGAATCAGAATCTGCATTTTAACAAGATCTAAGGTGATTCATATGCACATTAAGTACTGAACTGTAGTATCTTCTAATTGTTGAGTACACTAAGCTTTTACACAGCTATTTTGCTTTCTCATGCCTTAGGGTTTTTTATAGGGATTAAATAAATTCACTTTTAATAAAGACAGCATCTAATGAATTATAATTAACCTAATTTTCCTAGCTGCAGTTTTAATTTGTTTTCCAAAGCTCAGTCAGGCCACCAAAATGTGATGATTATTTAAAATAAAAGAAGTGATATAAAAGTAAATAGATCAGTGATTTAAATACAGAAAAATAAATATAAAATAAATATATTTAAAAATAAATATAAATATGTTATATATTTATGCAGAAAATTTAATTACAAAAGATTTGAATACAGAAAAATAAATATAGATATATATTTTAAAGTAAATGCAAAAATAAATAGATCAATGATTTAAATACAGAAGCTTCCATTTCGCTTGTTCAAAGTTATACAACAGATGATTTTAAATCAACTTATTTTCTCACCAATGAAAAGCAATTTATAAACAACTTTTTTCTTATTCTTGTCTACATTTTTTGATGGATTACCACAGGGGTCATCTTAGTCATGCTAAAAAATTATTAAATATACATGAAGCAGAGAAAAGACATTTTGTTTGCACATCTCATCTAGATGGTTTATGCTATTGCTGAGACTGCTATAAGATTTGAAGTGTCCCACTTCAGTAAGCTTGCCAGAACTAGAGAACTTTATAACTTAGAAACGTGTTTGATACAGCATAAAGTATGTATGTATAAAATGCATTCCTTTACATGATTATTCTTGTCTATCCTCTCTCCTGCCCTTCTCCCCGACCTCTCATGCCCACACAGACAGAGAAACCTAGGGTATCTTAGTTCTGCTCTTCTCTATCCCAACCCTGAAATGGGAGTCACTAGGACCCAGTGCCAGTCTGAGACCAACCAAAGCTAACACCTGTTCCCTTCCTATGTGTGTTCCTAGCCAGCAAAGACCTCCTACAGTATGCAGTTCCCTTCAGGTGGTCTATTACTTGAGTATTTTCAAATGGTTTTATACAACATTAACTGCCTTTCTCATTCTGCAAGATAGACTTAAAAAATCATATTTGAATGACAATAATTAATTTATAATCAATTACTCTGCGTATTTTGATAAATAATCACAAAAGCCTGTGATTTCATACAATGTTAGAGACCTGCTATCTCCCTTATTAAAATGAGAATAACACTTTTTAGAAAAGTTCTCCAGATTCTTTTCATATATCTTTCCTATTTATAGGAAATGTGAAATATAAGACATTTGTATTTGTAATAGCATAAAGAATTCCGTATGTTTACAATATTACTATTCTTAGGAATATACTCTTATCAATGAGATACTCATAGAGAAGATATAAACTAAAAATACAAATAAATATGCATACTCTCAGAAGGTTGGGTTTACCAGTAATACATGTGGAATACATGCATCAAATGCATCCATTGGGACAAATAAAATGAATGATATCCTTTTATTATGATCTAAATTAAATTCAAGGAAGTACAGACATGGCCTGTTAACAAACTAAGAATTGGAATTAATAATAAAAACAGAAAATTAACTTGAATTTATGAACTACAGTATATAGTTTTTTTCAGAAATGAGTACCTTCATTTCTTTCTATGTTATCATATGCTGAGGGTGACTGGTCATCAGAAGACCACTAAAAATACAAACACATGAAAGTCAATAGCAGCAAAATAACAAATCAATTTTAACTGACTTATTTCCTGATTAAAAAATCACACATATGTATTCATAGGCTCCCTTAATAAGTCCTTATTGCAAGAAAAATAAGTCTCCATTACTTAAAAATTGATGAAGGAATTTCTTATAGCAAGAAAATTAAAAAGTCAGTCATCCATAACTACTTTTATGATAGTAATAGAAAGGAATATGGATCTTGTAAGGGCAGGAACCAACCCTCTACATTTTAGAAGTCTAAAAGGATCATGCTTTAGAATACAGGATCATACTGATCTTTTGGTAGGTATGATTTCATAATACAAAAAATACCTACAAGGTAAACACACATCTGAAGAATTCAAGACAGGATGCATCAGTTGGAAAATATTTCTGGGAAGCAAATATAATAATACAATCTTTTAAAAATATCAGCTCATTTTTAAGACTGCTAAACAGAGAAACTAAAAGATAATTGTGAATGAAACTAAAAGTTTTATTCTTCAGAATATAAAATATTTTATGCTTCCCAATTTACAGTAAAATTTAAGGACCATGAGCCAAATTTTGATAAGGAGGTATCTTGCTGCTCACCACGTTCAGACACCTTCACACAGCCATTTGCCCTGATTGGCTGCTTCTGCTTCATTGTTTTTGTAGTAAGAGCGACATGGGCTGCTGAGGCAATAAGAAGCCTTTTGATGTCTTGCTTGTCAGCCACAGACCTCTAAGACCTAATTTTTTTTCTCGTCTGCCTCTTTTGGCACTACCTGTAGAAGCCATAACTGCCATAAATCTGCACGTCCCTAATGAAATCTGCTAAGTAAGCCAGCTCATCTTGGGGAATCTGTATCAGCTATAGTCTCTTCCAGCTCCTCTCACTTCTAGATACTCTGTTGACTACAGTTAAGTGTTAGCTGAAAGCTGAGGTGTTGAAGCAATTACTCAGAATTATTGGGGGAGAAATGATGGACTTTATTTAAAAGACTGGCTTAAATATAAATAAAGTTGATTTCCATTTTCATGACAGAGTTTCAGATTTGAATTATATGTGTTTTCACTCTAGTCTAAAAGACACATATATTTAAGAATACTCTCAGAAATTTCTTCAAGGAATGTCTTGGGAACGCAGTAGTAGCTTTGCTGTTAAAATCCCAGATGCCTTCCAGTGTCAATCAAGAGACACAAGAGACAGCAGGACAAGTCATATTGAGCAGAACTCCACTAGGGAATTTTATTAAGGAAATTAAAGAAATGGAAGGTTGGTTGTTCAGTCCCAGGGCTAAGTGATTAGTGTCTGTCCCGGTTCCTTGCAGCCCATTTTGATTCAACAGTGGGTTATCTTTTACTCCTCTTAATTCTCATAGCACTTTGCTTGTGCCTGCCTTATGTTTACTCCTGCTGTCTTACACTATAGCTGTTTGTGTATCCATCTAATCTCCTTTATTGAACTGCAAGCTCCTGGGAGAGAAAAAGGTAATATTGCACATTTTTTTTTAAATCTTCAACAACAAATAGCATAGGAGGTAATAAAAAAACTGGGGAGAAATAAAATTTCCTAAGCATTAGGCAAATATAAAGTGCCACTATTTTGAGGGGATACAATAACAAACTCATGTTGCCAGCCTGAATTTTGAATTAATTGAGATCTAACTCAAAATAGGCATATGGAGGCAAAATATCCATTTTATTTTTGTTAAAATTGAAACTGGATAAGAGAATTTAAGGGTGCAGCAACAATGGGCTTCCCAAAAAATGCATGCAGAATTAGACAAACTCTCCCACTTGGTCCCAGGTGTAGATGGAAAACATGTCTTCCTCATGTGGGGTCCTGGCCTGGTGAAACTTAACATTTAAGCAGAGAAGCAGACCAGAATGGTCACTTTTTGCAGGCATTTGCAGGCCCCAAAGAGAAAATATGAATGTGAGCTAAACTCAACAGACCAATTTATTTCCCCAAACTTACCAGTGAGGTATTTTCACACCTCTTCTCTTGGGAAGAAAGGACTGGGAGATGTGGGGTGCAGACAGAGGTCAAGAATGTTACTAATAAACAATCCCTTTTTAGGTGAGCACGAAACAGGGGAAAGAAGGTTTTCCTACCATCAAGATGCTTTCAAACTACATCTCATTTGATCTTTCAACCTATATAAGGCTAAGTATTATTATTCTGGTTTTATAGATGAAGGGAAAGCCCATAGATATTAAATAACTTGCTCTAAGTCTCACAGCTAGTAAATGTTAGAGTCAATATTTGAACCCAAAATTTGTGCTCTTTGTTTGACAGGGAGCACAGTGTAAGGGTCTGATACGTACTTGGTGAATAAGAAGAAGAAAAACTCTGAATACAATTATGAATCAAGTAGATAAATCCCCCACATTTTAAGTGGTTCAAGCCTTTTAAATGTAGTTATTCTGTATTGTGAATGTGTTTCTATAAATTCAAAATGGACAATCTTTAGTATATGTGGATAGACTATATTGGATTTTTTTCAAATTATTCTTCATCTGTATAAATTTCAATAGCTGGCAATTCCAATAGTTGACTACTCCAGTAGTTGGCTAGCTCTTTGAGGCCAGGGAACTGCTATTACTTTGCATGCTCCATAACACCAATAGAAAGAGGTACAGAGTTCCTTTATGTGTGACTATTAAGAGAAGCAACATGCAGAAGTAGAAAAATTCTTCATAATGATTTCAAGTTTTCTCAATAAACTCAAAATAAATATGCATGTGTATGTGTGTATATATATCATATTTTATTCTTCAAGTGCCAATGGACTATATTTGGCACAATAAATGTTTTTACTAAGTTGAACAACTACACATTAGTGTGCTGTAAGTGTGTGGAGAATTACTGATTATTTAAGTGTCTCTGAACTAAGAAGAAAATAAAACACACAGGTTTAAACTTAAACAGGAGCAATATAGGTGACACATAAGGAACGCTTTCCTGATCACAAGAGTTATTAAACAGACATCCTCCCTTGGAGATCTCTAATACTAGGGTAAACAACTAGCTGGTTTAGATACCATGCTGCTTGGAGGCAAAGAGCTAGCCTGAGTGAACTCTCAAAGGATATAATATAATTACTTGACTTTCATGTAAAATATCACACAATCATTTTATATTCAGGATGCTTAATGATACTGAAACTCTGTGAAGAAATAAACCATATTTTGTACTAATCTGGTATTCTCAAATTACCCAACACAGTGCTGAACATATAGTAGTTACCCAATAAATGTTTACTGACCAGATTGATTTTTCAATGAAGAAGAATGACAAATGGGAAAAGGGGAACTGGATTCTGTTCTTTGCTTTACAAATGAATTGTCTAGGACTTGGAAGAAATCAGTCAATCTCTCAGGGTCTTAATTTCCCTCCTCTGACAATCATGGCTTCTATGAGTTGAGGGCCTCTCTACCCCCACAACACTGTGACCCCACAGTCAGACTAGTCTGCATCCGGTTCATGCTGCCCATCAACCACATCAAAGGGAAAGGACACTGGGTAACAAATAAGAAAGTTTGGCTTCTGGTGTCATTTTGCTCATCAACTAGCATCGTTAGCTTGTCCAAATCATTTAATTTCCCTAGAATTCCAACTATAGAAGCCTTTTGGAAGCTCAAATATTCCGTAATTCCACCACAGTGGTATGCTGAATTATATTCTCTGTTTATTCACTTAATTATTTCCAATATGCTTTAGAAAAAAAAGATCCAAAATATCATTAAAATTACTTTAAAATATTTTATCAATTAAACAACATGCCTTTATCAATGTATAGTATATGTTCATTTATTTCTCTCAAATAGAAGAATTTATCTCAAATATCCAAACAATATTCACTGCCTTTGTAAGTTAATTTATTAGAATGTATAGTAATATTAGTTACCATTTCATTTAGAAAATTTCTTTGACACCACAAGATTACCGTGCTTGAATAGCCACACTACTTATGCTGTGGCACCAATAATTTAGACAAGCCATATGAAGAAACTTTTAAGAAAGCTGAAAGTAAGCCAAAAGTCTTTGATTTGCTCCCTAGAAATAAAAAAATGTGATTTTTCCCTTTCAAATGACTTATCAGCAAATATTTACACTGAGACCTACTGATAACCAAATAGTTTAACTAGTCAAACTTTAAGTGACAATTCCAGCATGATTAGAATCTGTAGATAAGGAAATGAATAAAATGAATAAAAGCCATATTGACTGTATGCTTGTATGTTTGAAAGGATGATGGTATTCATTCATTCAATAAGCATTTATGGAATTCCCCTACATGCTAGACAACTGTGTGCTGGGGATGAAAAAGTGATAAGACATGGTTCTTTCCCAGGAGATATCCCCAATCTAATTGACGGCATAAATGTGTAAATAAGTACAGTGCTCTGTAAGAAGTTATGGAACAGAGGTATTAGTGTATATAACATGAAAGGGAAGAGAGTGTAACTAATGGGCCTAGAAATAAGGAACAATAGATTTAGACCTTCCATAAGGACCCCAGATGCTGGATTCAGATATGGAATATAGAAGGCTTATATGTGAAATAGCAAAAGAAAAGAATATAACTATAAAAATGAGCATACATACAGAAAATAATCTATAAATTTGAGAAAAATGAGATTTCTAAAACATAAAGTTAAATGGTTGAAATCTGAAGCAGTATAATCAGAATTACAGAAGAAGGGGATGTTTAGCAACATTCTGACCTCCATCCACTAGATGCCAGTGGCACCTACTCCCCTCAGTTGTAAAAATCAATAGTGTCTCCAAACATTGACAAGTGCCTCTGGGGGACAAAATCACCCCAGTTGAGAGCCACTGCCATAAAGAACATATGAGAAACAAAAATTACTGGCCTATTTCACTCATAGTTGTGGATACAACATCCTAAACAAAATAATAGAGAATTGACTTTAATAGCAAATAAAACGATGATACCAGTCGGATTTTTTCTGAAATGCAATTATAGTTGCATATTTGAAAATCTGTAAAAATAATCACTCACACTAGCAAATGAAAGAAATTTACGTCCTTTCAATAAACATATATACATATACATATAAATATGCACATACATAGATCTATGTTTATATGTATATGTGTGTGTGTGGTGTGTGTGTCTGTGTGTGTATGAACCAGCAGTTTCCAATTTTTTTGGCACCAGGGACCAGTTTTGTGGAAGACAATTTTTCCACAGACTGGGGTAAGGGGGATGGTTTTAGGATGATTCAAGTGTATTACATTTATTGTGCACTTTATTTCTATTATTATTACATTGTGATAGGTAATGATTATACAACTCAATGTAATGTAGAATCAGTGGGAGCTCTGAGCTTGTTTTCTTGCAACTAGACAGTCCCATCTCGGGATGATGGGAGACAGTGACAGATTATCAAGCATTAGGTTCTTGTAAGGAACACAAAATCTAGATCCCTTGCATGTGCAGTTCACAGTAGGGTTTGCATTTCTATGAGACTCTAATGCCATGGCTGATCTGACAGAAGATGGAGCTCAGGTGGTGATGTGAGTGATGGGGAGGAACTGTAAATACAGATTAAGCTTTGCTCACTCACCCGCCGCTCACCTCCTGCTGTGTGGCCCAGTTCCTAACAGACCATGGAGCAGTACTGGTCTGTGGCCCAAAGTTTGGGGATCCTTGACACACACTATGTGTATATTTGAATATCTCCCACAGCATCCAGTGGAAGACATTTTTTTTCCCTTCATTTTCTTCTTTAATCTATATCTTGTAAGAATCAATCTGCATGTGAATCAGAAAACATTCTTTAGATTCAGTGCTATGCCTGAAAGAAGGGGATACCAGTGAAACTGAGCTAATCAAGAGCCTTCTCCACAAGTTTATACCTCTTTAGAGAAAAAGTTAAAGAGTAAGATTAACTAACAAGATTGTTTATAAATGTTTAAATTCTGTCCACTTAAGGGCAGACTCTAGATTTATTATTTATTATTTATTATTTTAGAGACAGGGTCTCACTCTGTTATCCAGGCTGGAGTGAAGTGGTGTGATCACAGCTCACTGCAGCCTTGAACTCCTGGACTCAAGTGATTCACCTGCCTCGGCCTCCCAAAGTGCTGGAATTATAGGCGTGAGCCACCATGCCAGCCTAGATTTATTTAAATAGTACAACAAATGCCCATTAAAATGCTGGTTTCTATATTTTAAAAAGCAATTCGAGTAAGTTAAATTCAATTTATATTAATGCAAAGTAAAAGGATTTTTAAATGACTGTTTAATTCAACGCTGTAGCATTCAACTAAATGCCCTTTGAAACCAACTGACCTCTACTGTTACCAGCCAGTAAATAAATATGAATGACTCATTTCTACATTCACATGAATTTGCAGTGGCTTTAGAATGCACTGGATTTCAAAATGATCTCTATTCTATTTTATTTAATTATGTATATAAATAAACCTGAGACGATTGCATGTTCAACAATCAAGGAAGCTGAATCTCTAGCAGTACCAACTCCAGCAAATAGTCACTTAAGGAAATGAAAAGAAAAAAAGATTCTAACATCAATGAGACTGAGAGAAGAGGTTCGTTGCAGGTGAGCTGCTCTACTCCATACCACCATCCCTAGTCCTGGGCAAGTAGGAAGTCAATGTTATCTCATTATATCAAACTCTGGATTCTTGATTATCATACTCTTGATTCATACAAATACCGACCTTAATTGTATTCAGTTTGTACAAATGGACTCAGCTAAATAAAACCATGGAAATCATTTCTCTAAATACCTCGTCACTTATATGAGTGACCATGAGTAACTAACTTCAGTTAAAATAGGAGATAAGTGAAAGTAAATGAACTAGTGGGTGCAAAGTCTAACATGCCTTATTAGCCTAATAGCTATTATAAAAATAATTATTATACCTAACAATGGCAAATTGCTGTGATAGGTGCTTCAAATATATCTATAATAATGACAATGATGATACAGCAATAATAATACTCAGTCAAAGAGAAATAAATAGCTTGTTGCCTGTCAGATGAAGGGAGGGTTCATGAAAACACTATTCTCATAGTACAGATCATGTTGTCTTCAGTGGTCATCATCCCACTTTTACCTTGAACACAATGCAGTCCTTGACTCTTCTTCTGAGATTGAATCAGTACTGGGATCACCATTGCCAAATAATTTCATCCAGAAATAGAGAATTTATTGCACTTGAATGAATAAAGAGCCTGGGTGAATTTAGGGTTTGCCTTTGTGAATTTACACTTTTCCAGGCAGAGGATGCTTCCTGGGAGAATCCTGTCCCAGGAAGGTCCAAACATAGTTGCCTTTAAACATCTGCTGGCTCTCTACCTGGAGCCCTTCCTATTGCTGCCTGCACAAGCCCTGCTGGGAGGGAATGATAAAGGGAAACTGATAACATTTTCCAACCTACTCACACCTACAATTTGTCTTGCCTTTGGTAGTCTCAATGAAACCCACAGCCCTAGCCTCGGGTGCCTTCAGTGGGGATATTTTTTGTTTGTTTTGTTTTCTCTTACCAACTTATTCATATATGCCCCATCAGGAATGAACTTTGTTAAGGGAAATAAAGAATGTGATTTTTTTAAGATCAATGATAGAACATAATTAGAATAAATGCTTTTCTACTGTCATCTTAAAACAAACAAAGATGCCTGACCGTATAAAATTCTCAGGCATTTTAGTAATATGGCCAGATAGAAAAAATTCAGAAAGGACAGTTATAAGACTTGGTAATAGTGATCCTTTTAACTTATTATGTTCCCTTTCAGAAATTAAGAGAAGGAAGCAATCTCTGTCCCCGATTACATTCCCAAGACAGGCAGCAACTAAGTTCATAAATGAGAGTACCACTTATAGTTATCATTTGAGCACCACCTTTTATGCTAAGTGCTTTAAATGCATTATCTTATTTAATTCTCACAGCAACTTTTGTGGTTTAGAAACCACCATTATTCTAAATATTATCAATGAAGGAAGAGTCTTAGCAAAATAAAATAACTTGCCCATGGTAACACAAATCATAAGTGACAGAACTAGGTCTCAAACACATGTCTCTTTGAATCCAATGCACTTACCGCATGCTATAATGCCTTAAAATATCACTTTGTAAGGCTTGGGCTTATGTTTCAATCTTTGCTTCTAATCAGTGAGCTCCTTCAGGACATAATTTATTTCTCATTAATTTTTATATCTCCAGAGCATGGAATACTGCCTGATACAGAGCAGGAACTCAGTGATTGTCAAATGAATAAAATGATGAATTAATAAATAAAGGAAGGAATTAATTTTAAAAGGAAACAGAAAATTGAGGTTTGTGCAAAAAGCTAATTCTATACCAGGAATATTATTCCTGTGGTTAGTTTTGTGCCCCTCCATTTACACTGTGGCAATATATGAGTATTTTATGATAAGTATCATTTTTACTTTAGAATTAAATGAAATGCTTTAAAAATATGCACTTTACACAGGGATTTAAATGAATGATTGAAATTCCATAATCAGAACATGACATAACCAAACCAGCATATAATCATATGTTTCCCATAAGAAGCTACTTGAAATGTTCTTAGGGTTACAATATTGTAATCTAGACATGAGAAGAAGATCTGTGCTCTTGACAACATTCAACACAGGCACTTCAACTGGCTCTGGATAAAAGACAAACCTCCTCTTTTGCATTACATAGATGTTCTCTCTTTCCTTATCAGTAAGCAGACAGTCCTAACTGTTACCTTCACATTCTTTGCCATCTTCCTCCAGCTTCTGGCCAGGTTGACATTTGCAGTAATAACTGCCAACTGTATTACAGCATCGATCTTGACAGCCACCATTGTCAATGGTACATTCATTTATATCTGCAAGTGAATAGTCAAACAGAATTAGCTTCCTGTAACTAGACACACAAAAAGAAACTTCGGTGGCTCTCTGTTAAAAATGAGCCATCACAGAATGACATCATTATTTAACCTTGGATTAAATGAAATAAAACAATATTTCATTTTAATTAGAATGAATGCACCCTAATTTTGATGTGAAGAAAGAGAAGTCATAATCTTGAGATCTGAAATATTACTTTTGAACAATAAACTAAGGTCTTTTCTAGTCTTATGGATTTGGGAAGCTTATGGTACAGACCCAGAAATTTCACATACAATCATCTGAGGATGAAACTGAGAACAATGAGAGAAACTAAACTAAGGTCAGGACACTAGGCCACCAGCTTACCCATTAAATATGTTGTTATTGGCTTCTCAAATAATTATTGGCTACCCACCACTATATATATGCCATTGTAGTGGACAGTGTGAGAAAGGTAAAAGGGTTTTCCCATGATTTCCAAAGTTTAAAATGTAGCTGGAGTTGAGGACTAAACAGAAATGTGATTTGGTTGAGTCCATATACAGGATATGCCCACAGACCACTCCTAAACCTGTGGCCATAAGTCATCTTTACAGACAGGGCTCAATTTTATGTATTTATCCAATCCAGTTAACAATTGGTGAGTATTCCAATCCATCTTCGAGTTTGATAGTGGCCTGTAAGGTGGCTTGATTATGGTTCTGCTCAAATGAGGTACCTCTTCTGCATGTTGACTAGCTAACTTGATAGATCCTTGCCTCATGAGATGAGTGTGGCTGGAAGAGGGGATGGAGTAGACAAGGAGGATACATGGAGGGGCAAGGAAAAATGGGAGAAAGAGGAAAAGGGAGACAGAGAGAGAGACAGGGAAGGGTGAGGAGAAGAGTTTGGTCAGGAACAGCAGAAGAAGTAAAGTAGAAGCATAAGCAAAGTCTCACCACAGTGTGGATCCATCAGAGTAGAAAACAACTGATACTGAAGGACCAATCAGGTAATAGGCAGAGTGAGCAACAATGCATCTTGACTGAAGGTAACTGACTTTGTCTGATGCCCTTGGTATGCAGCTTTGACTGTTTTGCTTAAGTTAACTTTTCATTCAAGTTAACTTTTCATTCAAGTGTGTTTAGCTTCTCTCATTCAGCATTGTTTATGAGATACATCCATTTTATTGCATATACTTGGAGATCACACATTCTTATTCCTGTATATTGTTCCCTTCTATGAATATACCACAATATACATTTCATAGAACATGAGTATTTAAATATTTTCTTATTTTTTGCTTTTGTGAAGAGTGCTGCTATGAACATTCTCATGCATGTCTTCAATGAGCTTACCAACACGTTTCTGTTGGGTAATACAGTTGACCCTTAAACAATACAGGTTTGAACTATACAGGTCCATTTTATATGTGGATTTTTCTAAATACAGTTGATCCTCTATATCAGCAGGTGCTGCATCCACAACCAAATGTGGATTCAAAGTACAGTATTCACAGGATGTGAAACCTGCATATGTGGAGGGCCTGTTTTTTATATACTCGAGTTCCACAGGGCCAGACGCAGGACTTCAGTATCCACAGATTTTGGCATACACAGGTGTCCTGAAACCAATATACCCCTGCAGATACTGAGGAGCAGCTGTACATCTAAGACTGGACTTGCTGGGTCAAAAGGTCTAAGGTGTTGTTTAGTATTTATAAACAAATGGTCTTCTTAAGAGGCTATTCTAATTTACACTCCCACCAGTGGTATATTAGAGTTCAGATGCTACTCATTCTTGCCAACATTTGTGATATGCTGTTTTTTTTTTCACTGGTCTATTCTGGGAGTTTAACAATAGCATCAGGTTATGATTCTAATTTGCATTTTCCCAGTGATTAATTAGGTTAAGCACATTCTCATGTTATTGGCCATTTGGATAACATCTTGTTGAAATGCTTGTTCAGATAGCTTTTCCATTTGTCCAATTCTTAAAATATTCATTATTGTACTTGTGGGTCCTCAAATAGGATGCTAAGAAAAAGTGGTGGCAATGGTTATCTTTTTCTTGCTTCAAATCTCAGGAGAGGTTTTAACAGTTCAAGGTAGGTATGATGGGTACTGTAAGGTAGATACAGATATAGATAAATGTTCCTTTCTAATCCTAATTTCTTTCATATTTGATTCATAAACAGGTGTAAAGTTTTATCTACCACTTTTTTGAATCTATAAAGATAATTAGATGTTTTTTCTTATTCTGTTAACATGATAAATAACAGGATTGAATTTTGCATCTCTAAAATAAACCTCGTCATGATACGCTACTTTTTTAATATATGCCTGAGTTCACTTAGTAATACTTCATTTGGAATTTTTATGATTTTTTTCATGAGACAGATTTGCCTGTACTTTTTGGTAAACAGTCTTGCTTGATTTTGACACACAGGTCATACTAGATACATCAAAAAAAGTTAGAGGTGTTTCCTCTTTTCTGTTGCTGAAAAAATCTGTGCAAGATTGGTATAATTAATTAATAAAATGTTTGAAAGAGCTCATTTATGACACTACCTGAGGCCTGAGGCTGGGGATTGTGGGGTGCGTGTGTGTGTGTGTGTGTGTGTGTGTGTGTGTGTGTGTGTGTGAAGGCTTTCAATTACAGATTCAATTTCTTTGATATAAGAATATTCAGATTTTTATTTAAATATGTGGGATAAATCATATGTTTCAAGGAATTTGTCCCCTTCATATTAATGTTCAAATGTATTACTGTTAAGTTGCTCATAATATTCTCATACTACTGTTTTAAATGTCTGTCCAATTATGCTGAGGTCACCTTTCCTATTCCTGAAATTCATGTGTGTCTTCTCTTTTGTTTCTTATCAGTTTTGCTAGGAATTTGTCAGTTTTATCTATCTATCTGTCTTGGTTATCTATCATCTATCTATTTTAGTCTTTTCCAAAAAAAGCCCTGTAGCTCTATTGATTTTTCAGCACTGCACATTTTTCCCACATAATTAATTTGTGCTGTGATCTTTATCATTGCCTTTATTCTACTTCCTTGGGTTTCTTTCACTGTTCTGCTTCTAAGTTCTTAGATGGAAATTTAGATAATTGAGTTTCACTCTTTCTTTTAAAAAATATTCTTGGTTATCTGTAAACATGTAACCAATCACCTTAACACTAAGTGGCTTAGAAAGACAACTTACTATTATTTTCCACCTGTCTAGGGATTCTCAGGTAATAATCAACTGGTTGGTGCTCATTTGGGGTCCTACAGAAGGTAGTAGTAAGGTGACAGCTAGGGGTAGACCTGCATGGAGGCTTTGTCACTCCCATGTTGGGATTTGGGCTGAGATGGTCGGAACATCTGGGTGGCTAGTCAGATGTCTCCCTCTCTCTCCATGAAGCTCCCCACATGCCAAACTCCTGCTTTTCTCCTGCTTGGTGTCCTCAGGGTGGAGGACCAGTGGCTTACCTCCCCCAGGGAGACTATTAAAGCAGATTTAAACAAAAGTTGCAAGGTTTCTTATGATCTAGCCTTGGAAGTCACATAGCCTAACTTCTTAGACTTTTGTTAGTTAAAGCAGTCACAGGCCAGCAGAGATTCTGGAAGGGTGGGGAATTCCTCATATCAATCAGGGAATTGAATACACTGTGTCCAAACAAGGAAAAAATTGATGCCAGCCTTGTTGGAAAGACCACATCACACTCATATGTTCGTTTTCCTAAAAATAAAAGTATTAGCTGCATACCACAGATTTTAATGTTTCCTTTTAATTATCAACACAAACTATTTCCTAATCTACATAAATATTTCTTCTTTGGGGTATTTTGAAGTATGTTTTGGGATTTTTTTTTTTACACATTTGAGGAATTTTCAATCATCTTGTTATGAAATGCTAGACTAATTCCATGGTGAACAAAGAATATACTCTGCATGATTTCAATTCTTTACAATTTGCTAAGGCTTGCTTTATATTCCAGCACATGGTCAATTCTGTTTTTTTTTAAATCTATATTTACTGGAAAATAATGTACACTCTTCAATGATCAGATGCTATATTTTCCTTATGTACATATGTGCATGTATACAACATATACTTACATATATTATACGTGTAATATTTCAAATATGTACAATATGTATATTTAATTTATTTGATTTGTTAATCATGATTTTTGTATCTATATATATTTAATCATTTTTTCATATGCTTGTTCTATCAGTTAGCAAGAGAAGCATAGTGAAATTGCTTTATTTAATTTTACATGTCCCCTTTTCTGACTGCAATTTTTGTTTCATATAATTTGAAGCTCTATTATGAGGGGCATACAAACTTAGGATCCCCACATCTTCCTAGTAGATTAACACTTTGTTATTATAAAATGTTCCTCTTTAAATCTAGCTATGCTTTTTTCATTAAAGTTGAATTTTTGATGTTATAGCTATATCAGTTTTCTTTTGGTTAGTTTTTTTTTATTATTATTATACTTTAAGTTCTAGGGTACATGTGCACAACGTGCAGGTTTGTTACATATGTATACATGCGCCATGTTGGTGTGCTGCACCCATTAACTCGTCATTTACATTAGGTATATCTCCTAATGCTTTCCCTCCCCCTTTCCCCCAACCCACAACAGGCCCTGGTGTGTGATGTCCCCTTCCTGTGTCCACGTGTTCTCATTTTTCAATTCCCACCTATGAGTGAGAACATGTGGTGTTTGGTTTTTTGTTCTTGCGATAGTTTGCTCAGATGATAGTTTCCAGCTTCATCCATGTCCCTACAAAGGACATGAATTCATCCTTTTTTATGGCTGCATGGTATTCCATGGTGTATACGTGCCACATTTTCTTAATCCAGTCTATCATTGATGGACATCTGCGTTGGTTCCAAGTCTTTGCTATTGTGAATAGTGCCACAATAAACATGCGTGTGCATGTGCCTTTATATCAGCATGATTTATAATCCTTTGGGTATATACCCAGTAATGGGATGGCTGGGTCAAATGCTATTTCTAGTTCTAGATTCTTGAGGAATCGCCACACTGTCTTCCACAATGGTTGAACTAGTTTACAGTCCCACCAACAGTGTAAAGTGTTCCTATTTCTCCACATTGTCTCCAGCACCTGTTGTTTCCTGACTTTTTAATGATCGCCATTCTAACTGATGTGAGATGGTATCTCATTGTGGTTTTGATTTGCATTTCTCTGATGGCCAGTGATGATGAGCATTTTTTCATGTGTCTGTTGGCTGCATAAATGTCTTCTTTTGAGAAGTGTCTGCTCATATCCTTTGCCCATTCTTTGATGGAGTTGTTTTTTTCTTGTAAATTTGAGTTCTTTGTAGATTCTGGATATTAGCCCTTTGTCAGATGAGTAGGTTGCAAAAATTTTCTCCCATTCTGTAGGTTGCCTGTTCACTCTGATGGTAGTTTCTTTTGCTGTGCAGAAGCTCTTTAGTTTAATTAGATCCCATTTTGGCTTTTGTTACCATTACTTTTGGTGTTTTAGACATGAAGTCCTTGCCCATGCCTATGTCCTGAATGGTATTGCCTAGGTTTTCTTCTAGGGTTTTTATGGTTTTAGGTCTAACATGTAAATCTTTAATCCATCTTGAATTAATTTTGTATAAGGTGTAAGGAAGGGATCCAGTTTCAGCTTTCTACATATGGCTAGCCAGTTTTCCCAGCATCATTTATTAAATAGGGAATCATTTCCCCATTTCTTCTTTTTGTCAGGTTTGTCAAAGATCAGATGGTTGTAGATGTGTGGTATTATTTCTGAGGGCTCTGTTCTGTTCCATTGGTCTATATCTCTGTTTGGTACCAGTACCATGCTGTTTTGGTTACTGTAGCCTTGTAGTATAGTTTGAAGTCAGGTAGCATGATGCCTCCAGCTTTGTTCTTTTGGTTTAGGATTGTCTTGGAAATGCGGGCTCTTTTTTGGTTCCATATGAACTTTAAAGTAGTTTTTTCCAATTCTGTGAAGAAAGTCATTGGTAGCTTGATGGGGATGGCATTGAATCTATAAATTACCTTGGGCGGTATGGCCATTTTCATGATATTGATTCCTCCTATGCATGAGCATGGAATGTTCTTCCATTTGTTTGTATCCTCTTTTATTTCATTGATGACTTTCCATGTCATTTCATTTTCTAAACTTTAGTTTTTCCCTTTTTTGTATTCATATATCTGAGAAATTCTCTCTCTATATATAAATATACCTGTATATACATTATTTTAATATATTTTAAACATCTTTGACTTTTAACTGTAGTATCATATCATTGACTTTTAATCTAATTACTAACATATTTGGATTAAATTTACCATTTTATTGTTTTTCTAAATTCCCCATAGATTTTATGTTACTTTTATGCTCAACTCTTACTTTTCTCAATATTTATTTTCGGTGTTCTATTTGCCCTTTTTATTAGACTGTTGGTCATATATTCCTTTGTTATTCTTTTAGTGGTAATTCTAGATATTAAAACATCTATTATTAAAGTCTAATATAAATTAGTACTTTAACCACTTCCCATATAATGCTAGAACCTTACAGTTTAACTCTTTTAAAGCTTTTCCTACCTATTATATTATTGTTATTATGTATTTTATTTTTGGATATTTAAACCCCGTAAGACATCATAGTTATTATTTTATATATTCAGAAGTAATTTAGGTTTATTCACATAGTTACCTTTTCTGGCATTCTTTATTGCTTCCTTCATTTCTGTGCTTCTTTCCGGAATAATGTCCTTTGGCCTGCAAATTGCTCTTAGTATTTCTTTTCATATGGATCTGCTGCCAACATTTTTTTCATATTTAGTCAGGAAATGGCAATATAAAAAAAGGTGATATTTTTATCTTAATTTTTAAATAAATACATATGCTAGTTTTTTTAGATTTACAGAAAAATCTTAAAGAGTACAGAGTTCACATGTACTCCATACATCCCATATTTCACTGTTTTAAACATCTTATTAGTATAGTACATTAGCTATAATTAATAACCTAATATTGATAGATTGTATTATCTAGTGCATATTTAATTAAAATTTCCTTAGCTTTTACCTAATGTTCTTTTCCTGTCCCAGGATGTCTCCCAGAATTTTATATTTAGTTGTCATGGTCCTTAGGTTCTTCTTGACTATGACAGTTTCTCAGACATTCCTTAGTTTTGACGACTTTGATGGTTTTGAGAAATACTGGGCAGGCATCCTATAAAATGTCTCTCAGTTTGGATTTTTGTAGTGTTTGTCTTATTTTAGACAAGGATTGTGGGTTTTAAGGAGGAAGACTATAGAGGTAAAGTGTCTTTATTACCTCAACATGACTTAGCACTATTGATGCTGACCTCGATCCCTGGCTGATGTAGCATTTGTCAGGTTTCTCCATTCTACAGTAATGAAGTTACTCTATTTTTTTCCTCTTTCCATAGTCTTTAGAGCAAAGTCATTATGTACAGCCCACACATAGAAAGTGGAGAGAAACGCTCCCTCTTGAGGGCAGAGTATCTAAACAAATTATTTGAAACTCTTATGTAGAGATCTGCCTCTTCTCCGTTTATAGTTACACCTGATGTTTTGAATAATATTTTCAATGGAATAGAATTCTAGAGATTTTTAAAAAGCTTATTAGCAGTGTCATTCTATTATCACTTAAATTTCCTTTTGAAAGTAATTTGACTGTTTTTCTCTGTGTGCTTTTAAGATTTTCCCTTTGGTTGGTTAACGAATACAACATAACAGTTAGACTGGAAGAATAAGTTCCGGTACTTTATTGCACAGTAGGGTGACTATAGCTAACAATAAATGTATTGTATATTTGAAATGGCTATATGACAGGATTTTGAATGCTTCTATAATTAAGAAATGATAAATGTTTAAGGTGATAGATATGCTAATTACCATGATTTTACCATTACACAATGTATACATGTATCAAAACACATTGTGCCTCATAAATATGTACAATTATGCCCTGTCAAAATTTTATTTTTGTTATTTTTCTACATATATTTTACTATGAGGTACCGTGATATGTTTTTCTTTGTAGTTCTCCTCCTTGTAATTTACGGTACATTTTGATTTTGTAGTTAGATATCCTTCAGTTTAAAGAAATTGTTCTCACCAGTATCTATTCAAATATTGCTTTTGCCTCATTTTTATTGTCCTTTCTTTCTAGTACTTCCATACACAGGCTTATGATACCTATTATCTATACATCATTTGCTTCATGCTATTTTCTATTATATTTTATTATTTTTTGTTGTTTGCTTCAGTAGAGATAGCCTACTGATCTTTCAGGTTATCAATTCCATAATCAGTTGTTTATAATATGCCATTAATCCCATCTATCACATTTGCTATTAAAGTTATTTCCTTTTTCAACTATTTGCAGTTGATTCTTTTTATAAATCCTACTCCTCCAGTAAAAATTTCCATCTTGTCATAGCTTTTTTTGTTTTTATAATTCCACTCTTCTCTGTCTTGCTTTATGATAAATATAGGAGCTGGACCCTGTAAATATTTCTCCCTTGCCAGCTTCTTGTTGAGCGTTCTTAGCAGAGGGCTCTGGAGGAAAACTGCAAGAGGAAGAAACCTCTCACTGTAGTATGAATATTATTTGTTTTTCAGGCTTGTGCATTGTGGCTGCCAGTTGGCCACTTTCTTGTCAATGGGTGGCTTCTTCACCAGTAAGCAGCTATTTTGTCAGTGGTATACAAAAAACCTAGAAGTGAATACCATTCAGCAAGTTTTACCAGTCCTCCAGTAGGCAGCTTCCCAGTGAATTTCAGTGCCACCCCAGTGGACATGTTCCTGCCCATCATCCCTGAGCAGCAGCATTTCAGCAAACTTTCCTGCCATCCAGTGAGCCATAGCCATACCCCTTCCAGTGAGATTTGACTTTCAACCTGGCCAGGGAATTGACAGGATGCTTCCAAGTTTGTTTCACTCTTGGGTACTCTCCTCCAGTTCTAGACATGGTGGCCAGTTTCTACATATGCTATTCCTATATTCTTCAACATTCCGTTTACCCCTTTTAGTACTTTATCTTTAGTTCTAATTCATAATTCTTCATAGTATTTTTTTCTCTGACCAAATCAATCTGTGGTTTCTGTCTCTTATGGATTCTGACTGGTACACCTTTTCTCCAGTATCTTGATCCTTCAGATTTTGGCTTCTGTGTTAATTCTGAATTTCAGTTTATGTCTCCCCAGCCTGCTGGGACTGCTGACTGTTTAACATACCTTTTCTTCCTACTAGCAGCCACTTTCTTCCCACCTTTTCAGCCTTTTTCACTGTGTCACTTAAGAATCAATCCCTTGATAAGAAAGCCCACCTCATTGGCTTTCCTGGCTGCCACAATATTCTCTAATATCTTCAGATGTGTGTTTTTTGTTTTTTTTGTTTTTACATTACATACAACATTTCTAGTTGTTGTCAGCAAGAGAATTGGTCTGCTACTACTTATCCCATCATAGCCAGAAAGAGAAGGCCTAGTCACACTATTTCTTGGTCCTCTTTACTTTCCATTACAATATTCCAAAGAAAATTCCATTAACTGAAACTTTATGTGCTTGTTTATTTTTCTTACACCTGATTCTGTCAAGAAGCCAGGCATTCATGACTAATAAATGTGTAGTAATTAACAAAGAATATATGGCTTTATAATTAAGTCCTGTGCTTTGTGCTGCAGAATATCATAGAGAGAAAGATCAATAAAGGCTGATTACCTAAGGGAAACTGGAGTATAAGTTTACATACAAGTTTAGATATTATTTTTTAAGCTTAGTTTGTTAAAGAAGGGGATAGGTGTTGGAATAAGCCCAGTTTCAGGAATCCATATCTCCACTCTTAAGAGTTTATCCGAAGATATAGTCCAAAGGAATTGAACTATGTTAGATACCTTCCAGACATAATATCATGCAGGCCTCATAATGAACTGACAAGATCATATGAATTTATTCAAAAAAGTATGGTCATTAAAAGGAAAGTGAAGAACACACACACACACACACACACACACACACACAATCAAGCAGAAACACTGGTAACAACTTAAATGTTCACCAATATGGAAATAACCAAGTAAATGTATTACTTGAATGCAGTCATTAAAATTGTAATTGCGATGACTTATGCAACAATATGAGAAATGGTTTTCCAGAAATGGATTACAAATTGTTTCTGTGTTTTAGTTGCAACTACAAAAGCTATCTATTCTTATGGAGAAAATCTGAAAAGCTTTAAGAAATAAATAATTTGATCTATAACAATGGTAGAGTTATGTCGTTTAAAGTCTTCATTTTGTTGTTATAATATTGCTTGTGCCATCATTATTTTAAAAAATAGGTATGAGATTTCTGATAGGTAATTTTAAAAAAAGAATAAAACAAGAAGTTATATAATTTTCAGTGACTGTTGAAAAGGAAATATTTGTTTTTCAGGAGGGACAGACTTTATGGACATTAAATTCTATGGGAATATCTTACATGAGTTTTGAATATAGGGGTCATTGGATAAAACAAAGACAAAGTCTTCAAAAGAGGTTTTTCAAAAAATGCGAAATTTTTCCTAATTTTTTTTTTTTAACTAATAGTGACCTTTACTAAAACATAAGACCTAATGTAACAACATATTATGGCAAAATTACTTTAATGGACAGCTAGGTTAATATAGCCCAGTCAAATTGCTTCTGCCTGGCTTTACCTGAAATACAGAAATTTTAAAACAAAAGTAATGTCGGGTTTTCATAGTCCTGAAAAGGGCTTCAGAAAGTAATTTATAGTTTTGGATCAAATACATGTTTACTATGTCCACCAGTTTTTTCCACAACTTATTCCTTCATACTGAACAATCTGACTCATTTATTTGACTGGATTTGACTTTTACTCTTATGAGCTGAAAGACTGTGCTTCATATCCTTAAGGATTTAAAGAGCTGTCTCAGGGAGTGCCTAGACAGAGACAGAGTGTGGTATGAGACAGACAAGCATCCTAGCATATAACCAATTCAGGAAGTGAAAAACTGCTTTAATCTGTTTTACATATTGGATAGCTGTCAATTTAGAATTTGTTTGAATAAAGTGGTCAGTTTGATTGATGAAAATATTTGAAAATTTCTTCCTTAGGCTGTCATATCTGGTATGGGAGAGTTGAAAGCAAAGCCTTTTACTCATAAGGAATGTGAACAACTATATCTCTGTGAGATAATATTAGAGAAAATTATCATTAAAGATACATTAAAATAATGAATATCATGCATAAGTGTCCCTTTCCACATGTCTATTTACCTTAAACCTAACAATTATGCACATTATTAACAAATGTCAAATATCTAATTAAATTTGGTCATCAAATCAAACTAAGATCGGACAGACATTGGCAGATGTTAAGAAATAAAAGACAATTAGTGGTTTTGCTGGTCAAAATAATTAGTAAATAAAAATAACATTAGAAAGGACTTAAAATATCCTTTCTGCTTAGACGGAATTTTAGTAAAACATAAAATAGCTATGGATATTTTAAAAATATTTTTTATATTTTTGGAGCTATAACACCATGGTTAAAAAGCATAAATGGAAAGGCTGATAAACACCCCATGTAAACTTTAGACTCTACTATTCAGAGTGACCAAGACTCAAAGATAAATAAGAAATGAAGAAAACAATATTGACACACACAAGGTGAGGGGTACATATCATATATATCTATACATATATATACACACATATATATGATTTATATTAACTATGTGTATATAAGGAAAAGGTAAACATTCACAAACAGAAATTGAGTCTAATAAAAGGAAATCAATTGATTTAAAAAGTCAGAAATAAAAATGTCCAATAGATATCAAATGCTGTTGAATCTTGTTGGTAGGTAAAAAAGTAAAACCAAAATAAAATTAATCCTATTAATTCTCTATTAAATTTATAAAGATGAAAATCAGTGCTACTGTAAAGGTGGTAAAGGTGTGGCAAAAAGGCCATACCATACTTTGCTAACAGGAACACAAACTAGGAACAGTTTCTGCAATTCAAGTGGTTACAAATATCAGAATATGCATATACTTTTCTCTGCAGCAATTCTACTTTCAAGAATATATATATTTATTTATTTATTTTAATTAATTTATTTATTTTTGAGACAGAGTCTCGCTCTGTTGCCCAGGCTGGAGTAGTGCAATGGCGCAATCTCAGCTCACTGCAACCTCCGCCTCCACGTTCAAGCAATTCTCTCTGCCTCAAGTTCCCAAGTTACTGGGATTACAGGCAACTGCCACCACACCCAGCTAATTTTTGTAGTTTTAGCAGAGACAGGGTTTTGCCATGTTGGCCAGGCTGGTCTCGAACTCCTGACCTCAGATGATCTGCCTGCCTTGGCCTTCCAAAGTGCTGGGATTACAGGCGTGAGCCACCACACTCAGCCTCAAGAATATATCTCAAGGATATAATCACAATGTGCATAATGATTTATGTATTTTTAATATCACAGAAAAAAATAGGAGCTATCTAAATATCAGTCAAATTTTATGTAGACTATGACACATCCAAAGAACCATTATACCATAATTAAGAATTAATCACATTCTAAAGTAATATTTATTTACCTCTGCCAATGTCTTGACATATTAAAGATATGTTTATTACTTATATTTACATTTACAATGGTGATTCCATATGTATCTGCTTATCTATCAATATATATTTCTGGAAAAAAAATGAAAAGAGATAGTCAAATATGCTAACAGTGACTATGTTCATTTGAAAAGACTGGTCAGGCATGGTGGCTCACGCCTGTAATCCCAGCACTTTTGAGATGCCAAGGTGGGTGGATCACTTGAGACAATGAGTTAGAGACCAGCCTGGGCAACATGGTGAAACTCCACCTTTACTAAAAATACAAAAATTAGGTGGGCATGGTGGGGCATACCTATAATCCCAACTACTTGGGAGGCTGAGGCAGGAGAATCACTTGAACTCAGGAGGCAGAGGTTGCCGTGTGCCAAGATCATGCCACTGCACTCCAGCCTGGGTGACAGAGCAAGACTCCATCTCCCAGCCCCCCTCCTCCAAAAAAAAAAAAAGAATTAAGAATGGTTTTTGCTTTGTTGTTCTGTATTTGCCTGTTTCCCCAACTTCTTTGGGATCAGCATACTTTCAGGAAAAATTGCATATTGCACAACAAATAAAACAAACATTTCCTTAAAGTTAAGGCTAAAGTTTCATACTACCATCTTTCCTTTTTATATACTTTCTGCCATGGTGCACAATTTTATCACTTTTGGTACAAAATCTGTATTCACTTGAATTTTAAAATATGTAGTGTGGTTTTCTAAAATGAATGATCTTCAAGATGTTGCTTGTTGAGTTGCTTTCTAAAGAGCTTAAAGCTACTCCATGATATGGAAAGTCAGTATTCTATTTAGTCAATTTCTACAGCCAAAGTTGTATCAGTCTATCAGTTGATTGCTCCATACCTGCCAAAACAGCAATGCACGTGAAGGCTTCCGATCAGAAGAACTCTTTACATTCAAATTATAATGACAGCATTATAGAATACCGTTAGTGGGAGTTATAGAAAAGATCATGTATTCCCCTGAACACTCCACCCACAGTTACACACTGAAAGTGTGATGAAAAGAAAGGATGTCACATGTCCATACCAGAAAACTGAGGAAAAACTCTTTTGGACATTGGACTGGGAAAGGATTTATGACTAAATCGTCAAAAGTAAATGCAACAAAAACAAAAGTAGACAAATTGAACTTCATTAAACCAGAAAGCTTCTGCACAGCAAAAGAAATAATCAACAGAGTAAACAGTTTACAGAATGGGAGAAAATATTTGCAAACTATGCATCCAGAAAAGGACTAATATCCAGAATCTATAAGGGACTCAAACAACTCAACAAGAAACCAAACAAACAGATAATCCCATTAAAAACTGGACAAAAAACATGAACAGACAATTTTCAAAAACAGAGATACAAGCAGCCAACAAACATATGAAAAAATGTTCAATATCAATAATCATCAGAGAAATGCAAACTAAAACCAAAATGAGATGCCATCTTATAGCAGTAAGAATAGCTGCTATTAAAAAGTCAAAAATCAACAAATGTTGGTTAGGGTGCAGAGAAAAGAGAAGGCCTATACATTGTTGGTGAGGATGTAAATTAGTACAACGACTAGGGAAAACACTGATTTCTCAAAGAACTAAAAGTAGAACGACTTCAATTCCGCCACCCAAAGGAAAATAAGCCACTATATTAAAAAGACACCTGCACTAGTATGTTTGTTGCAGCACTATTCACAGTAGCAAAGACATGGAATTGCCTTAGTATCCATCTAATGAATGACTAGATAAAGAAAATGTTGTATATATACCATAAAGTACTATTCAGTCATAAAAAAAGAATGAAATCATGTCCCTTGCAACAACATGGATGAAAATGGAGGCTATTATCCTGAGTGAAATAACTCAGAAACAGAAAGTCAAATACTGCAATGTTCTCACCTATAAGTGGGAGCTAAACATTGAAATCATGTCCCTTGCAACAACATGGAGGAAGATGGAGGCTATTATCCTGAGTGAAATAGCTCAGAAACAGAAAGTCAAATACTGCATGTTGTCACTTATAAGTGGGAGCTAAATGTTGAGTACACATGAATATACAGAGTAGAAAAATAGAAACTGGAGACTCCAAAAGGTGGGGGTGGGGATAGGAGGGGTGTGGGGGATGGAAAAGTTACGTGTCAGGTACAATGTTCATGATTTGGGCAATGGGTGCACTAAAAGTTCAGACTTCACCACTAAGCTATATATCCATGTAACAAAACTGCATTTGTATTACCCAAATCTATAAAAATAAAAATTAAAAATTAAACCCTTTCAAGAAAACTAAATTTAACAAGCAGGCAGCTTCCCTGGATAGGTGACAATTCCAAATGGAATGGCTTTAATATGGCTTATTTAGGTCTTGATCTACTACAGCACAAATGAGCACAAAGTAAACTCCTTTATGAAATATTAGTCCCCAACTTTATAAATCTTAATTTTGTCATCTCTATAGTAAGGAGAAACAAAATAACTACTTTATAAGGCTATTGTGAGAATCAAATTAGGTAATTCTTTTAAAATGCTTAGCACCATTTCTAGCATAAATTCTATAAGCAGTAGATTTTAGTATTATAATTATTAGCTAAACATTAGCTATTGTTATCATGTTCTTGAAAATTCAAACCTGGTTCATAGAAGGTGCTCAATTGCTTTCTTAATCTGTACTGAACATAAATTCAGTTTTAATATGGATGGAATTACAAGTTCATAGTAACATATGCCACATTTTTGCTCCAAAACACAGAAAGCTCAAAAACAACCTTGCTTTTTCCCTGACAGCACTATTACTATGCAATTTTGCTGCACGTAACTATAAGCTGAGATTTTTTAAAAATTCACTGAATAATCCACCCAAAGATAAACTCCATTACTAGTATATTTTCACTAATCAGTTATGTATTGATATTAATAAATAACAGACATATACATGCATTTCTAATTCTGTTGTTTCTCAATTTAAAAAAATAGGAAAACATGGTGCATGTTTGGTGGCCTCTGGTTACTCAAGAAAAAAAAATGAATGAAAATACAAAGTTGTTACTATCCACTGAAAATCAGTGTTTATAAGTAAACAAATTGAAAGTCATTGACTTTGAAGATGGTTCTGAAAACCAGGTCAATACTTAGCATTTTAAGTGGCAGTTTTATAAGATATTCACTGCATGATAGATTTCAGGCTGTTTCACGTGCATGTGTCCAATGTCATTCAAGATTGCAAATAAATCTGGCCTTTCAAAAGCAAAATGAATGACAAAAATTTTCTGGCCTATAGCAAGTCTTCCAGGTTAGGCATGACAAAAGTTCAATGATATCATCAAGGCTATCAATCCATCTGTAATGGCATACTGCAGTCTCTTCAAGAATTAAATATGATGTTTGTAAGAGCAGTGTTGCATTTCTGCTTGTAGGACAAAAAACACAATAGAACTGCAAACACATAAAAGTTCTGTTAAATTAGCTACACAAACAAGTTATTAATTTTTATTTTTAAAAAAATGGGTGGATTTGGGATCCTTAATATTTGATCATTTTCCTAAACAGACTTCTATTTTAAGTCATGTGATCCATTTAGTCTGTGGTTACACAATTTTAGTGATAGCTTATAGGGCTTTCAGGGATGTGTCAAACAGAACAGAGGTGGCACAACATATAATGAAGAGGCAAAAGGAGAAGAGTTTCAATTTAATTCACATCCTTCTCCAAACCAAATATATTTGATTCAATTTAGCATGTATATTTTTGCTTATTTTTTTAAAAAAGATTGAGTGTATTTGCTTTGTGAAAACTACCCAAAAAGTACACACACATCTTATGCATCATAGTCATTTTCAAATCAACAGACTTCATGAAGTGATGACCTAAGCTTTTTGTTGCAATTAGCTTTTCAAGCAGCCCATTTCTCTTTAGGTCTCAGGCTTAATGTAATTCTCTGTAGATTAAAGTGAGCTATGGCATTAATCAACATCTCTAGAAAATTCATATATGCCCACAAATAATTGGGAAGTGCATTTAAACAATGTTTTTGTCTTATGCTCTCATCGTTTAGAATATAAAATTATACATGAAGTATAATAAATATATTATCTGTTCTGAAGAATTTAGATAATACTAATGGAATAACTGCTATAAATGGTTTTAATTTTAGGATTTTACTTAAAATGATGTATGTGCAGTTCCATTTCAAGACCCGAGTAAGTTGTTTTATTCTTAGTCACTAGGGAACAAACTGAGAGCCTCAAAAAAGAAAAATCTTGACCTTCATGAGTCTCCTAAGGCTCAACCAACTTCCTCCTTATACTATTCATCATTGATAGTGGAGATAAAGAAAGGAGGAATGGACAATCATAGCTATCAGGCAACAGAATGTTGAACTTCAGGCACTGAAGATCTAGGTTTGAATTCTAGTTCTACCACTTCTGTGAGATTCTGTGCAATTCACTTCACTATTGTGAACCTCCTCTTACTCATTTGAAAAAGAGTATGATGATACTTCATAGAAATATTAAGAAATACAACTGTGATACTACCTATGAAAATGCCTTGTAAATTTTGAAACCCAGCATAAGTGCACTCACAGGTACTAAACACAAATGCTTTATATTTTTTCTTTCATATTTCTACTAGTGGACTTTTAAAAGCATTGCAGCAGAAATTCACCTAATAAAGGGTGTTATGGAAAAAATCAAGTCACATTTTGGTAGGAAAGAAACATACATTAAACTATGGCTACTTTAAATAAGTGAAACCAGACTACTGAAAACCGACCCATTATATGATAATGTAGCCACAAAATGCAGCCTACATTTCTAAAGATAAAATTATTTTTAAAGTACTTTTCAAAAGGTGATAAAAATACTAAAACTAAAGTTGACTTGAAGCATATGTCATCTCTCACTAGACTTGTAACAAATCAGTAAATTAACAACTCTAAAACGATTTACCTTCTTACTGTAGTCTTTATCTGTTAATAATTAGGTTATATTTAAAATATTTGGAGTGTTAATTAAGCTATTTTTAACCGAAATTTTCAGTTAAATTAATAATCACATACTATTATGACATGCTCAGGGCTATGGGGTTTGGACTGAATCTGAAACTGACATTCTATATTTACTTGGATAATTCACTTATTCTTTTTATTCTTCAGTTTCTTCATCTGTAAAATGAGTGTAATAGAAATCATACACACTCCATAAGTTGTTGTGAAGATTAAATGAATTATTACATGTTGAATGAACAGTCTTAAAGTAAGGACTCAATAAGTATGACATTAATACTGTTATCATTGTTTCCCAAATGTTAGTTACATATTAAACTTGTTCTCTCTCTTCCTTTTTTTTTTTCCTTTTTGTCTAATTCATAGCAAGGAAGCTTTCTGTATTAGTCTGTTTTCATGCTGCTGATAAAGACATACCCGAGACTGGGTAATTTATACAGGAAGAAAGGTTTAATGGACTTAACAGTTCCACGTAGCTGGGGAGGCCTCACAATTATGGCAGAAGGAAGAGCAAGTGACATCTTACACGGATGGTGGCGGGCAAAGAGAGAGAGCTTGTGTAGGGGAACTCCTCTTTATAAAGCCATCAGGTCTCATGAGACTTATTCACTATCACGAGAGCAGCACGGGAAAGACTTGCCCCCATGTTCAATTACATCTCACCGGGTCCCTCCCACAACACCTGGGAATTCAAGATGAAATTTGGGTGGGAACACAGCCAAACCATATCACTTTTCAAGGAAAATTGCCTTTAATTCAAGTTCCTCATGAAGTTTATAAATAATTCTCATTAAGTAGCTCCAAAAGCTGGATCCACTGTGTGATGTGGTGGAAGGTTGCATGTTTGAAGAATGTACAGTTGTAGTGAATTCTCAGCTTTTCTCCATAAAGGCAAAAAGTCACAGGCACAAATTTACAACACAACTAGCAGAAATCTGATGACATAAATTCAAATAGCTCTTGTGGTCTATATTTTCCTTACCTTATCAATAACACAAATTAGTTATAATGAATAATTATAATTAACAATTATATAGTTTCACATAATCAAAAATTGTATATTTGCTTCACATTTAGGGTTTCATTTGAACTTCACACATCAGGGAGGTAGAGTAGGTCTTATTATTAATAATAGTGGAATATGGCTTTCCCAATTGTGGTAGCCATAACTGAGAAACTTGTATCCCACAAGAGCATTAAAAAAAATCACATGAGCCTCTATAGTCTGAAGTAAAAGGAGATGTCCTAAATCTATCTTTCAGCGGAATTCTCAAATCCTCCTTCATTCATGCATCATTACAAGACAATGGTAGGAACAGATGTCATATTAGTGCGAATAATATTTGTTTTAAACATGACATTAATCTATCCTTTAACATGTCAAGGAGATACATTTTAAATTCATTTATTTATGAAGTAGAAGACTCTTTATGACCTAGAAACTTTCCTGGTCTAAGGTATGACAAGCAAACTCAACTAGTGAGTTACATTTTATAAATAAGAAAACTTAGGGTCTAAGAGATTATAGTCATTCCTTCACTTAGTAAATATTTATAAAACATCTTCATGCTGGACCCAGGTTATCAAAGGATCAACCCCACTATTATTATAAAAGATAAGCCCTCATTCTCATGCTAAGTAAGCTTACTGGCTAGTGTGGTATATACAATTCAACAAGTTGCTGTAAATCAAGCAAATGCAATATTAAAATTCAAAATCATTAAATACAAGCTTTCTGGCTCCACAGTAGCTTTAGTCTTCCCTACTCCAAGCTACATATTTAGAAATCATTGCCTCTCATTAAAAAAATTTATTGTTTCCCCTTCCTATCTAAACAGCCACATTATTTTAATATGGTTGAAGTCATTACCCAGATGATGCAATATATATCTACCCAATCACTGGACAGTCAGCTTTTACAATTGTGACAATTGACATGTTTATGAGCCTATTAAACATGCTCTTATTCTTATTTCATTTAATTTTCAATCATAAAAGGAAGAGCTCATTATGCAAAAACATTTTCTGTGCCTCTGAATATTGATTTCAAGAAGTGATTTTTTACACACATTCATGTAACATGAAGGTTTTTACTTAAACCTGAAGGAATATCCATAAATCTTCTTAAGACTTGTTTTCTGGCATAGGAGTAGGAGAGGAGCTCTGGAGTCAGAATGGGTTCAAATTTTGGCTTTCCCACTTATTATCTGTGTAATTGTTTCTGTTGATATTGCTCAGTAACAAATCACCCCAATATGTGGTGACTGAAAACAACGATTATTTTGTTATCTTACAGTTTCTGTGGGTCAGGACATTGGGACAGGCTGGGCTGGGCAGTATACTTACTGGCTCCAGAACTCTCACGCAGTTGTAGTCAGTGGCTGGAGCTGGAAGGGCAGTGAGGAATTAGAGCTTTTGAGGGCTACCCAGACTCACTCACTCACTCTCTTTCTCTCGCTCTCTTTCTCTCTCTCTCTCTCTCTCTCTCTCTCTCTCTCTCTCTCAAAATCTCTAGCTCCCCCTAGTGGCCTCTCATTTAGGCTACTTTGGGCTTGCTCAAAGCATAGCAGCTTGGGGCTCCAGCAGTATTCCAGTGGTTAAGGTGGATGTTGTATCTTCTTTCCTGATCTAGCCATTGAAGTGACTTCTTGTCATTTCTGACACATTCTGTAGGTTTCATGCCAGTCCCAAACCAATACAATTCAAGCAGAAGAACTAGACCTCCCCTTTTACTGTGGTAATGGCAAGGTTTGAGAAGAATTTAAATAGAGATATTGTTACAGCCATTTTTGGAAAATAAAATATGACACAGAGAGCTTGGTCAAGTTACCTAACTTTTCTATGCCTCCATTTCCTCATCTATAAAATGGGCATAATATATAGCACTTCATAGGATTTCCTTGATGTTTAAAATAATTACTATAGTTTAATTGCTTAGAACCTTGCCTGACACAGAATGCTACCTCATAACCTTTAACTACCATTAATGTCTCCAAGTCTTGGAATAAATATCACCTCTTCTATAAAGCCCCCCCCACCACTACTCTCTGATTTTTCATTTTCTCTTCAAACTTATCATTGCTTTATGTCTTTTCTAATAGACCTTTTCCAGTTCTATTTTAATTATGTGTTTACGTACCTACATCCTCCAGTGTACTGTGAACTTATCAAGAGCAGGAACTGAAATGGTTACTCAGTAATATTGGTTTGTTTATTTGGGAATGACTCAGTCCACAGTATGGACATAAACAGAGGCAACAAAAATGCAAATTAAAGACAATTGTGAAAACAAAGTAGAATAACACAAAATAAAGAAGGTAGGATGTACACCATAGTGACTCATTTTCAGTTAGGTTTATTCTTCTATCAAAGCTTTAAAGGTTACAGTTGTCTTAATAAAGGATATGGAATTTCCAGGTGAGACAACAGAGCTGTGAGTTGGAAAACTCTGGTCTCAAATTAACATCTAGAAAGTAGATTAAATTTGTTTGTAATAAACTAGCTGAAGTTTAACTAGCTCTCTTATCACTGTAATTTAACATTTAAAGTGTGCATAATTAAAAACATTTGCTAGAAGAAAACAGCATTTGAGAATGAACAAAAGCTTTGAACTGGTAAGTGATGTAAATCTGTAGCATTTTATTTTTAGAAATTAATGTCAATCTAATGCAACAAAAATATATATCCTTGAATATCTATATAAATCTACAAAATCTTTAAGAAGAAAGACTGCCAGCTTCTTTTACCAATAGGAATGTACCTACAAATCATACGAGTGTCCTGCAAAATTTTAAGCAGGACTTGGTCTCCGGCTCCAAGAGTAATCATTTAAATTCAATTAAAAAAGTCATAGTACATGAAAATTTCAGAAAGCCATTCGGGAATAATACAGCCCTGGAATTTGCATTTGTCTTCCTCCAACCCCCCAAGCAGAGAGATGGTTAAAAATGAATTTTGTAGTTGAACTCTAGGAATGTCAGATCTCAGAAACAACAGACAAAGAAACTCTAATTAGCTGTGATGAACGTTGATTATAAGCGTGGATATAACAATGATTACAAAAGGAAAAAAAAAAATGATGCATCGGTCCCGTGTATCAAGTATAGTTGTGTAATTAGAGAAATTTAATCACAGCAGGCAAATGTGATATATTTGTATTTATACCATTTTGTGGATTCACTGGCACAATTGTCCTCAGAAAATACAAAAGCAATAAAAGCATTCTTATTTTATATGCTTTATCTCTAAGCCATTTAATTCTTGAAGATCTTTTTTTCTTGGTCATTTTTTTTTACCTCCTCCCCAAATCCCACAGAAAACTCATTTTTGTGGGATGTCACAGCAAAATACTCAGTATTATTACCTTATTAGCGTGTTCTTTTCAGTCTGTCCCTAGTTGATTAGGATTAATAGAAGACACATATGCTCTCAGGGAAAAATAAGCTGTTTTATCTGAAATGTTTGATTATAAGACATGGCCCCTCATTTGAGTTTCTGAAAGAGAACAGGATAGAATAGCTATGTCTAAAGATGAAGCCATGAACAGCACTAGTGCTCTCAAGTTCTGTGACATTAGCCAGAGCTTTGCTGGCTCATGAATAAATTCTCAAATATAAGAAGTCATGTGGTCAGCTGAACTCCCATAAAAGATCTAGTAACCTGTTAGGAGGTCATAGAGTTTATCTTGAACAAGAGTCTGGCTAGGAGCTTGCTGTCTTTTGATTTCCTGATGAAGTGATGGATGAGAAGAAGAGGTCACCCAGGCAGTACAAAGCCAAACCACGCCAAAGCAAAAAACCTCACAGAAACCTTAGCTGGCCCACATTATTCGCAGCAAGAGATTTCTGCTTTGCACTGATTACTCATAAAACCTTTTTCCCTGAACAAAATTTATTTTTTGCTACTGTTGTTCTATAATTAGGTGTTTTTGCTGGAATTAGAAGCAAACATGAAAAACCTGTTCTCACAATGCATTTGAAAATGGCATCTGAGTTATCATTGGTGAAGCTGAGTTAAACTATATAATTTATCATTATGACTGTGTATCTGTGTTTGCCCTGGAAACTCCACCTAAGTATAATAAAAAAGAGAAAAAACATGAAACATTAGACAGTTACACACACACACACACACACTCCTTATACATTAATACTTTGTTTAGTTCCTTTAACATCTATATATAACGATTTTTCTATATTCAACCTGATAGAATGCAAATATAGTCACCCACATAATAATGTTACCTAAGATATTCAGAACCCCATCATCCTACAGTTTAAACTGCAGAAAAGTTTCTCTTTGATAAAAAGTGAATCTTGGTACAAATATATTGTAAATGGGAAGAAAACATACCCAAGTTTCACCTACATGTACTAAAGAATCTCAGTCTAAAGCCATTTCCAATTCCTTTTTGTGAGCATATTCATAAAAGAAATTAGATATCATTCTTCCTCCCCATGACACACAAATAAACCACACCTATTTGAATAAACTTTTGTACTTGACCTGGGAGTCCAAATGCCTGTTGGGACAAGGCAGTAAGGCAGTCAACAGAAATGAGTGAAGCAGGCACTAGATGCAAATGACCAGTCTACACCATGAGTGGTGGGCAAGAGTAAGATTGTCCACAAGAAGAAAGCTGGCCTAAGATTGTCAGATCTTCTGCTATGTTAAGAGAAGCTGTAAATTTTATGTAAAATCTCTTTTTTTTTTTTTTGAAACAGGACCTTGCTCTGTTGTCCAGCCTGGAGTGCAGTGGCACAATCATGGCTCACTGCAGCCTCATCTCCAGAGCTCAAGCAGTCCCCCCACCTCAGCCCCCTGAATAGGTGGGACTACAGAAGCACCACCACATCTGGCTTTTTTTTTTTTAAGTGAAGATAAGTTCTTGCTATGTTGCCCAGGCTGGATTGAACTCCTGGCCTCAAGTAATCCTC
The DNA here is from genome assembly GCF_009828535.3 of Hylobates moloch. Classification (NCBI taxonomy): domain Eukaryota; kingdom Metazoa; phylum Chordata; class Mammalia; order Primates; family Hylobatidae; genus Hylobates; species Hylobates moloch. The sequence continues at coordinate 79,245,573 of NW_026652288.1, read as the reverse complement.
CTATCTCAGCCTCCCAAAGTGCTAGGATTACAGGCGTGAGCCACCACACCTGGCCCTGAAATCTCTAGATATAATTTGGATGTGTATACCCTCCAATTCTCATGTTGGAATGTGACCTCCAATGTTGGATATGAGCCTAGTGGGTGGTGTCTGGGTCATGAGGGTAGATCCATTATGAATGGCTTGGTGGCATCCCGTTGGTAATCAGTGAGTTCTTGCTCTGGTAGTTCATGTGAGAGCCGGTTGTTTAAAAGAATCTGGGATCCCTCCCTTTTTTCTCTTGCTCCTTCTCTCACCATGTGATATGCTCGCTCCCTTTGGCCTTCTGCAGTGATTGTAAGCTTCCTGAGGCTTTCACCAGAAACACACGCTGGCACCACACTTCTTGTATGGCCTGCAGAGCTGTGAGCCAAAATAAACCTCTTCTTTATAAATTACCCAGCCTCAGGTATTCCTTTACAGCAACATAAAATGGACTAATATGTCTCCTAATTTTTAAATGTTGGCATAATTTATATGAACCAAAGCATTCTTTGGGCTGATTTGGCACACAGGCTGATAGTTTGCAAACTGTTCTGTACTACGGCTGCTGTCTGTATTATCAAGTCCAGAGGGTAAACTTCAGTGACAAGCTGTGACCAGAAAGGGGTAACAGAGGGTCACAGAACCAAACCAAGCCTATTAGATTCATACTCCCAGCTGCCACTGGGAAAACCTGTCCTGGGTATGGGGCACTTCCAACTAAGTCAAGCCAAATCAATAAGCTGGAGATTGCTGGATAGGAGGCAACAAGTAGAGAGAAATTAGGGTGAGGGGGAGATGCCAAGGAAACCAGGCTGTTTCAGAGGACACTGGTGAGCTAAGGGGCCCAAAGAAAACTTTTTTCAAAGATAATCAGATATCAAATAATATTCACAAAAGGAGAAATGATAAAGTTTCAGGAACAGCGCTGAGAATGAATGAGCTCTTACAATCTTTATGCCAAAGTCAAAATCTTCAAGCCACCTATCTTGGCTTCTTAAAATCACCAGAATGGGCCCCAGAAAAAAAGGGCCTAATAGAACATGTGCCTCTGTGAATAATTTAGCTAGTGTCACAGCAAGTACATATTTTGCTAGCTGATAAATTAATACAGGAACAAACAAGGTTTGTAGTTTAAGAGTTGGTATAAATTATTGTGCAGAAATGGCAACTGAAATGTACAAGAGTCTTCTATAGTAATCCATACTTACTTTACTGTTATCCCTTAGATGTTTAAACATGAAGATAAAAATTAAAGCTCTCAGTTTTATGTTAATGTTTTTCAATACTCTCACCTTTAGCTGCAGAAATATGGCATACATGAAAGAAAAATGGGGCAAAACCTACTATGCCACCTTCAGAACCAACCCGTTACATGTGAAGAACATTCTTTCAGTAACTTGAGAACCTTCTTGAACCCTGAGTTTCACTGCCTTGACACTCTGAGAAGGCTGGAGATGATTGCTAGCCCAGAGAACAATGCTCAAAAGCAGGTTCAGCATGAGGTCATCAGGAGGATGCGTTGGGCAGGGTAACTGTATTTAACTTAGAAGATGAGCAAGGGCAAGAACACCACCATGGCCACCTCCAAGGTAGAGAAAAATAAGACTTTGTTTCCTGAAATAATTTGTTATTTAAAGAGTGAAGGAGAACTGGGTGTCTGGATTGGGAGGCAAGGTCTGGCCAATAAAAGCAGTAAACGGAAATTGTTACTCTGTCTAGAAAATAGCACCTAGATTTTAAACCAAATTCTAGAGCCACTTTGCAAAGCCTGAACTATACAGGGAGGAGGAAAACAAAATCAGATGCCCCATGGCCCTCCTTCAGCCAGCTTTAGTTCTCTTTCACAGTTCCAGCATAATATGGTTTTAAGAGTGAATAGTATTCAAAGCATGCTTTGCATAAGGACTCATGCTTTCTTTACCATAATCCTGGCAGACTTTAAGGTCTATATGTTTCAAAATGGAAAATGTAGCTCAGTGAAGTTGTTAGGTGCTCATGGTCACTGAATCGGTAAGCAGAAATGGCAGAGCTAAAACCCAATAATTCTTTAGATTCTTAGTGTAATGATATTTTAATTGCACTTACATTTTTTATGCTGTGTATGTATATATTCTTTCATGTCCTCCCAACTGTTTGTTATGTTCTTTATCCTGATCAGCATCAGTCTGATTTCTCTGATCCTGCCGTCATGGGGTAATTGTTCCTCTCTCAGTCGAAGACACCTAATGATGCATCATTCGCTGATCATGATATTGCAGGGCAAGGTTACGATCAACTACTAAGGGATTTGCTAGCTTGCTTCCCATAAAGTACAGGGCAGTGTGAACCCTGAGGATCTGAGACATGTCTCAGTTAATTTAGAAACTTTATTTTGCCAAGGTTGAGGATGTGTGCCCGTGACTCAGCGTCGGGAGATCCTGATGACTGACATATGCCCATGGTGGTTTTATACATTTTAGGGAGACATGAGACATTAATCATCATATGTAAGATGAACATTGGTTTAGTCCAGAAAGGCGGGACAACTCCAAGCCAAGGTGGAACAACTCAAAGTGGGGAGGGGGCTTCCAGGTCAGAAGGTAAGAGACAAATAGTTGCATTCTTTTGAGTTTCGGATTAGCCTCTCCAAAGAGGCAATTAGATATAAATTTATCTCAGTTAGCAGAGGTGTGACTTTGAATAGATCAGGAGGCAGGTTTACCCTAAGCAGTTCCCAGCTTGACTTTCCCTTTAGCTTAGTGATTTTGGGGCCCCAAGATTTATTTTCCTTTCACAAAAAATAGGAACAATAACAACAAAAACAAATCCTCAAAATGAAGAAAATAAATTGTGATACTGTCATAATAGAACTGGAGAAAAGTTGGGGGAGTCTAGCACTGAAGACCAGAAGAGATAAAAGCTGGAGTGTTCAAATTTGAAAGAAATCAGTGAATTTCAGAGAAAGGGAAACCGACATGCACATGATAAAAATTAATTTCCATTTCTTGTTTTATATGTCCCTAAAGTAGCATCAGGAGGAGAAGCAATTTGGCAAATGTATCTTTTGTGTTTAAACATCAATTTGATTTGTTATAGATACTTGTCTTTCAAATCTTGTATTTTCCATAACTAGAAAAGAGTGGAAAAATAAACTTTCTAAACTGTTTATAAGCTAAATTTTATTTTGACTTTTAAAACAGAAAATTTCAGTAAGAGTAAAGATCCGTAATAAAAGGAAAAAACAGACACTGTTCTTAATCTTTCATTAACTAAGACCAGGATCTTTCATAAACATAATTAACTAGAATTGGCATATGATAGATCCAAATGTAAATGATCTTCAGTAAAAAGGAGCAAGTAAACAAGAGAAATGTGACTTAGAACATACACTTACACATATAAACACACACATATAGCATTAGTATAGCAGGCTAAAAATAGGAGAAGACACTTGCTTTATGGAAGTTTGGGAAGTGAAAAGTTCCTTTCACCTTTCACCTGCAGCCTCATCTCCCACATGATAGCCACTATTGATCCATTGTCTGGTGCCCAAAAGCTAAAAGCCAACTAGTTACTGCTGATGGTTGAAGAATTCTATTTGGGCAAAGGAAAGTAGTTGGATTGAGATCATTATCCAGTAGCTTACAACTCTTTAAACTGCTGGTCAACCTGTATGTCTTTGAAACTAAACATCTAAAGCATTTTATAACTGCAGAGAAAGTTTTGGTATAAAATTCAGCTCCTGCTATGTAGGCAGATTAGTACACGTGCTAAGTGCCCATCCTGCCAATCTTCTTCCTCCAGCCCATCTCTTTCTAATAGCCATTGATACTGTAAATCCCATTCCTGCTGGAGACAGCTGTGGCTATAAAACTTGACTCATGAAAATATTAATGAACATTTCTATTTTATCTCTGTGCTTTTCTTCCAGTTTCTTTATACAAACCAAGAACTGGCTGCTTCCTGCCTTTAAAAAGAGAAACCAAAGAATCTCCCCATTTACCTCTCTTATGGCCCTTGTGAAATATCTGTCACTTGGAAAAGTAAACACATTTACAAAATTTATCATAGGAAATCATCCCAAAATATAAGATATGCCTAAATATTTAATAGTGAATTATCTAGGCTTAGAAGTTAACTGGTTAGGAAATGGACATTTTAGGATCTCTACTCAGCAATTTGAATTTTCCCCAAAGTCACTAATTTAATTATTGAAACATACTCATCTTCATTGTGTATTACTTTTGTAGTGAACTGCTCATGTCTTTTCTAAAAACTAGAAATAATGTTGCTTCTTCATCTGACAACTTTTTAAAAATTATTTTTCTGTTTCCTGCCTCAGGCTTCATTCCTTATACCCATTACATCTATTTATATCCCCAATAACTTCCTTTTCAAAGTCCTCTCATGTTAACAGCTATTTCCATACTTTTAAAAATACATTCTTCAAGTTACCAAAAGTCTCCTTATTGTGAGCCTAATGGCCTTTTCTTCGCTGTAATTTGCTTTGAATCATGCCAGGTGAAAAAGAAGGCTCCTGAGTTGATGCCAGATTCTTCACATTGATACAAATACTGTCTCTTTGTCTCTATGTTTTCATTCTGCCATGCCCATTTTTTCCTTGGTTTCCAGACTAACAGTCCTTAAAAGGCATTTGCATCTTATTATTCTCTTGCTTTGTCGATAGCTCTCCCTCTATTATTGCATCAAATCTAAACTCCTTTGCTTGCCTTGCATGGTCCTCCACCAGTTTGTGCACAAAGTTACTTGTTGATTGCCAAATTTAAGCAAGATTAACCTGGCAGCTTGTATGCTGCAGCCATTTCTCATGAAGAATGAGAATATATAAAATATTAAAAGAGATGAAAAATGCCTTATTATATTTCAGTTGTGTTCATTTTTTAACTCAAATTTCAGGTTATCATACATTAGAATTTCAGTCCTTATAAAATACATTACTTAAAGGGAGAGAAAAGGCTTATGGTAGCTGAAAAGTTCATCGTCTCATTTTGCTAAGTTATTTATTATAGGTTTCCCCAATTGCCTTATTTTTAGAAAAGATTTGATGGCAAAGAGTGATCAGACGCAAAGCTCAAAACTACATATACGTAAGTTATGTTATCACATATAACATAGGGAAATGGTTACCATTATGAACTCAATTTATTTGTTAATATTTCATTAATTTCATGTTAATATTTCTTCCTTGAAGCCTAACCCACAGAGAATTTCATTACCACTACCATTCAGATATCAAATCTTTCTAAAACGAAGTAAAGAAAAATCTTTTATAAAAATGGATCTTTAGTTTTATAGACAAAAGAAACTGTGAAACGGAAGACTAAATCTTCATCAGTTTAACTCACAAAGCAAATGCATAGGGAAATAGCATTATTCAACATTTAAATTGTCTAATCAGTCTTGGGAGTTTTTTTAGTCTATCCAAGGTAAAGGCATTCTACACCCAGTTATGCTAAATTCCTAAATAGTAGATTCAAGTCACTTCTGTGCTGAGGAAGCTCTATTAAGATACAATCTGAAAGATCTGTCGAGACCTGAAGTGAAATACATACATTTTTAAAAGGATAAACATAGGGGGAAATGTCTGTTATGCTTTATAGTGAATAATCCACCCAAATGTTCCAGAGCTCCCTGATTTATTCTCAAGTAACAACCTTGGCTCTTTAAACATTGTTTATAGTGGTCAGATGAGAATATATATAGAGTTTCAATACAAGCTATCTGCCTAGTAGACTTCCTTTTGAGAGTAAAACACTCTTAAAGCATCATTTACTTTCACAAACAGCATATGCCCACCATGTGGCACCCATTCTTGTTAACACCAAAGTAGCAATTTGAGCTTAACAGCTTGGGAGCTCTGTTTATAATAATAGTAATACTTGGTGTCAAGTCCTCAGAGTTTCAGATGTCAAAGGTGATCATGAACATAAATGCAAATTCCCCAAATCTGCTCTCCTGGGAAAACGATTCTTGCCAAGGCCAAAGAAGTCAGTAGACATACAAATACTTGGTCTCCAGCTTCTAATAAGCCCAGGAATTGTCTTTCCAATTTTGCTGCATCACCTTCATCTGGTTCTAATGTATACATATGTCTAGTGAATTAGTTTCCCCTGGGGGAAAATTTTGTTGCTCAAGAGCTTGAGATTTTCAATGAAGTGCCAATGATCTGATACAAATTGTTGAATTTTTTATTATAACTGTTCCCTTCTTTTTATATGAGCCTGTTTACTTTTTGAGCACCCTGAAACCTTCTAGCATTTCAGAATGTTTAAAACATGGAATTATTAAGAAACTTTAAAATTACAGCTGTGAAAACAGACCTATGTCATTATAATCAGTAAGAAAGTCCCTTAACTGGGATTTCAGAATATAAAAGGAGCACCTGCAGAGAATTGGCAGGGTGAGAACCAAAGAAAAAAGAGAGAAAGAAGGAGGAAAAAAATCCATCAAGCAAAGAGAATAGGGTGTTTCTATTCTTGACAATCCATTTGAAAAAATGAAAGTGAGTCAGTATTTGAGAAGAAAACTTATTTTATGGGGGAGGGAGGGTATAGTTACTTACTGCATTAGCTTACACAATCATTTACTATATCTATTAAATCACTATACTTTTCCATTTTAAATAGCTATTAATCTATCTGTTTTACCTACAGACTGTGAGCTCTTCTAGTGTCAGAGCGTGTGTGCATCTGACAAACCAGCACCTAGTATATAGTAGATATTCAATATTTGCAGTTGAATAAATGATAGAGACTAGAAATCATATAGAAAACACATTTTTATCAGACTAAGATACAGAAGTAGGAAAATATTCAGCGAAGGAAAAATATTATTCCACATAAGCATTGCATTAATGGAAAAAAGTGTTCAATATGCATTTACATGCTCTGCTAAGACAACCACAAAGAATTAGCAAATTCTGTAACACTCATTTGGGGAACCCTCATGTCTCAGGATAGCCTGTGTGTGTCCCACAGTGTGTAGTTTTTCATTGGCTGTTGAATTCCCTGGGTTTTAGGAGTAAAGAAGCAGATAATCGTATTACTATTTCTGTGATTTGGTTTTGTAGAATGTTGTCCTGATAAGTGAGGAAGATGAGACAGGCAAAGGTCCTCCTGAAGGCACAGTTCAGATAAGTCCCACTTATCAGGAGAGAGATTTCAAAAAGGAGTTGTTGGACTGACGGACAGAGAAAGTAGTGTCCAATTTCAGTTGGGGCCCAAGCATGACCTCTCATGTCTCTTTGCCTGTCCTGGCTTGTCAAACTTCCCAGTCCTCTCAGAGTTGATAAGGCATCTTCTTCGGTTTCCTTGAGGTCTATAAACGATGGCTGCTCCTCTTAACATTCTTCCATCTCTTCCACCATGAAAAACATGACCTCTCTAGTTTGTTACCATTATAACGTTGTCATTTATTTTCTTTTCCTTTCCTTTTAATCCAAACTTTTTTGGCTTAAACTTCTCTACTTGCCCATCAACATTTTACTTTTCTACCCACTGGGCTCTGGCTTCCAATGACCTCCTCGTTGCCAGATCTATGGACACTTTTAGTACTCATTGTAATGATGTCTCTGTTGCATTTGATACTGTTGATTCCTGCTTCAATCATTATACAAAAAAGCTGACAATAACAGGCTAATTATGAGCATTCATATAAGTGCTTAGGGGAGCTTTTTAAAAATAGTATGGGTTCTACAAAATGTTCAATATTACTATATTATTATTTTATTCAGTTATCTTTGGTATTCCTCTGTGTCCAGCCTTTTGATTGCAGGTGTCCCTAATCCAGTGTCCTAATCACCCACACACTCTTGCTGGATAATCTTATCAGTCTTTTGATTTCAAGAACTATTGTGTTATTACTACCACATCTATATATCTTTAGCCCAGTGCTCTGCTAATCTTTATATATCTAACTTCCTGCTGTAAATCCCCATCTTGATTGGCAAATGTCTCCTGGCGGTACAGTAATTCCTTGTTGGAAACCACTAGTTAACTCATACCTGGTTATTCGTATCTTTCCTCAGGTGACTATAGACGTCCTGTGAGCCAACAAACACAATGTCTTCTTCATTCCTGTGTTCCTCAGACACAGCACAGAGCCACACGAATGGAGGCATAAAAACAACTTACAATTCTCAATTTAGAAGATCTTATTTTAATGGGAGCTCATATTTATACTCCTCCCAAGACACACACACAATAGTCTCTGTACATACTGTTAAATTTAGTCCTTTTTTCTTTTTCAAAAAGGAAGCATCTGGAATGCTTCAATAATGAAAAAAGTACATGTTAAGTGGATGGTGACTAAAATTTTGAGATAAGAGCATACCATTAAATTTAGAAATCAGATGAAACTTTCCTTCAGAAAAGATCTGAATAATAATATACTCTATTAAAGGAATGATTTGATGTTTTTAAAAATAATCCAGGGAAACAAACTTCTAAAAATTTCACAGCAGCCTAAGACTTGAAAAAAATAATAAAGTGCTAAGGCTGATATGTCTGAAGCCATCATATCTATAGCTCCATGTTACAATGGTAAATGTGCCACAGAAACAAATGTGTCTTGGGAATTTTCACAGCAATAAATATCACAGTCTGGTGACAGTGAAATGGGAAAGGTTCCCTTGTCCCCCTGGCAGGGCGTGCGATGGGGGAGTGGCTCGCTTCTTCAGTGCCAGGCTGCTCAAACCTCTAGGGAAGCATACAGACGGGCAGGTCATGGGGCTTCCACCCCACAGCAGTGTCAAGGAGTGAATGTTTGCAGCTGAAGCCCCAGTGGGCATGTGTTACAGGGTGCTCTTTTAGTTTGCCATCTACAGCTTGTGTTAACCAGCTCAATTAGAACCCCTTCCTTATCACAAGGACAGAGGGATTTCTGTATCCCGGGGTTTCTTGCCTTGGTTTACCGGAAGAATTGGATCACACATGGGCTTGGAAAATGAGTGCAAAGTTTTACTGAGTGGAAGTAGCTCTCAGCCTGATGGGGAGCCAGAAGGCAGATGGTCTTCACCCGGAGTTGGGCGCTCGGCAGCCCCGGCTCTCCTGGCCAAACTCTGCCTCTTCCAGTACCTTGATGGCCTCACAGAGTGCCTGCGTTGGTTGGTTAGTGTGCTCTTCTGCCTATGCGCTCCCCTCAACATCCTTTCAATGTCCAGCTGCTTGTCTTCTTCCGCCAATGTGTCCCTCTCGCAGTCCAGCAGCTTCTGTCTGCCTTGCTAGGGTCTCAGGTTTTTATAGGCACAGGATGGGGGCTTGGTGGGTCAGGGTGGTCTGGGAAAATGCAACATTTGGGTTGGAAGGCAGAAGTGCCTGTCTTCACCTAGGCCCATGGGGTTGGAGCCCTAACCAGAGACCACGTCCTCCTCTCCCCAGCACTTCCCTTCCAGCCTTCCATATTATTTAAAGGGACCATGCTCTTCCCTTCCCAGCACTCCAACAGTAGATGGAGTTATAGATCACACCCTCACAAATCTGAGACATAGCTGAGGGAGTGTGGCATCTGTAATACACATTAGCTGGGGCCTTCAAATCTTTTCATGCTTCAAAAACCAGACCAAATGGCAAATTGCAGAACATATTTAAGTTGTCCTCTTAAGCTACACCCCAGCTGATTGTGAAAGACAAATGATCTAACGGAAAGCGGATCTTCAAAACAAGGTGATAGAATGGAAATGAGGACCAATACTAAAATAATTTGATGTCAGAATTAAAACATTTATCTTTATGGTGTGAAGCTATTTATATGGAATATAATTTACTAAGAACATCATCAATTAAAAGATAAAAAGTCTTAGAGTCTTAGAACCTCTAGGTTCCAAATGTGATATATTACTAGCCTCTGACTTAATAGCCTTATAATTTTGGTTCTTCTCCAACGTCTCTCATGATTCTTTCCCTTGCCTCATCCACCCCTTGCCAAAAAACTTTGGTCATACTCCCTTCTTTCTTTTATAAACTTTTCCATTCTTCCCTTGAATTCTTTATTTAACAAATATTTATATTCTGAACAACAGGTCATATACTTCACAGGCATTCTAAGAGTCATTAATGGCCTTGACTTCGAGGAATTAATAATGCATTGTTGGAAAAAATAAAGTACAAAATAATCATCAAACCAGGTAGAATGTGAAAGTAGTGTAAAAGGGAAAACTGTGTCCTCTGAGAGGAGGACACCAGGATTCTTAACAAGGAAGGAATCTTAGCCGAGGTGATATATTACAAGTAAAATCTGAACTGGGATATATTCAGGAAAAATGAATCAATCATTTTTTTTTATTATTATTATACTTTAGGTTTTAGGGTACATGTGCACAATGTGCAGGTTTGTTACGTATGTATCCATGTGCCATGTTGTTTTGCTGCACCCATTAACTCGTCATTTAGCATTATGTATATCTCCTAATGCTGTCCCTCCCCCCTCCCCCCACCCCACAACAGTCCCCGGAGTGTGATGTTCCCCTTCCTGTGTCCATGAGTTCTCATTGTTCAATTCCCACCTATGAGTGAGAACATGCGGTGTTTGGTTTTCTGTCCTTGCGATAGTTTACTGAGAATGATGTTTTCCAGTTTCATCCATGTCCCTACAAAGGACATGAACTCATCATTTTTTATGGCTGCATAGTATTCCATGGTGTATATGTGCCACATTTTCTTAATCCAGTCTATCGTTGTTGGACATTTGGGTTGGTTCCAACTCTTTGCTATTGTGAATAGTGCCGCAATAAACATACATGTGCATGTGTCTTTATAGCAGCATGATTTATAGTCCTTTGGGTATATACCCAGTAATGGGATGGCTGGGTCAAATGGTATTTCTAGTTCTAGATCCCTGAAGAATCGCCACACTGACTTCCACAATGGTTGAACTAGTTTACAGTCCCACCAACAGTGTAAAAGCGTTCCTATTTCTCCACATTTTTTAACTTATGTGAAAGTATAAAATGCAGTGCTTGACTCATGGTAGGCGTTCAACAAACATGTATTTTTATTTTCTTTCTTTAGGAGTTTTATGGGCTAAATTTTGTCCTCCAAAATTCATATTTTGAAGTCCTAACCCCAGTATTTTAGAACATGACTGTATTTAGAAATACGGCCTTTAAAGAGATAATTAAAACAAAATTAGATGATATGGGTGGGTCCTAACCCAGTTTTACTGGTATCCTTATGAGAAAGGGAGAATAGGACACAGAAAGACAGAGAGGGGGGAACCTATGAAGACACTGACAGATATGACCATCTATGGGCCAAGGAGAGAGGCCCTTTGAAGAAATCAATCCTCCCAGCAGTTTGATCTTGGGCTTCTAGCCTCCAGATCATAAGGAAATAAATTTCTGTTGTTTAAGACACTCCATCTGTGTTAGTTTGTTATGGCACCTCTAGCTCTAACTAATCCAAGTGAATATAGGCCTAGGAAGATAACTTGGATCTCTATTAAGAAGGTGGCATTTGGGGACTGGATTTGTTAGTTAATAGGAAGTCAAATGAGATTTTTGAGCCAAAAAAGTCCCAATGACCTAAGTTTAAATGCAAAGATTTGGCTTTTTATTTTGGAGTGTAATGGTGTGGGAGACAAATTTGGAAGATCAGTTTGGAGAGTATTGGATCGTTGGATCAACCTTAGTGCAAAATAACAGGGACCCAAACTGACTCATTAACAGTGAAAAAGAGATTGAAGTGAAGAGCATTTAACTTGGAAACTGATTATATAACAGAGATCCAGAGAAGTAGAAAGTTCAGTGGTACCAAGCGTTTAGGATGGTGGAAACATTAACAGTTAATAAGGATGTTAATATAATTTTCAAAAAGTTAAAAACATGACTCTCCTGCAAATATATATTGAATATGTTAAAGATTTTATTCAACTTATTAATTAACAAAGAAACCAGTAAAACACACACACACACACACACACACACACATAATCAGGAATCCTGAAATAATTTCCTAATATATACCAAGCTGATTCATATCATGTAAAAGGCAATACAGTGATTTGGATAATCTTTTCCATAGAGGAGAAATCAAATCTGTCTCAATGGGACAAAAGAAGAATCATTTGCATGGCTATCAGTTTTCTAACAACTTAACTTCTAAGCTTTCAGAAATGCTCAGCGCTCCACTGAAAGGATAGGCACCCTGTAATCTTTTTCACCCATTTCCAATCTTGGACTATTTTTTCTGACAATAAAATACAAGGGAAGTTATTTTTCATTTTAGATATGTTAAATATGCAGTGCCAAGGAAACACTCAGGGGAGAAAGTCCAGCATGCAATTGGAAATTCAAGGCTGCTCATCAGTGGAGTAGCAAGTCTGAAAACATTTGTCAACTCTGCTTGATCTTTCCACATACCTCATCAGTGAGTTCAGAAAATTGAGACAAAATAATAGGCTGAAATTTGAGGCAACTGTTCAGGACTCTTTCCCTTTTCCTCCTCCTTGCTTGTTAACAGTCTGCTTTACTGTGATCCCTGTGTCTAACAGACCTTAAAATCTTAGTTTTGTGTTCTTGACCTGGATTCTCTCTTTTGGCCCCTTGTTCCCTGGTGTTTACATTTCCTTTCTGGTAGCTGAACCTCACCTTTTCTCTTTTCCTAGGCTGGCCCCTTGGACCCAGATTTCAACCGATACTTCTGGCAGAAAATGCTTGTACCAGTCTACGCCTAACAATAAAGAACCCAGTTCCCAACTTAGACATTTGGCTGGTGCTCCGGTGAGGCCTGCCCCAAAAGAGAAAATCCAAAGAAAATAGATCTGAGTTACCTGAACAGAAATTAAAATTTCCCACATAAATAAATCTCATGATTTCCAATTTTCTCTCTTGACTTTAATTTCTGTGGCTCACTGGCATTGAGTCTTTTTTTTTCTTTACTATCTGCATCCTGAGTATTTCCCATATGATTTGTAAATGGCTCTAGTAACCTCTAAGTAAACAAAGTGTTCATTCATTCAGCCATTCTTTCACTCATTCACTCGTCAAAAATTATGAAGTGCCTTGTATGTGCTAAACATTGTGTTAGGTGCCAGAAGATATATAGATAAATAGAATATATCCTTATCATCCGAAAAGATAACAATTGAGGGCTATATCGCAATGAACATTTGACCTTTTCTAGTGCATCCCAGGTTTGCACATGTCCGCTCAGAGGCCCTGGACATAAAGGAGCCATCTTTCAAAACAGACTAGACTGTAACCTTGAAGAGCTGGGAAGCAGAGCTGAAACTCGGGAGTTCTCCTCAAGTCAAATCCAACCATTACCCTCTGGATTTTGACAAAGTTATAAAGAAACTTTTGTATAGTAATAAATATTATCCCACAGTCTTACCTCAAATATCTCAGTTTCTACAAGGAAGTGAAGATGGTGAATTAACTGACCTGTAAGCTACTATTTTAGCCGTAAAATTATTTGCTTGCATTGAGATACGAACTTAAATATTACATTCAAAGAAAAACATCAATAGCTTTTGTTTCTCAGAAATGTTGTTGATTTACCAATTCTCTAAAGTGTTCAACCCAAATCTCTTATTTAATAATTTCAAAGCACCTTTTACAAAAATATGTTTATTCTTATTTTATAGAATTTTATTTTATCAAAGACGTGGCAAGCAACATCACAAAATTAAACAGGAAATTAAAGACGAAAAGCCAGGAAACAAGAGACAAAAGCATAAATGATTCTTCATATTTGATATAAGTTCATTGAAGAAATATAAATTTCTTTTCAATGAAGATAATTGGTATGTTTCAAATAATATAAAAAAAAATGAAAGCCAGGGTCTCACACTAATTAGATAGTATTCTGTAGAGAGATAGTATTCTTAAAGAACTAGACTGTTAACTATTGCTCACAAAATTTAAACTTTGTGAGCTCAAAGGCAGTAGAAATGCCCAATAGCTCCTTCATAGTAGACATTTATTTCTTCCAGAGTGTTTCCAATTCAAATATCTTTATGACCAAATTATATTCAAGAAAATCGGGCAACAGCTTCATTTGGAGCATCTCTGCCTCATCTGAGGCTGCTAGAGTAATGGTAGAGCACAGCCTACTGGCATGCCCCTCTACCACACCACCCTCCCCTCCCTGAAAGAAACATACATACAATACATATGTAAACATTTAACATTAAGTATTATATATTATAAAATATTTAATATATATAAATATATTGTTTATATATACTTTATATTTATATAAACAATATATTTATTATATACTATATCTTATATATAATGTTGCTTTTGGTTGTTGTATATTTGGGGGCAGGCCAACAAAGGATTTTAGAAAAACAAATTTCTCACCATGGTAAAAAAAAATAGATTAAAAAAATCACCACTAAAACAAAAACACCTTGTTTTGTAACGAACGCTAATATAAAATGCTTTGGGCAGTAGACTCAAAAGATGAAGAAAACCAAAATGTCCACATTTATTTGGAACAATATCCTTCTGCTTCTTTTTCTATAGGTATCTTTTAACCCTTAAATAGTTACTTCTTTTTATAGATGTAATAACATCATATCATCATGGAAACCCCACATTTTCAGAATTTTATTTTTTAATGATGTCCAAGTAATGGAGTTACATGGATGTCATTCTGTCCCTTAGCATGCTTGAAGACCTAGCAGGTAGCTTTAAAAAACGTACATATATAATGGGGGCAGGGGACACATTTTCAAAATGTACCAAGGTCATTAATGCACCAAATGTAAATGGTCTCCCATTTATCAAATGCCCCAGAGAAATCAGGAGATAATTGAAATGATAGATGAAGAGATGAAATTCTAGGCTAATGGGCTGTATATCAATGAATCAATGTCACATTTTTGAAAGCTTTTGGAAAATGATTCCTATTCTTTGCTTATGTTTAAAGTTTTAAAGCCTAGGAAGACAAGTAATAGCAGGACTGAAAACCAATTAAAAAGAGATCCCATCGATCTATCAGAAATATTTCTACTATGATTTTTCTCAGTGATTTGAATTTCTCTACACTAATTTTAACAGAATTTATCATTATCTCTACCTTTTTGTGTAATATTTGTGCTGCCTTTCTCTTTTTGTGAAATCATCAGTTTATAAAGTTACCTCACCTGGAGATCAATTCTCCTACTTCTTCCTTCTGATAAAGTTAAAGGAATTTTATGTTAACCATCATTCTAAGCAAACTATCACAAGGACAGAAAACCAAACACTGCATGTTCTCACTCATAGGTGGGCACTGAACAATGAGAACACATGGACACAGGGTGGGGAACATCACACACCGGGGCTTGTCGGGGGGTGGGGGTCTGGGGAAGGGATAGCATTAGGAGAAATACCTAATGTAAATGACCAGTTGATGAGTGCAACAAACCAACATGGCACATGTATACCTATGTAACAAACCTGCACGTTGCACACATGTACCCTAGAACTTAAAGTATAATTTAAAAAAAAGAAATAAATAATAAAAAAAGCATGGTGAGGAAAACATTTTAAAATAAAATATTTTTTCAATTTGATTAAAAATGGAAACAATTTTATCGACCAAAAAAATCATGGAGACGTATTTAGGGTGGCTTAAAGTTAAACTTCCCAAGAAAAAATGAGACAAATGAGAGCTGAGCACGGTGGCATGCACCTGTAATCACCAGCCCCTCAGGAGCTGGAGGATCACCTTGAGCCCCAGAGTTAAAGTTCAGTCTGGGCAAGGTAGAGAAAACTCTACCTAAAATGAGAAAGAGAGAGGGAGAAAGAGAGAAAATAAGGGGAAAATACTTCATAGAGCAGGTTATTTACGGTTAAATCAGGCATATGTTCTGTAGAAAACAACTGATGCTCAGAAACAAACGTTCTTTGCTGCCAAAAGTGAAACAAAACAAAACAAAAACAAAAAAACTAAGATGAAAATCCAAATATTAGATAAGGGCAGATGTGTTAAAATACAAATGTAGGTCAAGTAATTAGCGGGTTTAAGGAATCCCGCTGGAGATCAATTCTCCTACTTCTTCTGACAAAGTTAAAGGAATTTTATGTTAACCATCATTCTAAGCAAACTCTCACAAGGACAGAAAACCAAACACCGCATGTTCTCACTCATAGGTGGGAATGGAACAATGAGAACACATGGACACAGGGCGGGGAGCATCACACACCCGGGCCTGTCAGTGGGTGTATCTTCCTAGAGCAAGTGGAGTTTTCTGTCCATGGAACAAATGTGTGTTTTGACACCTTTAATGAACAATTTAAAAAAGGTGCCTATGATAAGTGGTGTTTCCTCCAAGTCAGGCCCAGACTGTGGGGCTCAGCATGGCTATTAGAGCTGCTCAGGAACTTAAAGAGAAGCACTGATAGGTGGCTGTGGGCACAAGCCATCAGCCTTAGAGGAGGGATTCAGAGGAGGCCAGCAGTCGTAGGACAAGGTAACTATCTTGACAGTTATTTCTACCAGGAGCAAGACGAAAATGATCTTGTTAATCATTTCAACAGGCCAGTGGAAATTGCCACTCTTAGAACTTGCACCGGGAAGCATGTGCAACCAAAGTCAGCCAAAAGGTCAGTCCGAGGATCCTGGGACTCACAAAAAAAGGGACAGCAAGAAATTCCTGGAAGAACTCTCTCAAAATTAAAAACATTTGGATTCTAAGCTCTGAACAATACTTGGGAATCTGAAATCCTGGGCACAACACCCCAAATAAATTCTCTGAAATAACTTTAGCTTTTTCTATGCATTCCAGTTGTTAAAATACTGATATGTTTTTATACTGACTGGAAAATAGTCTCTGTCCTGAGATCCCTGAGTAGCCCCCACCTTCAGGGCTGCTCTCACCCGCTGTCCAGAACTTCCCAGACCTCTCCCAGTCCACTTTGGCATGTTAATGCCTAGTAGCAGAGGACCTTGAAGACGCTGGCAGCTCTGGCACCTACTCTAAATTTGTAGATTTTCTGTGCTGTATGTGATATTAAATACTTTTAATATCACTTATGTGTAAATCCAACACTTAAAATGAAACACTATTCTTTTTTTTCCATTCCATCTTCACCGTAACAGTCCTTCCTTTCATGCTAGTTTTCCACACACTTCACAAAAATATAAGCTTTCCTCAACCCCCACCATCACCCTTATCTATCATGCTAACAAAATGGAATATTAACATTACTATTTGGCATTGAATTCAAAGCTTCAATTATTGTTTCCAATTCCAGTGGCCCTTTCTGAGATTGGCACAGCATGAGATAAAGGGAATATGAGATGTGACTATAACGTGATGAAACTGATTGTCACATGTGGCTTGTGGGATTTCCCAGATTACTTTTTAGTCATGTTTTGTATTATTCAGTGGGTAAAAACTAGCTTTCTGGGCAAAAAGATTTCCTACATCCCCCAAATAAAATATGCATTCTCTTTGTCACATTCGTGAGGGCTCTTTCCACAGGAAAATTTAGTATCTCTAGAGAACTCCAGAGCCTTATTAGTCATTTTTTCTTTTGCATTGTTAATCCACCACTATCTTAAAATACTTTGCTCTAAGAGCAGGATATTTTACCTGGCATAATAGAATACTATCAATGTCTCTAGTGGTTAGCAAATACAAAATGACAAAAATAGCAGAATCACACTAAATACAGTTTTTATGAGGGAAGAATTTTTAAAGAAGGCCAAACAAATTATACTGAGTGTCTTGTTCCTGTGGCCATCAGTTGATCCGTAACTCCAGACAGTGGCCATGAAGTACATTAAGAACAAGGCAAAAAACCCAACAAGAGATTCTGCATGGATACTTCACATAACCATTTACCCCGAGGTTTTTGTTTTGGGATGCACTTTTTGCCTTTCTTCTGCTTAGCTTAGAAATGAACGGTATAGTGTTTTGGGGTGTGTTTGAGAGGATGCTGAGTGCTTCCTGAAAGTTTATCACAAAATTTTGTTAATGGCACAGGCAAAGGAAGACAGGAGGCTTGCGTTTGGTACCAGAGTTTCACTTTACTGTTTGAACAAAAACCCAGTGTCCTAAGAAAGTAAAATCTGGTGTTTTTATGCTGTTGATCCAACCTCTTCAAAGTAATTTCCCCTAATGCAAATTGTCTATGTATAGTTAGAAATTAGAATCAAGGTAAGAACTACTGCAGGCAGCTACTTAATCCTGGTGTGTTTATGTAGATATATACTATATCCACATGAAGAAAATTAGGTGATCTTCATAATGATGTGTTAGAGATCTTTCAAGTATTTTTCCTCTAATTTACATAGCAAAAATAACATTTGAGCATAAAACACTATATATTTATTGTCTTACCAATATGAGGTCATACTGTACCTTCTCTTTTATGAACTACTTTATGTTTTAACTTAATAATATTCTATGAATATTTTCAGGTTATGGACATTCTAAAATCAGTTTTAATAATTGTTATGTAATGCTTGGTTTTCAGAGAGAGTTTCCTCTTTATGAAGCTTAGTTTATTTTTACACTATTACCAATAATATTACTATTAACATCCTTCAAGCTATTTAACTAATATTTGTGCTAATAATTCATGCCTATAGTATGACTCCATAATGTTGCTGAAAACTATCTTGTACAACTGAAGCTAACCTGTAATTTGGACGGCGGTCTAAAGTTTCTGTCTACAAAGGAGACATTGAAAGCATATTATGAAATTGGTACAATAGTGATTTTAATGTTTTTCTCTACTTGGAGAGTTATTTCAAAATATCTGCCATGTATACCCGGAATTAGACACGAGTATCACAATATTTTGCATTTTTAAGAAGTGTTTTGATTTTTAGATTTTAAACTGGTTCTTTTGACCAGAGAGAGTGTAGTGTACTCTCTGTAAAATTTAAATCCCAGATAGTACATCACAAATCACAGGGGATGATCAATTATTCAATAAATTTTATTTGAATAAATAATTAGTAATTTGAGGGAAAAACCATTTAGAGCCTCACCACACATCATTTACCAAAACAGATTTGGGTGGACTAAAATATTTTTTGTCGTTGTTGTTGTTGTTGAGACGGAGTCTCGCTCTGTCGCCCAGGCTGGAGTGCAGTGGCGCAATCTCGGCTCACTGCAAGCTCCGCCTCCTGAGTTCACGCCATTCTCCTGCCTCAGCCTCTCCAAGTAGCTGGGACTACAGGCACCCGCCACCATGCCTGGCTAATTTTTTTGTATTTTTAGTAGAGACGGGGTTTCACAGTGGTCTCGATCTCCTGACCTCGTGATCCGCCCGCCTCGGCCTCCCAAAGTGCTGGGATTAAAAGTGTGAGCCACCGCGCCCGGCCACTAAAATATTTTTTTAAAACAAAGTATTAAAAAACTGAAATTGGATATTCATCAAACCTCTGAAGAGAAGAAGAGTTTTTATAATTACTGTAGAAGTACGAGAAAAATCACAAAGAGGACAAGCAATGACACTGTGCTCATAAATTGTTTTTTAAGCTTTTGCATGTTATAAAAACATAGATAAAATGAAAGAATGAACTGCAATGTTTGAAAATATGTAAAAATAACAGATTGCCATCCTTGTTAACGAGAACACAATTATTAATGGGAGAATGACTAAATAAGAACATTCTAGAAAGGGGTAATTTAAATCCATAAATGTTGGCAATTTCCAACTAGTCAATATTTTAAAAACATCATCCTTATTAGAAATCAAACAAAAGCAAATTAATACGATGATTGTGTAGCATGTTTTTACCCTATAAAATGTGAGTTAATTTAAAATATAAGATAAGGTACAATGAAGCCATCTTTGTTTTGTCAGGTATCGCTAATAGAGGTAAAATATGTATCCAGGCCAGGCATGGTGGCTCATGCCTGCAATCCCAGCACTTTGGGAGGCCGAGGTGGGCGGATTATGAGGTCAGGAGATTGAGACCATCCTTCAAAAAAAAAAAAAAAAAAAAATACTAGTATTGGAAAAAAATGTCAAATGAACAAGGTGGGAGAAAATATACACTATTAATTAATAGCTTGCTTTTAGTTTAAGTTTGAGGTAGCAGACACTATACATAGGCATCACTGACTCCATCCTATGCCAATGTCAAACTATTCACAAGAATTTTTACTGTTAAGGCTAAAAAATGATACCAGATCCTGTCTCAGCACAACATTCAGGAAGGCCACATCCAATCCATCAATATTGTAGAAACTTGAGTACATTTATATTGAATGATGTTTTGGAAACTATGAAACCTCACACATATGCATGTATATGAATATAAAATCACATTACATGAAAACAAACATGTTTCTGTATTTGTCTAGAACAGTGTGCCTAGCACACAGCATATAGCACTCACACAATAAGTACTTGTTGTGTGGGTGAAATATAAATATATAACAATATACAGAACTCTCCTCACTCCAAAAAAAAGAGTCAGGAAAGAAATGCAACAAAATGTCAATGCATTTGTTTGTTGGGATTATGGGTAACTATTTTTCATGTTCCTAATGTCCTTACATATATATATTTTACTTAAATAGATTTAAGTAAAATTATGATTACAATAAATATATATTTTAGACTCTGTCCTACCACAGTTTGAATACTTCCATGTTGTTCTATTTAACACTGTGGTTAGTTCTAATCCTGAGAATGCTCCTTACGGAAGCATAGGAAAGGCTATTTTATGACATTATTTAGGAGGGAGGAAAAAAGCAAAGATTTCTGGAAAGAACTCACGGAAGAGATGGTGCTTAAGAGATGGATTTCCACAATATTCTCCTAATAGTTGTACTGATACGCAATGATCTACCTAGAACACTTAAGCATCAAAGCCCAGAGATGGAAATGCATCAACATCTGGGATCAATGACAGATTTGCTGAAGTTTGTCCAGTATATTTGGTGGAAATCCAGATTGAGAAGGCTCCACTAAATTTGATGAGTGCATGAGAAACCACTGGGAGCATCTGAGCTGCGGAGCTGCATGAGCTCAATGCCAACGCGTTTGATAGTATTCTCACCTCCACTCAGAAGTTGCCTTCAGGTGGCTCTTTGAAGGGCTTTAAACGATAATTGATTTCTATTTTATTCCACTGGTACTCCTCTCTTTGCCATGTAACAACCTGGTTATTCTGAACTGATGTGTCAATAAGTTTCCCCTTTCACATAACAAGCACATTTTCATGAAGACCCTTCTGGGAATAATATCTAACTCAAGAAGAACAGAGGGATTTTATGTGCCAGCTTTGATGGATTGGATGTGGCTTTCCTAAACGTTGTGCTGAGACAGGATCTGGTATCAGTTTTAGTCTTAACAGTAAAAATTCTGTGAATAGTTTGACATTGGCATAGGATGGAGTCAATGATAGCATATACATAGTGTCTGCCATCCCAACCTTAACCCAAAAACAAGACAATTATTGCAGACAACAGAGGAGAAACACCACACACAACAAATCACATCATGTATGTAACTGACAGTGGGCTGGTAACACACAACAGCTACCAAGCAAATAGGAATGGCATATATGCTTGGAAAAGATAAAAAACAAACAAACAAACAAACAAACAAAAAAACAAATCCCAGATATTCAAAATCCTTCACGGCAGTCTCTCAACATTCATCCCTGGGCTGATGCTGATCTGTGACCAAGTTTTTGCATGCATTTGCACCATAATGGAAAAAAAAAAGAAAAAATATGATTTTTTTCATAAAGTTTAACTTTTCCTCAACTGAAAGACTTTTAATTTTAAAATTGTATGGTTAATTCTTTTGAGTACTAAAATGACCTTCTGTATAAAATGATGGTGAACACGGATGAATTTTTTCCAGTACATTCACATATTTGTTTCTTTGTTAAAAAAAAAGAAGGTGGAGTCTTGTAAAATCTAAGTCTCAGAAGCTCTTCTCTAGTGTAAAGTTGTCCAGATGGCCTATCAGAGTTTGCATTTTTACATAATGTCACATTTTTAACTATGAAAACATAGAAGATAAATCTTTCTGCTATCTCCTCTTTATTAGAAAAAATACTGAACATAATTTCCCTCTTCTTGAAAACTCAGAGGCCACTGTTACACTCCTTTATTGTACTCTAGTGTAAAGATAAGAAACTTCTTATGTCTATTTTAAATGAACCCAGGCTAACCTATGTCTTGAATTCTTCTGTAGGATTATTCTCCTAATTTTACTTTCTCATCCTTTAGTTTTATCAACTATGAACGCATCAGGTTGGAGCTGGTAGCAGTTCCTTTGCTCTGGCTGCTTCCTCTCCCTGCCACAATTTTGTTGAAAACTGGGTAACACACATGATGGATGAGAACAAAGTTCAGAATTTTAAGTATCTGACACTGAAACATCTAATTTTGTTTGGGAGGCAGTTACTGGAGACAGAATCTATTGACAACCATTCCCATCCGCTGTCGGGTTTTTTTTGTTTTTGTTTTTGTTTTTTTTTTTTTTTTTTTGACAGAGTCTTGCAGTCTTGCTCTGTCGCCCAGGCTGGAGTGCAGTGGCAGGATCTCGGCTCACTGCAAGCTCCGCCTCCTGGGTTCACACCATTCTCCTGCCTCAGCCTCCCAAGTAGCTAGGACTGCAGGCGTCTGCCACCATGCCCGGCTAATTTTGTTTTTGTATTTTTAGTAGAGACGGGGTTTCACGTGTTAGCCAGGATGGTCTCGATCTCCTGACCTTGTGATCCGCCCATCTTGGCCTCCCAAAGTGCTGGGATTACAGGCGTGAGCCACCACGCCCAGATCCCTGTCTGCTTTTTTATTCTACAGAGCCCTGAAAGGTTTTTTTTGCAGCTAGCAGTGGCCATGTGAAATGGTGCCAACTTATGGAATCTACACAGAAGTCTTTATAAGATTTCTGGGGACATCTCCTAAGACAGGCATTGGGCCATCCTCCTTCCTGCTTCATCTTTTGTAGATATAGATGTGATGTGTGGAGGTGCATAAGCCATTTTGAAATCACAGACGAAAAGTATGATATGAAATGAACATTCTACGGATCCTGGAGTAGGAAAGTTAAAAGAGCCTGGGCACCTGGAGGCATTATTGAGTCATTTTTCCAGCCCTGCATGTCTACCTCCCCCAAAACCACTTGTAATGGGAAACAAATAAACTGCTAATTGTTTAAGCTTCTGCTGGTTATTTGCAGTTAAACATATTCTATACCATACTTGAGTATACCCCATTTCTCTACATGTAGGTTCCATTGAATTTGTTCTACCTTTAAATATTCCCCAAGGTGATTTCAGAATTACAAAATACAGCCAAGGTCACTTCCAAATTGCTGAAGAAAGTTTCATATGAACAGAGGGAAAATGTATAACCAAAGTACATTAGTAACTAGTACCTCAATTTTCTTTGGAAGAATGAAAAGGATCTAATATAAGGAAATATTCCCAGGGCCACAAGCCAAGAGAAGAGAGAGAAAGGGCCTTGTGTTACTATAAAATGATTCATTCCTGTTCTTTTACTGTTTCAACAGTCAAACCAATAAAGACACTTTCTGATGTCAAATTTATTGTGGATATATTTTGAAAATTTCTTCTCTGGTGCATCTTTAAATAACAAGTCATATACTATGGAAAAAAGTTGTCAGTAATTATCAAAAAGCTCAGAGGCACTTGTTCAGCAACTAAGAATGAGAAATTTAAGCAAATGGCAGAGAGCTTCATAATGGATTTAATAACTAAAAATTTGGTGCAAATCGAAATCAAACATGCCCCATCTACCGGATGTTTATCATTGATTTTTCTCCTTTCATTTCAATAAGATGTTAAAAAGTCTGTGTTAAATAACTTTAGACAGCAAAGAGCTCATCTGTGTTGATTTTTTTAAAAAAGAGCTCATGTGAATAAAATAAAACAGAAATGTTTGTGTCAGCTTCTCTTCATTTTTCAATTTATTACCTGATGACTCATGGAGAGCACCAAAAGCAGAGTGCTGTGATCCATGAATGTAGATTTCACAAATATTTGAAAGTGTACACTAATATTTCCCCATTCTAACAGTGAAGGCCTAGGCCATCTTTAGCCTTTTGGAGGAATTCTTTACTCCTCAGAGGAAAGCTGCCTGCATTGGGTAAAAAGATGGACACTGCATATCCTGAGTAAAATTAAAAATCTAGCTCATTCAGAGTCAAAATTAGAAGCAGAAAGAAAGTTTTAAAATATTAGAAAATAGAGGGAAGAAAACCCAGACATAAATCTATCAGCCTATTAGAAACATAATCACTATACATATTTTATGTATTTTTAATGGTAAAATTTTCCTTTGCTTCTTTTACAAATGCATTGTGTGTATGTAATTATATATCCTGGTTTTTTAACTGACTTTCTGTAAGGAATTTCATGTTGTCACAGTCATTATGATCATCATTTTAAGACTATATTATAATTCATATTTAGTATAGTACAATTTTCTTACTTTTCTTTGGGCATTTAAGTTGTTTCTAATACCATAATATGTTGTTTAAAATGCTACACTAAAAATTATCATGTTCTCTATTTTAGATTCTTTCTTTAGGATATATTTTCCAAGGTGAAATTACTGGGTTAAAGGGTATGAAGACTTTCATGATTCATTATGCACACTGCCAACTTGTTTTATAAAATGGTTGTAAAAATCATGCTCCACCAGAAATACATGAAAACTATTTGTTAAGAATCTATACTGACAGAGGGAATATGACATTCCAGGCTGAAGTAGGTGGGAGCCATTTAAATATCTATTTCTACAATAATATTTCTTTTCCACAGAGTATTCCTAGGAATACTCATTTCTATGGTTGCTTTCTGAAGACGATGTTGGTGATCAAATATTATGAAAGCATATATTCACTGTCTTAGTCCATTTGGGCTACTATAACAAAATGCCATAAACTGGGTAGCTTATAAGAACAGATATTTATTTCTCACAATTCTGGAAGCTGGGAAGTCCCAGATCAAGCAACCAGCTTGTTTTCTGATTCATAAATGGTACCTTCTTGCTGTGTAAGAGGGGCATGGCAGCTCCTGGGACCTCTTTTACTAGGGCATTAATTCCATTAATGAGGGCAGAACCCTAATCACCCAATCACCTCCTAAAAGACCCCATCTCTTAATACTAACAACTTGGGGATTAGGATTTCAACATATGAATCTGGGGAGGACACAAACATTTAGACCACAGCACTCACTAACCTGTCTCTAAGATATTCCCTTTACACAGTAATATATTCAAAGTTCTGGGATATGCTGCCAGAAAGACAATTCTTTAGCCACTTTTCCCAAACATACCTCCCACTTAGTGTCCCTGCCTTTTGATGGCACCTGCTCTCATCTTATTTTGTAAATGTGCTCTAACAAACATGCCTTAAGAAAAGGATAATGTACATATTCTATGCAGTTGTTAGTTAGGCACACAGTAATTCCCCCCCCATGCCCAAATCTGAATCAATTCCAGAAATTTCCTGCTGCAAAATGATGGCAGGAATAGCCTAAGGCCAAGTGCCTAGATATTAGATCTGGATTAGCCCAAACCTAGTCTGTATGGCCCCAAGGTTTAAGATTCCCTCAAGAATTTGGGGAGGGCTAGAAAGAGAAGAAGTATATAGTTATTTCTGGCCAGCTGAGGTTCTGCTTACAAAAAGAATTCTTCTCTTTTTCTTCCTTCATTTTTTCTCTGATTTGTTTAAACCATTCCTGGTTTATGTGATTCTTCTTTTGTAATGAAGCTGCTGTTGTATCACAAATAAGGGCAGAACCATAGGAAAAGGAGAAGTGCTAGTGTAACAGCATCTTTGATAGAATATTCCACATTAACCACTTGCCACATGGTAGAGTAACAGTCAATAGCACCACTTGCTATTAATAGTAGTATCAACTACACTTATTCCAGGTTAAGAAAAGGTTTAAACCATTTCCTTGAAAGATAAGTTGGCAGTTTCTCTGAATTTTAATTCCATTTGATATTACCCCACTAACAACAGATAAAAACCACTTCAGGTAGTAATCTTAAATCACTTGTTAACAAGGTGTCCTTGAGGTTTACAACACTAACTGACAGAGGCACTGAATAAAAGTTTGGCAATTAAATGAACTACAATGAACAAAGATAAACAGATCAAGTCTTAGGCCTCTAGAGCAGAAAATAGAAAATGGCAGCAGAAACAGAACTAAAGCAACAGAACTGAGCTCAAACGGAAGAACAATAGAAACTGAATAAGTTAAACTATTGATATCATCTGTAAGTTTGATAATTTGTTCTAGGCGAGAACATGAAACTCTGACATGTGAATAGCATTCAAATCTAACATGAAGATTTACTGGAGTATCAGAGAGACACAGTCAAAAAATATTATTTGGCAAGGTAAATCTATAAATCTGTCAACTTTATCATGTCACTCTCTAATAAATGATCTAGTTGAAAAAAAGAATAAAAGAACACAGCTCAAATAGTTTCAACAGCAATATTATCAATGTGGTTAAAACTGTGGACTCAGAATCCAGAAAGATTTGGATTCAAGTCCTGATCCTATCATTTACACACTTCCAGGCTTTGAGGAGGACACTTATTTGCTATAGCATCCAGTTTTTTCATATGAAAAATATTACCTCAAAGAGTCATTGTGAGCATTAAATGAGATAATGAAGCATTTAACACAATGCCTAGGGCGTAGTAAATATTCTATAACTATTAACTATTAGTAAAGTATTACGGATTTTATTTGCGAGCCTCGGTGACAAAATACAGGACCAACTTGGACTGAGACCCACCTTAAGTAATAGCTACAGAAAAGAACTGCTGAATTACATTTTGGGCTGAAGCCCAGAGAGACTGAGTGGTTTTCTGAACTGGTGGAACCCAAGAATTTCAATTCTTAATCTGTGTTCTCCTGACATGACCCAGCACTCCTGTGCCTCTGGGTGTTGCAACTGTGCTAGACCTGACTTCTAATGACAGGAGCAATTTCATCAATGTCATCTCAGAGCCATACTTAAGACAGCAAGGCTGGATCACCAATATATAATAAAATCTTTAATGAAATCAGTCCTCCAGGATTAAAGTGCTATTTCCCAATTTTCTCACACCAGACTTAAGTTGGGAAGGGACTACCACACAACATCAAAGGAAAAGTTGGTGTAATGAGCTGATAAGGGATGTACACCCAGAGAAATGGCAGTGTCTTACTGAAAAGACTTCTTACACTTTTCTATTTGATTACCAAAACTTGGCGGCTATGATACAAAACTTTAAGCAGTTCTCAGTTTGTATTAGATAAATTTCCTTTATGGGTATTTTCCCTTTGCTTTTTTTTTTTTTAAAAAAAAGGAAGGAATAAACTAAGGCTATATTCTTAGAGTTCTAAATCATTAAACATATGACACAATATCAGACCTTCTTTCCTCCACGTGACTCTTGGAATAAAGTCATTAAGTCAGGATAAAACATCCTGTTTCAAGGATAACAGTCTTGGGGAAGGACCCATTGAAAAGTTGGCTCTACCCAACACCACCAAAGTCTGGAGATACACCTTATAAAAAGTCTATGTCCTGTTTCCTGAGATGTCACAGGTAATATTACATTTCTGCCATTAATGTTATGACCTGGGGTCTAAACCTACTGTTTATTCCATCTCTCCTATAAATATAGAAAATTAGATGCAAAGAGCCGAGCAGTGATACAGGAGGAGTCAATTTCATTATATTCTATTCCACCACATTCATCCACAGTACTCAAATATTATGAGAGGAGACCTGCTGCCAGGAGTACAGGAATGGGGAGCCAGTGATTGGAATCTTCTTAATCTTACTCTTTTTGCCCATAAACAAAAAAAAAAAAATTGTTTTCTTTTTAAAACATTCACCATTAAAGAATGTTTAATGGAGTCAAACCATATGTGAAGGCTGGAAAAACTGTAATAGACTGTAATCTTTGACATTTTCCACATAAGTCATTCTGCAACACCTGTTCACTGTGGGAATTCCCAAGATGTCAATAATTAAAAACGAGTTCCATATATGAGACTGAAAGGCAGACAGATAGAAAGAGGAGATAAATCAGATACGCAATACCCAAATAAGGATTGTTCTTACTGATCAAAACATGGGAAAATGGAACATTGAGAGAATCTCAAGTTGAAAGGCTACAAGGCTTTGGCCATAATATGTATGACAAGTTGATGGGGAACTTTTCCTGTTGTCCTGGAATCTATGACAAACCCCAAATGCTGAGGCCAAATAGACATCAAGTATTCTGTGTTCTGGAAAGACCTGCCAACGATGAGGGCCAGAGCTTATTAAAAGGGTGTCACGTTAGCACTGCTACACTGGTCATCCCAATCTGTATAACCAGAAGGCTAAGGCTAGGTTGAAGTAGCCTGCATTTCTACCATTTTATAGGGCAATACTGTGGGAGCTGAGAGACTTCCAGAAAATAGCATCCTGGCTGTCTTGTCAGTGCCTCCCCAACACTGCAGGATGGCAGTTGAGAGAACCCCATCAACAGAGTTCATCACTTAGCAGGAATTAAGGGAAATGTGAGAGTCAAAATTGTCTAGCAGAAGCCAGAATCTATGTCAAGGAACTATGCTTTGAGGAATTCTCACAGTAATCTCCAAAATACATGAAAAGCCAGGGGAGAGGCTCCTACCACATAATTCCTGCTTCTCCTACTACTAACTATGGTGTCCATCATATCTATGTGGCGGAAGCCCCAAATCTGGTCTCCTCACAGGACTCTTGCCTTTTTCCCACAGGTTCTAAATGTCTATCTCAATACCAGAAGAATCAGAACTTCAAAGAGGATTGAAAGAGAACTCACTTTCTTCTTTATTTAATTAAACTAATTCATTAATTTATTTTTGAGATGGAGTCTCACTCTGTCGCCCAGGCTGGAGTGAAGTGGCATGATCTCGGTTCCTGGGTTCAAGCAATTCTCCTGCCTCAGCCTCCTGAGTAGCTGGGATTACAGGTGTCTGCACCATGCCCAGATAATTTTTGAATTTTTAGTAAAGACGGGGCTTCACCAAGTTGGCCAGGGTGGTCTCGAACTCCTGACCTCAGGTGATCCACCCACCTCGCTCCCCCAAAGTGCTGGGATTACAGGCAGGAGCCACTGCACCAGGCCTCACTTTCTTCTTTAAAGCAGTTCCCTCAAGTCTAGGGTCAAAACTAAACTAGGGAGAAGAGAAGAGACAAGATGAGAGTTTTAGATGAGATTGAGGCAAGTATTCAAAAACTGAGCAGGGACTGGAAAAATATAGAAATTGACTGAGATCACACATAGCTAATACTTACTGAGCGCTTACTATATATGAGGTGCTGTTTTAATTGATTTAAATAGAGTAATTTATTGCAACTTTACAACAGCCCTTTAAAGTAAGTACTATCATTCCCATTTTAGAGATGTGGAATGATACACAAAAGGTTAAGTAACTTTTCTGAGGTCATGCAACCAGCACGTGGTAGAAGCAGGTGGCTCAGATCCTCACTATTAATACCATTTCCTTCTACTTCTCACAATTAAGAGGCTACAGAGACACAAAGTGTGGTTTAAGGAGAAACAAAACCATTTCATATTACTATCCCACTGAGTTCAACTGCTCAATAAACTGGTTACATATCCGTATGAGACACATAAGAAATGTTGACTGAAATGAGTTAATTCTGAAGGGACTAGGATAGATGGGACCATCTATCCCTTATACATATATATATTTCTAGATATAAAACAACATTACTGGCCTTATTTTTTATATTACCCTAATTGAAAATAATATAAGGAAAATGTAAACACAGACATGAACATAGCTTCAAGTTTAGGAATTTTCTAAGAAGAAATTGAGTTATTTCACCTAATTTTCAACTGACAAACCAGTGTTCATTACTAATCTATACATCATTGCTTAAGCTGGGAAGAAATGGTCCAGTTTCTAAGCATGAAGATATGTTTTTAAAATATTACTTCCAACAGCTCTTATATTTAAAATTAGATACAATGAATTCATTTCTAGCAATTTTATATAGAGGGTGAGGAAGCCCAAAAAGCCTGTGAAGTCTCTGGTTTGGGTAATTTTGTCCAACCCCCTGCAACTCAGTCACAGTTAGGAAAAAGTAGAGTCTTCTGAAGTATATTCTCATCCATCTTATTTATCACTACAAGCAATCTCTCTATTGAACTTAGATGAGTAAAGTTTTAATTGCTTGATCTTTCCTTCAGTAACTATTTTTGAGCCTTTATTTGTGGGTTATATTCAATTGCTTATAGATTTTTTTTCTTGCCTATAATCTAAAAATAAATACATACATATAAAACCTAAGACTTCTCTTTATCGTTGTTTCCCTTTCTTATTAACTGGGGAGCCTGCATTTCCTTTTGCCTTGCTCTTGTTTCAAATGTGTTTTAAAAGGTTTTCTCCTTCTCCTTGGTGACCTGCTCTAATTGGAACTCATTTTGTGTCTTGGCCTTCTGACTGCCCCGCAGGCTTCTGCTGTTCTCTTCCTCTCGTCCTTGCAGATCTGCCCTTGTTCAACAGATAATTGCTTTTTGCATTTCAGATATTAAAAACAGACTATACCTTACAGATGGTGGACTCCTATGGTTTCCTTATCTTTCTTTTCATCAGCATGGTTATCTCTATGATTTGCCTTTAATACTGTCATACTTTTTACTTTTAAAGAAATTCCCAGAACTCTCTTGCATCACATTTCCTCTGAGAGGCAGTGTCCATGGGACAGTCTCCTCAATATGCTAAGCTCTATCATGTGTCTGTTTTATCCCTCTCTGAATTCTGCTTCTTTATTCCTTTGCCTTCCCTAGTATCTGCTATTTCCCCACTACTAGTGACTGATAAGGTGGCTCAGTACTATAATTACTCTACTTGCCATGTATTGAATTACTGGTGGGCTGGTAGCCTCTTTCATCTCAGGTCATTGCTGTAATGTCAAGCAAATATTATTCCCATTGTAATGAGCATTAAGAAAATAAACCTAGAGGTATATAATCCAAAACACTCTTTCCCCAATGGCTGCATTTTCTGAAATTCTGTTATTTTCCTCACATAAATGTTCTTCTATTATATAAGAGTCTCTCTTCTTTGCTCTAGTTCAGCTAATTATTTTATTTTTATTTACATATTTATAAAGTGCTATAGGCACACACAGCACTTTCAGAGCAGTAAAGAGAACCAAAATGAAAACATGATCTTCGCCCCAAGAGCTTAAAATCTATTTTCATATTTCCAGTATTTTTCAGAACTGCCCTAAAATGAGTCTTTTAGGAGAAAGCTTGAATATACAATTGTATTTGCAATATCTGCAGAACCCAGACAACTCAGAAATAAATTTACTTTATCCCAGACACAGCTATCGGGGGCTGTATATATGTAAATAGGTTCCGGCCTTTCACACCTGAATGAATGGATTGTATCCTGCAGAAACCTGCTTGGTTTGAGAGATTTAATTAAGACAGGAATGCAAGAGTTTTCTTGGGACAAACAGGACTACAGTATTTCACAGATAATATAGAAAAATTTATGAGCATGTCACAGTCACCAAATTTAACATTAGTTAGTTGGATTTTCCTGTTGTTCTGTCTAGATGACTTTTGAATACAGCTTTGAGCAAAAATCATGATAGTGATGAAATTCTTCACAGAAGGGAAGGGTAGTTCAAATCAGGAATCTTTGAACAAACTAGCAATTGAGTCTTAGGATTAAATACCCAGTGTTTATTACTAGAAACTTTCCTGAAGCCTCTCAGAGCTAAAAATACCTTCAAAGAAAATTTCTTAAAGGCGTATGCACTAAAACTAAGAGAATTAAGAACTACAAGCTCCCTGAGGGTAGGAAACATTTTCTATTTCAGTAGGGACAATGTTTTGGTCACTGTTGGATGCCTCCCCCTCTCATTTTCTGTGTGGCTATCAAATAATTTGTGACCTATACCCTACACCACTTGCCTGCCTTGTGTGCTCCCAGACACCTGTAATTCCCTAGCATGAAAATCATGCTGCCTTTAGGTACTTCAATTACATCTCTGTCTTCACCATATGACTATAAATTCGTTGATGGTGTCTTTGATCCCTGTATCCCCAGGGCACTGCACAGTGCCTAAATGCCAGTTGATTAAATAAATGAATTAAAGGATAGATAGATGGAATTAATTGAACTGAACTAATCATAAATGGTAATTTTATGTTCTGAGCTTAATCACTCTTCACTCTAACTCTCTCAGGAAATCTGTTCATGTTCCTCATTTCTCCCTAAACATACAAGCATCTATCCAATGATTTTTAAAGGGTGCTGTACTGATTACAAATCCTTTTATTCCCAAAATGAATATTTTAAAAGTCCTTCTGTGTCTGCATTGACAAATATTTTATTTTACACCATGAGCCACTGCAACACCATTGAATACTGAAGATAAATAGAAGGGCAACTTTACTATTTGATTATGTACTAATTATCCAGGTGGCCTGTCTTCTTTTTATATGAACATGTCTTTTATCAAAAGAGATTCATCTTTCAAATTAAAGTATTTCTTAAATCACACTGAAGTATTTCAGAGGTTAAAAGAGGAATCATTTAATTCCACTTTGCATTTAGAGAATGTTTGTATTAATAGCAACATTATTAATAGCATTCTTCTATGTCCCCATGTCAGGCGTACCAGATGCATGAGATATAAGAGACTAAGAACAAAGGAAGAGTCAGGCCCCCCTGGATCTTACAAATCCAGTGGTCATGGACAGCTAGATGATGTTCTTGGGGTTTCCCATACAGTCAGGGGCAGAGCAGTTTTCATGCCTCTCTTCCTGTGCCTCCCTGCTTGCTGGTGACTGGGGCACTGTTTCACCAGCCCCTCAATGTCTATGTATGCCGCCACCTCCAGGCTATTGCCTTCTGCCACACACCAAATCTTGCATAAAAAGGAAAATTAAGCTTTCATTCAACAAGCAAGTTTTGAGTAACTGTGAAGGTAAAATAAAGAATGCTAGAGGCGTATGGCAGTTTTTTGTCAGTCTTTTAATGTTTTCCTGTCAAGCTACAGGACAGAAAGTTAAGGGGATCAGGAAATAGAGGTTTGTCAGGAAGAACAACTGAAGTCAGGAATCAGAACCAACTATTAAAAACAAATCAGAATGTTTTGTGTTATAAGGAAAATCATTCATGCTTAGCCTTCTCTTAAGAGAATAATCACAAATTTATGCTAAGACAGAGATAGACAGTGAAAGGAAGACATATTTTCTATTTTTCCCCCTTGGGGCATATATATGAATTTCCTTGTCCAAAATTAATAGTATTTAAAAAGTAGCAAGTGAGTTTTGTTTGCAAAACTGTAATTTGCAAATAGAAGCAGTTATAGTAATACAAAGGCATTTATTGGCTAATCCAGATAATTGAATCATAGTTTAATTTAAAAATTATATATATATATATCTCTCTCTCTCCATTTTCTTACTGAGCATAACTCTTTTCTCCTTAAATATAGGGCACATTGTCCTTTCAGTCATTAAGAAACTAAAACTTACAGATGTGCTCTTGGTGTTTTGCAAGGGCAATTCACCAAAAGTCTTGAAGAAATAAAGCAGTGACCTGTGGTAAAGTGTCAGCTTTTAATACAAGACCGAGTTGCCATAACAGAAAAATTTATCTTGCTTTAAACTATAGATTATTGTGGATTCATTCTCATCAAATGACATAAAACATTATCCACAACTCTCCTCATAAAACATTCCCACAAGCTGTGGGAAATACAGCTGGAATGAAATCAGTTACTAGCTTCCTTTTATTCCATCTCTAAAACTCCATGAAAAGGTCAGATTTTTGACGTCCGTCCTAATTTAACATAGTGCATGTGAAGTGTGGAAAAAAAAAAAAAAACCCTTCCCTTGGACCTTCCAATCTACAAGATGAGAGGACTCACAAATTCAGTGATGGTATTACAGTTTTCCCTATAAAGTTCCCGGTTTGAATTCTGCCCAAGTCGTCAGTTGTTGGAATTGCTACCAATCAGTGAACGCAGGAAAACATCTAAGAAAAGTAATCACCTCTTTCATTGCAAAAGTATTGGCACAACAGACTACCTTAATGGCAAGAAAAGAGTCAACATGGGCCAAAGAAAAAAATTAATCTTTCAGAAATTATTTCCTTTTGCAATATTCTGCAATGGTAGAATGCTGCACATATGTAATAATTAGTTAACTCTAGTATTTCTATTTAGAAACCTGAGTTCAACCACTTGAATATAATCACTTATCTAATTCTCATGTTGCAAAACACTCAGGAGAGGGGTGGTTCTATAAGTCAAACAAACAAGAAACTTAATACATGTGGACCTGTCCTAAAATGTCAAAAGTAATCAAGACATAAACATACATATATACATACAAACTAAAAACTCCATGTTCTAAAATTTGTATGGAATTACAAAACACTCCAAATAGAGCAATCTAAAGCAACACAGAACAAACCTGGAGGCTTCACACTACCTGATTTTCCAATATACTGCAAAGCTATAGTAACCCAAACTGCATGGTACTGGCATACAAACTGACACATAGACCAATGGAACAGAATGAAGAGCCCAGAAATGCATGAATTTACACTCAACTGATTTTTGATAAAGGACATGAGAACACACAGTAGGGAAAGGACAGTCTTTTAAATAAACAGTGTTGGGGAAACTGGATATCCACATGCAGAAGAATGAAATTAGGCCCTTATCTCACAGCAGAGACAAAAATCCACTCAAAATGGATTAAAGACATAATAGTAAGACCTGATACTACAAAACTACTTGAAGAAAATATAGGGAGAAAACTCTTTGACATTAGTCTGGGCAATGACTTTTTGGATATGACCCCAAAAGCACAGGCAACAAATGCAAAAACAAACAAAGAGAATTACCTCAAACTAAAATGCTTCTGTATAGCCAAGGAAACAATTAATAAAGAGACAACACAAAGAATGGAATAAAATTTTCTCAAATTATACAACTAATAAGTGGTTAATATCTAAAATCTATCAGGAACTCAAACAACTCTACAGAAAGAAAACAAGTAACTTTATTAAAAAATGGGCAAGGGTCCTGAATAGACATTTCTCCAAAGAAGACATACAAATAACCAGGAGGTATATGAAAATATGCTTAACATTGCTAATCATCAGAGAAATAGAAATCAAAACCACAGTAAGTTATCACTTCACACCTGTTAAAATGACTATTATCAAAAGACAAAAGATAAGTTTTGAAAGGAATGTGGAGAAAATGAAACTCTCACGTATTGTTGGTGAAAATGTAGTTAAAACCATTATGGAAACCTGTATGGAAGTTTCTCAAAAAAATTAAAAATATAATTATCATATTATCATATGATCCAGCAATTCCCTGCTGAGTATATATCCAAATGAAATCAGTCTACCAAAGAGATATCTGCACTCTTATGTTTATTGTAGCACTATTCATAATAGCCAAATAGGGAATCAACTGAAGTCCCCATCAATGAAT
The DNA here is from genome assembly GCF_009828535.3 of Hylobates moloch. Taxonomy (NCBI): domain Eukaryota; kingdom Metazoa; phylum Chordata; class Mammalia; order Primates; family Hylobatidae; genus Hylobates; species Hylobates moloch. Next base: position 79,210,114 of record NW_026652288.1, on the reverse strand, counting down.
GAATAAGGAAAATGTGGTACATATACACAGTGGAATACTATTCGGCCTTAAAATAGAAATTCTGTCATTTGCAACAACATGGATGAACCTGGAGGACATTATGTTAAATGAAATAAACCAAGCACAGAAAAACAAATACTACATGATCTCACTCATATGTGGAATCTAAAAAATTTGACCTCGTAGATGTAGAGAGTAGAATGATGGTTACCAAGGGTTAGGGGGAGGGGTGAGGTGGGTGGCAGGCTGGGGAGACGTTGGTTGTAGGATATAAAATTTTACTTAGACAGGAGGAATAAGTTCAAGGAATTAATTGCACAACATGGTGACTATCGTTAATAAGGTACTATATTCTTTAAAATTCTAAGAGAATAGATGTAAAGTGTTCTCATCACAAAAATGATACTACTACGTGCATAATACATAGTTAGCTAGATTTAGTCATTCTACAATGTGTATATATTTCAAAACATCATGCTGTATATAATAAATACATACAGTTTTATCTGTCCATGTTAGAAAGTGAAATTTTAAAAAAGAAAACTCCATGAAATTTGGGGACAGAGATGTTACTTCCAGCTATGGTAAACAAAATTTTAATAAAGATATAAAATATAGATTAGGCTTTCAATGGGACTAGAATGGTGCTATTTGTGGTTGTAGGAAATGAAGGGTAAAGAGGACATTATAGGTAAAAGTAACCATACAGCTACTATGTATTTATGAAGCAGGACAAAAATTATGAATGTTTAAATTTCCTCAGTCTCCTACCACTTCACTTTATCCTTCTTCATCTTTTTTTTTTCTCCCAAACTCTGAATAGAATTTTCCAACTACAGGATATTAATTTAATAGCAAAAAAGAAGAGAGGAGACAGGAAAGGAGGTGTAAAATCCAGGAGCACTGGCCATAGGGAAGCACGTTTCTCAAAAGCCCTACAAAGGGGGTTCTTGAGCAGCATGAATATTGCGGGTAGTATTCACTCATTTCCACAAGTCCTGTGAGGTTTCATCTCTCCTACAGAGCAGAAAGCTGATGCTACAAGGAATGGTAAACTTGTTAAGGTTATCCAGCTGGTAAGCAACAGGACTCAAGCACAGGTTAAGCTGATTCTAACCCTGTGATCTTCCCTACACCAAATGCTTTGCATTTACACGAGAAGGAAAGTGTGTGGTGTGTTCTGTGGCTGGAACATCAGGTAGAGAGGAAAGCAGGAGTGTGACTGAGAATGGGTTAGCAGCAAAGGGTCAGAATATCTCAGTAGGAGTAAAAGAAGACAGTTTTTCCGGTATAAATCAAGTAACTGATCTTTCTCCTACGTTCTTGGAAGGGAAGAGAATAAGATGTCCAGAACGCAGCAACAGGAAGTGGCATATAAAATGGTGTACACTCAAGTAACACAATGGAGGAACCAAATGAAGATTTCTGATATTTTAATGGCATATAAACATTTTGGATTTATGCTTCAAAGCTAGGGATAAATACTCTCTGGTATAGTAGCCTAGGCTCCACTGTTGCTGGTTCGCAGATGCAGTCTCCACATTCACATAGAGATCCCAAGGCTATCTGTCTGGGGCCTGCTTTTCCAGTTAAAAAACAGGAGAATGGCATCTGCCCAGTGTTGAAGCTTCAAGTACTATAGACACATTAGGACTTAAATATTCTTTTTTCTTTTATGTAAACTGGAGAATCAGAGTAGATGGAAGACATTGAAAGAGAGAAAACTAAAGAAGCCCATTACAGCAACTTCCTAAAGCACTTTGTAAAAGGCACAAATATGTCTAGAATATTTTTCCTAATATTTATGGGAAATTAAAAAAATATTAATTAGGAATCAGGAGAGTAATCTTTGCAGTAAAACGACCTCATTTCTACCTCAATAACTATTGTCACTCTAAAAATGAGAGAAGAAAACATTTGGGCATGTTTTGGTGATATTTATTGCTTCTGTCTTTACCTGTCATTTTCAAACTCATCTTTTCTGACTTAATGACTTAACTTTGCTTATGGCAAAGGCTCAATACACCTTTTATTTCAGCTGAGATTCTGTGCTTAAAAAGAGACCTAAGCAAAACATTTTACAGGCTATTCCTGAGAGAGCTCAGAATTAAATTGTTAAATGTTCTACCATAATGAAATTTTGTGTAATCAGCAGGGAAGTAGCTGTTGGCCATTTATCAGTTTTTCTAGTTGCATTTTTTATGCATGAAAAGCACAATTAGAAGCTCCACAGGTGGAAAGCCTTATATAATAATAGTACATTTTATCAGAATGGTGCTTTTTAACTTGGAAATTTTAGAGCATTTTACAGCGATGATCTATTAGTAATAATAGCTATCACATCTTTATATATTTTAATATGCACCTGTATGTAGAAGACAGAATGTACTTATAAAACTAACTAGACTTACCTAGACCTTGTACACATGATCTCAATGACTCTAAGTATATGCAAACAGTCCATCATCTATATTTTATGTATTACAGGATATCCAGGGATGGGAAAACATGCACTGGATAAAAATCACAGAAATAACTAAAACTACATTTTCAGTTTTACAACGACATTCATGTATAGTCCATCTTTTAATCTTAATAACGGCTTTTGTCCCATTTTAGAGATGTGGTAATTCAGACCAAAAATATGATGGCTTTGCCTGAAGTTTCCTATCTGGTGACTCACTCACAACTGAGGACCACACCTTCCTGAGTCCAAGGACTGCTCTCCTCATACATAGTTACACACTGGGATTTCCCTATGGAATTTCTGGGTGATGAAGCAGGTCATCTTACTTTTGAGTCAGTTTGCTAACCTATATAATGAAATAGTAGTTCTAAATAATATCTTCTCTCATAGCTGCAAATATCTACAAATTCTCTAAATTCCACTCTAATTAGGAGAAAAAGAGCCTAAGTTGCAACGTAAACAAAATTTGTGCTCTGTGAGAGAAAAGAAATATGACTTTTATAAAAAGTCTTATCACTTTAAAAAATGCTGACATCCCTGAAGATAGATTGCTGGGGCTCTCTTCTCTCCTTGCTTCACCTCTTCTTCCCCCCACCCCCCAACCCTTCTCTTTCTTCTTGTTAATTTTTTATTCTTAACATGGAGAAAAAAACCTTGCCTCTCTTAGGCAGTATTTGGGGTCATCATATTTTTATATTGTAGTAGTATCATTTAAGCTGGGTCATAACCTACTATGGCTTATGAAGATAATTTAGTGAGCTGTATCAGTATTTTGAAAAATGAAATAGACCAGAATACAACAGACTGTAATAGAAAATATCGGAACACATTCTATTTAAAACATTAGCCAAATTTGGAAGAAAGAAGTTAACAAGTTGGGCAGTATATCTTTCTATATCATCCATGGGCGTTACTGGCTCATATGGCCCATTATTGTTACAACCAAGAATTATTCAGGGAAATGAACTTAGTTTGACTCACTACTAACAATCCCAGATTTAGTAAAAGTGCACGTTAAATTATAATTTTTATTAAGTATAGATGCAAATTATTTCTGTCCAGTAAATAGATAACACTAAAGTTTATGGTTAATTGTCCTTTAGTACATTAATCAGTTTTGTATCTAACCTAGTAATCTTAATATCTTTTCATTAAATTGTTTATAAACTCCAGCACTTCAAATAATCTTTTAATCTTAAAATCCTATTGGATGTCTTATTAGTAAGTTAAATAAAATTCTTGATGTGTTCATTTTACTTTTCTATGATGTTTAGTCAGGGTTTTCTAGAGAAATATGACTAATAGAATACATATAGGTATGAGGATATTTATAATGAGAATTGACTCATGAGATTATGGAGCCTGAGAAATCCCATAATATGTTGGCCAAATGCTAGAGAATCAGAAAAGCCAATAGTGTAATTCACTTCAAGGCTAAAGGCTTGAGAATGAAGGAGTGCAGGGGAAGTGGTGGCGGCACTGGTATAAGTCCCAGAGTCCAAAGGCCTGAGAACTAAGAGCTCTGGTGTCCAAAGGCAGGAGAAGATGAATCTTCCAACTGAAGAAGAGAGAGAAAGGGAGAGAATAAACCCTTTCTCTGCCTTTTTGTTCTATCTGTTCCCTCAATGGATTGGCTGAATAATGCCTGCCTACACTGGTGAGAGCAAATATTCTTGAATCTAGTGAGTAGTCTACTGATTCAAATGCTAATCTCTTCCAGAAGCACCCTTACAGGCAGACCCAGACATAATGTTTCACCAGCTACCTAGGCATCCCTTAATTCAGTCAAGTTTAAACATAAGCATCATCTATAAGAATATTTTAACTTTTTAATATTATACTTTGACAACAATACTAGGTAAGTATTTGATAAAACTGGTTTCAATTATCATGTATATATGGATATAATAAGTAACGCTGTAAACTGTATTTCATATTGTGGATCATGCTCAAAAGTGTTTGAAAGTCAATGAATTAGAAAATGTATCCAATGACCTCTTTGAAATCTCCTATATTTTTCCAATTCAAATGATCCTGCTTTATTGCTTTTCTTTATTTTTAAACCTCCACTTCAAACAACCAATTTCTTTTTATGTTTCTCTAAGAATTACCTGCAAGAAGTCTAAATCCTAGGAGTAATTTTTAAACTAACTGAGGTGTCAGAGGACTGAGAGCAAATCTCTTCCTGGGGTGGATAGTCCCCTGGGGTGTGAATTGGTGGTTAGGTCTGCAGCAGCAGACTGTCAATTGCTGAAAGGAAGCTCTGCTTCATGGCCAGCTGATTTGCAGAGAGAGACTTGGAAAATGTCAGAAAAAGGGTAAAAGCACAGAGATTACAAACCCAAAATAAACACAGTGTTGGCATGAGGCATTTATTGACTTAGCACAAAATATCATGTGGCATTTTACAATAACAGCAAGATAACTATGTGGGAATTCAATTCATAAGTAACTGCAATCCCAGTAATAAGGACAGGGAAATCAGGGCACAACCAGGCTACATTACAACCACAGCAAGATGCCTGGCTCAGAATTTCCTCATTCAGACTTGGTATCCATCTGCCTGTTGGCATCATTTTAACTTTGGCTTCTACATAAAGGCTTTATTGTGGCTTCTCCACTGGAAATACAGTTTCTCTTCTTTGATTCTCCACCAAAACAAGGGGGATGCAATAGGCTGGTGAAAGTTTGGTTGGAAACTCTATGGCTTTTTCAACTATAATTTATTTTGAGAATCTGCAATGATGGAAATTACATTGTTCTCCCAAAGGAGAAATAAAATAACGTAGTGAATTTTGACTGGTAATATAATGGATGCTTCAGAATTTGCTCTAGTCTAAGTGATAAAATAGAATTGTTTTTGTGTATACTCATCTAACATTTCAACTGAAATCTGTTATTGTTCAAGAAATACCCATTCACACTTTTTTCATGTAGTAGAACAGAATGCTTGTATCTGCTATGGCGCAGATTCTAAATCTGAAAATTCGGTACGCTGGACAGATACTATTTGCAAAATTCGTCAGCAGCATGAACCATTTATGTTATCAGGAAACAATAAAGGGCATAATTGTCAAGGAAGAAAGCTTGATCTACTAGATACAAATTACCCTGTTAATAGGAACTATGTATTACTGTCAGTATTTAACAGTGGAGATGGCATTCTAACACATATTTGCTTTGTTTTTTCACTAACTAGTTATAGGACCGTTCTTTGGTCAAGTCAACCCCCTCACTTCAGTTACCTCAATTCACAAATGAGACAAACAGTACTAAATTTCATAATGAGACAAACAATAATGCAAAGCAAGTGACAAAATATAGCAATGTATTTTATGTTATAATATGCTGAAAATATGAAATTCTAATCCATTGTATCTTAAAAATCACTGTCAGTATTTGTTTTAATAAATTTATGATTTATAATATTAACCATCAAGATTATAAAGAATATACATGGAAAAGTTATTAGCATAACAATATAAAATCTTAGAAAAGCTATTGATCTCTCAAGATTCATTAAAAATTAGACTGCTATTTAGAAGTTAAAGGACTCAAGGTCAAATTTAATAAAACACTCATCTAATCAAGCAAAAAAAGCCTATTTATGATTTCCCAAAGTCAAACATTCTAAAAGGAGAAAAGTGATAAGCCTAGTGGCAAAATGGAGTCTCTTCTAAAAAACTGGGAGCTTTTGTAGTTTTCACAGGTCAGAAAATGAGATTATATGCGATGGCTGAAGATCATTTGAGTGCAGAGAATTTTACATAATATCTTTCATTATTGAAAAAACATAAAAATTATATATTATACCCAATTTATTACCTAATGGCCTGGAGAAGAGACATGGACAGTTAGCACTCTAACAAGCCACTCCTTAACTATGGAAACAACCAATATAATGGAATTAATGCTCTCAGGTGGCACGCAATGGCTTGGAACTTTATAACCTACAGAAACAACCAAGTTTTTACTTCTCTGAAGACAGAGATTCCATTAGGTCAACAAAGCATGACTTCCACAGATGCCCCATGACTATGCTCTGTGGCATCAGCCACATACTGATTTATGTATAGTAGAATGTTTTAGTATAAAAATAAGGATATTCTATAATCCTTAAAAATATGAAACTTGGCAGAGTAGTAGCTCAGATCCTGGTTCCCAAGTTTGCCATGAATTAGTTATAGTTCTAGATTAGTGAATAACCTCTCTGTACCAAGTTACAAATGAGAAACACTGAGTTGTGATGGCAGTCCAAAAGCCAAGAAAGCATATACCTTAATACATCTGCAGATAATAGTTTGACCTAGATGGGGTTAAAGTGCTAAGAAAAAAGGAGGGTTTATAGCAACATCTTTAAAAATTAATGTAAATATTTCTGTGAAAATAATGGTGCTTAAAAGAACAATTTTAACATCTTTGGTTGTAGCTCTTTAAAAATAAATCATTACTAGTAACAAGCAGGTTTAATTTGTTTCTTAAAGCAGAAGAGAGAGATCCTTTCTTAGAAGTTGCCATTTTTATTCTTGCTCTTTGTAAAGATAAGTATCGAAACCACATTTAAGGCTACCCATCATAATTAATAATATTTATAAAATTTCTTATGCGTGACTACAGAGAAGGAAGCACTATAGCCTTATCTATTTTACATATGTCAAAAGTAAAAATTCAAAAAGGAATAACTTCCTTATGATCATTTAGCTTATGAATACTAGAACCAGCATTCCAGCTCAAATTTTATTCAAAAGTGAACATCCTTTCAAAAGACTCTTGTATATATTAATCTGATTATTGAAGTCAAACTATATTTAACTTCTACAGTATTTCAGGGATATATGGTAATATATAAACTTGCTGACTTCCAGATATTTCAGATATTTTTTACCTTACCACAAAGGCAGAATATGCATGTTTTGAAAATACTACACCAAGCCTGATGAGGCAAAGAGTTACTAACATTATACAAGAATGTGTCAGTGGCCAGATGTGCCTAAAAGAAAATTTTAATTTAATAACAGTGAGTTTTTTCCAGTTTATTCATCTCTGAAGATAGGAGAAAGGTCTTTCTTGTTTCATTGTTCCCTTTCTATAATAATCAGAAAGGATATCAATTATTTTTGCCAGACAGGCTGTCACTGCCCCTGGTAAGTAAATATATTTTTAGAAGGTTTCATCTGAAAGGAAGCAAAATATATGTCACTTTCCTAATCAGCTGTCAGGAATCTTTTATTCTAGCATGTCTTCAGAGAGTAAGATATAATTGCCATTTTAAAGGAGTGATGGAAATTTTTGGTGTTTCTGAGAAAATTATTCAAGAAAAGATAGTCTTCAAACATGTGACAATTAGGACAAACTATTTTTCCTCTCCCAAAGAAGAATAAAAGGAAATAAAAAAACTTAAAGGAAGTGTCTAAGTTTAGACTACAGTGTGATAAAAGTGGTAAGTGGCAAATCAATAACCATCTGTGATTTGGTGAATAAAAAAGGGACTACCAGCTGGGCGTGGTGGCTCATGCCTGTAATCTCAGCACTTTGGGAGGCCAAGGCGGGTGGATCACTTGAGGTCAGGAATTCTAGACCATCCTGGCTAACACGGTGAAACCCCGTCTCTACTAAAAATACAAAAATAAAAATAAAAATAAAAAAACATTAGCCGGGCATGGTGGCGGGTGCCTGTAGTGACCAGCTACTTGGGAGGCTGAGGCAGGAGAATGGCATGAACCTGGGAGGCAGAGCTTGCAGTGGGCCGAGATCGCACCATTGCACTCCAGCCTGGGCGAAGAGCGAGATTCCGTCTCAAAAAAAAGAAAAGGAAAAAAAAAGAAAAAAAAATTGCCATTAGGCCAGGTGCAGCGGCTCATGCCTATAATCGCAGCATTTTGGGAGGCCAAGGCAGGAGGATCATCTGAGGTTGGGATTTCAAGACCAGCCTGACCAACATGGAGAAACTCCATCTCTACTAAAAATACAAAATTAGTTGGGCGTGGTGATGTATGCTTGTAATCCCAGCTACTCGGGAGGCTGAAGCAGGAGAATCGCTTGTACCTGGGAGGTGGAGGTTGCAGTGAGCAGAGATCACGCCACTGTACTCTAGCCTGGGAGACAAGAGTGAAACTCTGTCTCAAATAAATAAATAAATAAATAAATGCCATTATCTGATTCCCATTCATAATTTGACTGTAAAATAAAACTCAAAGTTCATTATGATCTTCGTTTCTTTCTAGTAACTTAAACTATTTTAATGGGAGAGTAAATTTTTATACTGATCAATGCCTATGAAACTATAGAATGTTTCCTCTCTCTTCTAAATCCTTGCATGGCAGTGAAATGGCTGATAAGCAGTTAGAACTCAATCCTCTCAGGAAAGGGGGGCTCAGGACAAATACAATAATATTCGTTTGACATATTTATTTCTAAAAACCAGAAAAATATATATATATATATTTTGCTATGGGAAGTTGGTTTTTTGGATTTACCCAGTTTAATCATTTATTCTGGTCTGTTCTTGACAGTCACAGCTGTCAAAAATCCTCTTAAAATTGTCAGTCTTGGGTCAAAATGAAAATCTCTAGATTAGTGAAAAATGTTAAAGTATATATTTTAAAAGAGAAGAGGAAATCATGAATATTCTTGGGTCATGTTGTCAATATATTTAAAGGACATTAAATTCTTAGTGGAATCCAACAAGAAAAGGACAACGCTAAGATACCTAAAAACTAGGCTAAACCTTGTTTTTAGGAAAACAAACTCCATGCTTCAAACAGTTAATATTACATATATACACTCATAGTACTGATACATATAAGTCTCCTAATGCATTACTTCCTAGTTCCTAACAGATTATAATAATGGAGTAAAATAGTTTGATGAATAAGCTAATAATAAGCTATTATGAATTCTCATAATAATATTAATGAGAATTCTTAAAAAAATAAAGACTGTCTTTATTGACATTTTACACAGTTTGGCTTGTTAAGTGGCTACAGAAATCAAATAAGGATTAAAAGAGGAAGGACTGACAATCTCATTGCAGATCAAGCAATTATATTGCTATTTTTGGGAATCCAGTGACAACAATTATTTCTTTACCTTAGCATTTTGGTCCATGGTGCAGCTCACACATGAGACATAAATAGTCAGTGGTGTTATAATTTCATGTTTCCAATTGTTAGAATGCTCACAGTTTTGGAGACTTTTGATTGCATGGTTCTTCTGGGAAGACAACAATGCCTTATAATCTAGTCTACTGGCTGAACACAAAAAATAGTAAGCACTAAGAAAAAAGTAACACCACAGTGGATTTTGTCACTAACCTTGCACATTCAAAGTGAACAAATACCTTTTTAGTGTAATCAGCATGTTCAGCTGGAAAGCTAGTTTTCAGTTTCATTAGCATTTTTACAGCTTACACCAAGTAGCACTAATGGCAAATTGATGATTCTGTGTAATGGAGACTGCCTATAATTATATTTTAATCAGTAAATAACATTTAACAGCATTTTCTAGCCCGATAAACGACCTTCAGTTAGTTGAGGAAGTCTTCACAGACAAGCTCATTGAAAGAGAGCACTTAGCAACAGCAAATCAAATGCAGGCCTTCAATGAAGTTGTTAGACACACAACATCAGCAACTGCTGCCACACCGAGTGTTTGTTAAAAATCGATTCATTCTAGTGATCAAAGCTGAAAAATCGTTCCGACGCCTGCTTCATATCAATAGACAATTTTGTGCAGTACATCACACACACAAAAATAAGGTCTAGTAGAAGTAGAATGCATCAGAAATCTAGCTTCCAAAACAATATTTAAAATGGATTTCTTTCGGATGACAAAGGATGGGCTTAAATAGAACACAGTGTCAAAAAGAAAGGCTGAGACTTTTAACATAATAAAAACAATCAATGAAGTTTTTTTCTAGTATCAGTGTGCAAAAGAAAATGCAGGGGGTCTGATTTTTTAAAATGGGGATGTGACACACACCTTGATATGGCTTTTTATTTTTAATGTCTTATCAAGGAATACTTTTATTCTGACTTCTGAGCATGTTTATATATGTGACTGTGTATGTATAGGCACACACACATACATAAAATATCAATAAATTAGCTACTTCATGGCTGATTATTTTCCTTTATTTCTTGTATAAAACAAAGTTCAAATTGTTGAAACTGCCTAGATGTAGCCACATGAAAAGACAAATTAATTTTACAATGCAGTAAGGAGAAGTATCAGATGTTCAAATCTGTCATCTTCTAACTATAAGGTAAAAAATAGGTATCTTATACATTTATGTAGAAAATATTCCCCAGTTATTACTGTAAAAGCTTCAACTAAAATGAAACTACACATAGCTATTCCAATAAGAATTGAGCAATCAGTCATAATTACAGCCAAAATAAATGAATTGGAAAATAGCTGTTTAAAGAGGTCATACATAGTCTAAGTTTTAATTTGAAATTAATAACAGCATGGCGTGCCTGGTAACCATTTCTTATTAAAATTGAATAAAGGCAGTGCCTGGAAGTAAATGTTTTCTATTTCATGGCTTCATCCTCCTGACCACTGGAAAGAATTTGAAGAGGATGGGAGACATGGTTATGGTCCTCTGTGGTCTCTTTCCAATTATAGGATAAAGGAGATTGCAAATGTTGGTAATGGTATTGTAAGAGGTAGAGAAATCCTAACATTAGTGTGGCTATCTCTTCCTCCCAGAACATCCTGTCTACAGATGGGCAAAACCCCATTATTTTAAAGCCTAGATATAAGCAGTTATGATCTATTTGTGAATATTTCAGGAGAGTCTACCCTTTGAGAAATATATGTTCCTCTAAATCAAAGGGGACCTGAGCCCCCAACCCCTATAAGGTACCTTTACATTAAAGTTCATCCCAACACAAAGCACTGGCCATACCTTAAGCTGTTACAGTTGGTGCATAATTATACTTCATTGCCTCTTGTTTACTGTCTTTCCTATGGAATAAATCCTAACCATAACTAACTCTTTTCTAAAGCTCTGCATCTCATATTTCTAATAATGGGATACCCAAAACATGATTCTTGGAATTATGTACCTCATATTAATCTTAGATTGGATGTATCATAGAAATCATATTCTAATGAATATTTTTCAACCCCCTGATTAGTTTCAAAATAGTTGACATCCACTCTACAATACATTAACCAGAATATGTGGTACAGGATTTTCTCTTTCAGTTTGGTCAATTAGCTGTTTCTAACTTCTGCTGCCTTCTCTTCAGCACTTACTGTGTTGTATTTCTATCTGTTTGTTGGTTGGTTTCTTTGTTTGAGTAGTCTCTGACTTTACTTCAATGTCATGAGCAGACAAAAGACAGAAGCCATACCTGTTGGTTGTCAGAACATCAGCAGCCAGGGTAGAGTTTACACATGATAGGCACTCAGTAAATATCTGTTGAGTTAATAAATGACTTTACCTTCTCAAATATACATCCACAGTACAAAAAGTCTATATATTTGTTCTATGGTGGCTCATCATAACTCTCCCTTCTTCTTTTGATGATCTTCCTCCAGCAATTTATAAGCCCCTGAGGATCTGTACCTCCTTTGGAACATTCTATTTACATTATCTGTTTTTCACTCTGACTTATCAATAATCTCCACCCCCAGCTTACTTTCCCAAGCCCTGCATGTATTTATCTCATTTGTGTCCAGAAATAGTGCTGAAATCATTGGAAAGGTAAAATAATGATAATAAAACTTACCACAAAAAAGAGTGGCTCGTGCCTGTAGTCCCAGAACTTTGGGAGGCCAAGGCAGGCAGATCATTTGAGGTCAGGAGTTTGAGACCAGCCCGGCCAATATGGTGAAACCCCACCTCTACTAAAAATACAAAAATTAGCTGGGCATGGTGGCACACACCTGTAGTCTCAGCTACTTGGGAGGCTGAAGTGGGAGAATTGCTTGAACCCAGGAGGCAGAAGTTGTAGCCTGGGCAACAGAGGGAAACTCTGTCTCAAAAAATAAAAATAAAAAAATAAAAAGAGAGAAAGAGGGAATAGGGAAAGGATCATCTCTGAATGCTCTGAATGGCAGCTCTCATTACAATTTTGGAAATTCTTTTGAACAGATAGAGAAAATGTTAAAGAGAAGTAGAAGTCAAAACTCAGAATGGACATAGAAGGGGGAAAGGCCAGAAAAAAGCCAAGTTGCCTGACAAAAACATAAAAAGATTTGGTACTTGTAGAATCAGAGTGTGGATGATTGAGGTGCGACATGAGGCTAAAAACCAAGGAATTACTTAAAACCTTACCAAGTGTTACGCTAAATTTGGACTGAACACACATCCATATTTGAGCCCACACATAACAAACTGCAACCTAACTTGGTACAGAAATTAACTGGAAGTCTAACACAGCAGTATACTTTTTTTTTTTTTTTTTTTTTTTTTGAGATGGAGTCTCACTCTGTCACCCAGGCTGGAGTGCAGTTGCGCGATCTCAGCTCACTACACAGCAGTATACTTTTATAATAAATAGCTGAGTCTCAGTCAATCACAGTAGCCAAGCTTCGGTCAATCACAGGTGGCCAACCGATCAGGCCATGGTCAAGTGAGACAAATGCAAATCCCAACCAATCAAGCTGTTTCTGTATTTTTTAACTTCCATTTTCTGTCCACATTGTGGAGTGGAGCTTTCTGAACCTCTTCTGATTCTGAGGGCTATGTACTTCATGAATTGTTCCTTGCTCAGTTAAACTGTTAAATTTAGTTCGTCTAAAGTTTCTATTTTAACACAACAGAGCTGTAGATCCCACACACACAGAACAGCAAAAGGGAAAAAAAGGATGCCTGGAGAGAGAGAAGAAAACAGAGTATGAGATATTGGAGATTATCTGGTGCACCTCCCTCACTTTTGGAGATGTCCTTCTTAGAAATTAGCTAAACCACACAAGTTCGCATATGTGCTGGGACAGGAGTGTTCCTTGCCTCAACTCTGCTGCTAGAATGGATACGATGGTCAGGGGTGAAGCAAAAAGATATCCTCAGATTAAATGATTTTTGAAAAGATGAATGGGCCCTTAGAAGAATATATGATGGTTTGTGATAAGGTCTGTTTGGCTGTGGTGGACCTCCAACCTCCTCTTCTGTGATAAGAGTTAATCTTCCGACAATTAATAGCAATTGAGTTCCTTTTGTAGGATCTTTTCAGGCAAATGGAGGGCACTCAGAAAGCCTATGCATTTTGCTGTTTTCAAGTGCTTTCAGCACTAGAAAGTAATCAATATACCAAAAATATGTATACCAATATATAAATTTTGGGGTGATATTTTATGAAACCCTTCAAAGGCTAGCTTTGTTTAATTCACAATGTAAGCATAATTGTTAAGAACAAGTACATTACGTGAATGTGGCATCAAAGTTTTTTCTTTTTTTTCTTTTTTTTTTTTTTTTTTTTGAGACAGAGTCTCACTCTATTGCCCAGGCTGAAGGCTGAAGTGCAGTCATATGATCTCGGCTCACTGCAACCACCGCCTCCTGGGTTCACATGATTCTCCTGCCTCAGTCTACCCAAGTAGCTGGGATTACAGGCATGTGCCACCACACCCGGCTACATTTTGTACTTTCGGCAGAGATGGTGTTTCACCACGTTGGCCACGCTGGTCTTGAACTGCTGACCTCAGGTGATCCACCCACCTCGGTCTCCCAAAGTGCTGGGATTACAGGCATGAGCCACTGCACCTGGTCAAAGTTTTTCAATAAACCAATCATGGTTTAAAAAATCCTTTTCAGAAATTTGAAATTTTGAAGTATGTTATGTTAAATTAAGTAACGGATATTTGTGAAATGTCTGAGTCATTTCTAAGTAAGTTAAAATACTGAAACAGTAATTGCTAAACAAGTTTTAAGTATATAATTTTCAGCATCTTGTTTTTTTATGATATAGAAAGGTTAAATATATTTCAGTCTGTTAGCAAACATGAAAAATTGTTCTAGGAAGAAGCACATATTTTTAGAAATCATAAAATGTATATTCATAAAATGTTGATATATGAAAATTCAAAATTGCTTTACTTCCTGGATTTTCACTATAAATTAACATTACTAAGAGTTACAAATTCTAATCAACAGGTATGGTCATTAAAATTAGAAACAATATAAGGGAAACAACTCTCCATGTGAGGAAAGTGAGATATGTTTTTGGTAAGTGAAGCTATGAGGTTTGGAAGATGTGTTTTTGTTAAGGGAAAAGAAGAGTATTTTTTTGTCCTAAATTAGATTCGCTGGTTGTTCTACAATGAGAAAGAGGAAAAGTATAGAACAAATAACTGGAGGGATATAAGAAGGCTGCAGAAATTTTCTGGAAGTGAAATCTTTTGAAAGGAATTTTATGTGTGATCAAGCTGGCTATAATAGTAGAAAGAAACTATTGATGAGTTTTCTAAAAACTGAGCATTAATATAAAAAGTACACTGATGCAAAATTAGAATTTGGTCTCCTGTGCTAAAACAAGTTTTTGGAGTACTGATCTGCTCTTAATAAGAAATTGTGAGAACTTTTTCTTTATGTTTTAAGTAATTGGCCTAGAAAACAAAGATTCTGGGCTTTATCAAGATGATTTCCTGTGCTTTGTGTTGTCTCTATTAAAAACTTAAGGTTTATCCTACAAATACGAAACTTCCTGTGATTGCCTTTGAAACATTTAATTATCACTGGTTAAATAAATGACTATTATTTCATAGTAACCTGTAATGCTATTTTAATCAAATGTTTAAAGCTTTGATATTTTTGACAAACTCCTTCAAATAAAATTTTAAATTCTCTTCTTGATCTCAAATTAACTTTGGGATTTTCCCAATAGGCCCTTGGAACTTCTCAAAGAGATTTGTCTCTCTCCTTATAAAAAGAGAGGTGTTAACTAGTTGGGCTTACTTGGTATATTAAACTATACAAAAAGCATTGTCAGCTAATAAGTGATACTAAACCTTTGCATTATATTTGTATACATGTGTGATTAGTATGTGTTCTAGAAATTGTATGAAATTTCTAAAAATCTGATCATACTATTGTACTGGGTAAGAATTCCTAGAACCTAATGAAGAAACTAATTTTATAAAACTGCTAATCAAATGTCAAGCAGAACAAGAATTCATTAAAACCAAGGAAATGCTTTGGCAGATTTTCATGCTAAGTCAGCCAGTACTGAAATTGTTAACATATACAATTAGAATGAACTCCATAAGACTGATTCAAATTGAAATCCTATTAAAAAAAAATCCTAACAGAGAGGCCATTAGACTGAGACAGTCCTGGTGCTTTAGGTTCCTACAGAAGCAAACCAGAGCCCAGTATAAATAGTAAAATGAAACTAGAAACTTCACTAATCAGAAACTGCTATCTAATCTCTGACTAGGATCTTGCCACTCTAAACCAATCAAGCACACTTTATTTGTCTTCCCTCAACATAAAGCTCCTTGCCCATGCTGCTGCAGTGAAGCAGTCTGAAAATCTTTTTATTCTGAGTACTATATAATTCATGAATTATCCTTTGCTCAAATAAACTCTATTACTATATTCATTTTGTCTAAAGTTTTTCTTTTATCAGTTTTGATGTATAAGTGAGATTCAAAGGAGATCTCTGATGATCCCTAGTAAGACTAAGTGACCAGGTGAGGTGCCCTGGGAATCCACGGTGCTCACTGCTCTCTTGTTTGTAACTGAAGGCAGTGGTAGACTGAGTTACACTGATTGTGTTTTGAACTCTCTGGACTTCATCTGACCAATTCTTAGACTAGACAGGGTCCAGAATCAGATTGGATTCAATGATTAACTGGATGAAATTCAGTGATAGGCCTTGAAAAGGTATTTTTTGATCATAGGTTTTTCTGAATCAAAGGAGTCTGGTACTCTACCTTCTGGGACTCCAACAAATATTATGTATAAGAATTATGGACCCAGAATTTGTATATTTTTAGAAAAATGGATTAAGCTTATCAAAGATAATTTAGAATTAGAGTATCAGAGTAGCCACAATAAGAAGGTTTTGTTGTTGTTGTTTAGAGATAGAACTTCATTCTGTTGCACAGGCTGGAGTGCAGTGATGTGATGTCAGCTCACTGCAACCTCTGTCTCCCAGGTTCAAGATATTCTCCTGCCTCAGCCTCCCAAGTAGCTGGGATTACAGGTGTGTGCTACCATGCCCAGATAATTTTTGTATTTTTAGTAGAGATGGGGTTTTGCCATGTTGGCCAGGCTAGTCTCAAACTCCTGGCCTCAAGTGATCTGCTGGCCTTGGCCTCCCAATATGCTGGGATTACAGGTGTGAGCTACTGTGCCCAGCCAAGAAGGTCTTAACCTAGGTAAAACTGGTCACTTGTGGGGCACATTAAAAAAGAAAGGATCCAAAACTCCTCAAAAGCAATGTAATATATTTTTCAATTGGTACACAGAAACATCTACTAGATTAAATGAATCAAAAATTGCCTTTCTAAAATCTTCCTTCTCTAAGGCAAATGAAAAGCTTAAGCAACAAACTGAGAACATTACATAAAAGGACTGTACCTTGACTGAATTAACCCTGACCATTCACTTTGTCCTTACCTATATACTCTAAGTCCACTAACCCTTTTGCTCAACTACCTCTTTACCCTGAAGATAATGGAAAAAAGGAAGTCAAACAAATGCCTTACAAAGTGAAATCTTCTGATCAGCCAGGCCTGCCTGCTGTAACTACCTTTACTCCATGTTCTAAAACTGAGCTTATAGCCATTGCAAAAGACTTCCCTAACCCAAAGGAAAACCTCTAGAAATTTACTGAAAAAGTCAGAATCCTTATTGGAGCATATGATCCAGGAATCCCTGATCTTTATCAATTTATTCATATGATATTGGGACCCTGTGAAGCTCACAAACAGATGGTAGGAGTGGAATCGGAAAAACTCAAGAATATTAAAGACCCCTAGAATATCTCTTTGAGAGGAGGGCCAAAAGGAGCTGGAAATAATTGCTGAAAATCTTTTATATTCAGTTCCTAAGAATTTTCCAGATTGATTGGTCCATCATACAATCTTATAGAAAAAAAAAAAAGGATGAACAAGTTTGAACTAGTTGCAGATTACAGTCTGTTTAGAAATATTATTTATTTAACATTCCAGGGTGCCAAGGGGCCAGGTGTGGTGGCTCATAATTGTAATCCCAGCATTTGGGAAGGCCAAAGCCAGTGAGTTGCTTGAGCCCAGAAGTTCAAGACTATCCTGGGCAATCTGGTGAAACCCCATCTCTACAAAAACTACAAAAATTAGCTGGGCCTAGTGGCATGCACCTGTAGTCCTAGCTACTTGGGAGGCTAAGGCGGGAGGACTGCTTGAGCCCAGGAGACAGAGGCTGCAGTGAACCGAGATCGAGCCACTGTACTCCAGGCTGGGTGACAGAGTGAGACCCTGTCTCAAAACCAACCAACCAAACAAAACACATTCACACACACACACACACACCACACACACACTCTTCAGGCTTGAAATACAACAAGGGATGTTTTCTACAGGGATTGAAATAGCCTTAATTGCTCTGTTCATAAATGGACTTTGCCCTGAATTTAGTGGCTTAATTAGAAAACATAAACCAGGATGGGAAATTATATATATATGATTGAATTAGTGTCCCTAGATGAACATTTTGTACCCTAGCCAAACATTTTGAGAAGATTCTAGAATAAGGGAACAACCAAAAGGCAAATAGGCTCATGTCTTTACAGTTACAACAACTATAGGAACCAAGAGGATTTCTTTGTGTGCATTGCAAATCAAAATCAAGAGGTCCCAAACATAAGAAACCTGTGGATTGAGATGTCTTTACTGTAAACAGCCAGGCCACTGGAACAGAAACTGTCCACTCTGACACCAGCCATCTGATACACCCATTTATTTTTGCCCAGACTTTCTGTACTTCAGGAAGCCCCCTGGGGTTTGACTCCCAGAATAATCACCAACACTGATGGGGCTTCAAGAAATTCTCCCCTAAACTGCCTCGCATAGTACCTCTGAATGAACAAGACAAAACTAAGATTAAGATTAATGAGGGAATATTGTACATTATTGATAGAAAATTTATCTACTTTAAACCCCATCCTCATAAATCAATGAATCCCTCAAAGTAAAGAGAATGTTTCTCTGGTGGGGTTTGAAATCAAGTGCAATAGGTCCCTATGTCTGAACCTGTCCAATAGACACTTGGACCATTTTCAGAAGAACATACCTTCTTACTACATGATACTGCCTCAATGCATCTACTGGAACAAGACTTGCTCTCTAAATCAAGTAGTCACATAAAATTTTCTTCAGAAGGAGACAGAATCTTCAAATTTCCTAACTCTTCTAAACCTGAACTTTTCTGTTCCCTATAGGCATAACATGTAGATAACATGGAAACTCAAACCTATATAAACCCTCACCTTTCTGAAGTACCTAAATATTTGTGGGCTTCTTCAACTGAAACAGGAAAAATTAAAGGTGCTGAACTTATAAAAATCCAAGTAGATTATTGTAAGCCTCTATCTAAATTGCCTCAATGCCCACTAAAACCAGTAGCTACTTAGTAATTCTCACCATCATAAAGGACTTAAACAAAGACTTACAATTTCTTGCACTAGCCCTTATAACACTCCAGTCCTACCAGTTAAAAACTCAATGGATGAAATTGTTCAAGATTTGCATATCGTAAATAAGATTGTAATACCAAGATTTCCAGTGGTTCTAAACTCTATTTTTTTTGACTAATGTAACCACACATTCAAAATGTTTGACAGTAGTGAGTCTTTGCTCAGCCTTCTTTAGTACTCCAGTTGATAGAGTCAATACTTACGTGTCTTTACTTGGGAAAATCAACAGTGTACTTTGATTGTAATGCTACAAGGGTTTACTGAAGTGCCATCCTATTTTTCTCAGATATTGCATCAGGATTTGGCAAACTTAAATTCCCTAGGAATTCTACTCTTGTTTTTTTGTTTGTTTTTGTTTTTCTTTTTGAGACGGAGTCTTTCTCTGTAGCCCAGGCTGGAGTGCAGTGGCACCATCTTGGCTCACTGCAAGCTCCTCCTCCTGGGTTCATGCCATTCTCCTGCCTCAGCCTCATGAGTAGCTGGGACTACAGGCGGCCACCACCACACCCAGCTAATTTTTTGTACTTTTAGTAGAGACGGGGTTTCACTGTGTTAGGCCAGGGAGATCTCGATCTCCTAACCTTGTGATCCACCCACCTCGGCCTCCCAAATCACGCTGGGATTACAGGTGTGAGCCACCGTGCCCGGCCAGGAATTCTACTCTTAATGAATAAGTAGATGATCTACTGCTGTGCTCTCTTACTAAAGAAGGTCCAGGAATATATTCAACTTACTACAACAACTAGCTTACAAAGGGCATAAGGCTTCTATGGGAAAGCTACAGTTTTTCAGGAAAAAAAAAAAAAAAAGATTCATTATTTGGGAAATAATTTAACTGCAGAAGGAACTCCCTCTCACTTGAAAGTTTCCTAAGACCCATGACTAAAAGACAATTACGACGTTTCTTTGGACTTGTAGGTATTGTAAGTCTTGGGTCCAAATTTTTCTGTTTGGCACCTCCATTTTATTAATTTACAAAATACTTTGTCCCAGAGTCTTTACCTTGGGAGAACAACCATGAGCAGGCCTTCAGCCAACAAAAACTGGCCCTACAACAACCTCTCATCTCAGAACTCTCAAATTACATCAAACCTTTCACCTTGCTTATTTATGAACCTGACAGCCAACTTTAGGAGTTCTTGCTAAAAACATGGAGGAAAACACAGACCCATCCATCATTTATTATGGCCTGCAATTAGACTCAGCAGCTATTGATCAAAGGCAGTAGCAGCAGCAGTCAGATTGGTAAGGTTTCACTAGAGCTAGTTTTAGGACATAAACTTTATTTTCAAGCTCCACATGTTGTGGAAAGACCATTAAATTTCATTCAAACTCAAGATTTCTCAGCAAGCAGACTAACATCTTGAGAAATTATTCTTCTGTCTCTTCCTAGTCTCCGTCTAAAATATTGCAAACTACTTAATCCTGCTACTTTACCAGCCTTTTCTGGTGATGATGAGGACCAAAATGGTGTAAATGTGAAATCATAGCTATTGACCCCTCACACTGATTTATAGGATGGTCCATTATATAATTCTGGGCTAATACTTTTTGTTGATGGATCTTATGCCAAAAATTCAGAAGGAAAATATCAAGCTGTGTGTGCTATGACAACCCAATATAAACTAATAGAAAAGGAAACTCTTCCCCAATTTAAGTCAGCCCAACCAGCAGAGTTATATGTTTTTACTTAGGCCTGTGAAATATCTAAGGGCAAATCAGTCAACATTTATACATATAGTAGATATACCTTTGGGGTGGTCCATAATGTTGTCATATTATGGAAACAAAGAAGATTCCTCACTTCTATTAGGACCTCAATAAAAAAAGTGACCCCAAGTGAATGAGCTTCTTTCTGCTGCTTTGTTGCCCTCACAAGTTACTATTATTAAAATTGAAGCTCACACTCATAAAACTGACCCTGAATATAGAGAAACTGCCCTAGTAAATTTCCACGATAAGTTAGCTATTTCTGAAAGTGTTTGTATATGCCATTTAAATGAATTTCATAAGATTGATTCAAATAACCTATGATAATGTATTTAATAAACAATGCTCTGCACCTAAATTAGAAAAGCAAAGTTGGCACCTAAAAAATACAAACTCAGTACTAAATATGGACTCACTGAGGGCCCAGACAACTGCCTGGTCCTCCCTGAGTCCTTAAAATCACTGCAATTAAAGGCTCTGTACTCCACAACTCACCAGAGTGTAGACAAAATGGTACAAATTATGAAAAAGTATTGCTGAAGTGATTGTTGCAAAAACAGTTTATAACCAGCATCTGATTTGTCAGATTCGTAATCCTGGAAGAACAATTAAGGTTTCTGGCACTATACTACAATCACCTGCTGGACCACTGGAACACCTCCAAGTACACTTCATTCAGCTGCCACCCTCAATGAGTTATCAGTATGTTCATATAATTGTATGCCTGTTCTTGGGATAGATTGAGGCCTTTCTCTGCGGGAAGGTCAATGACACAAAAGAAGCAAAAAAATTACTACAGAATGCATTTCCCTTATGGCGTGCCCCTGGAAAGATTTTCAGTGATAGAGAAACTCATTTTATTGGACAAATTATTAAACAACTAAATTAAGTTTTACAAAATGGCACTAGCATTATCCTTATCATCCCAAGTCTTCTGCAAAGGTTGAATGAACAAATGGTATCCTAAAACTAAAATCGGCTAAGGGAATCTATTAGATTTCCTTGGCAAAAAGCATTACTACTAGCTTTAATGGCAATTAGATCTACCCCTACTGAAAATCAAAGCACAAGTTGACACCTTATGAAACAGTAAGTGAAAGACCTATGCCCTTAACAATTAAACCTAAAGTATCTTGAAACCTCTGGTATAATTCAATATTGCAAGGCCTTGATACATGTCAAAGTATACTTCCACCAGGTAAAAGAAAGCCTACCATGACCCATTGATTGATCAATAGATTTTCCATGACCTACAACCTAGAGATTGGGTCTTTTGGAAATGATACCAAAGAAAGCTTCCCTCGAGCTTCATTGGAAGGGAGCATATTACGTTCTTCTCACCACTCATACTGCAACAAAGCTTCAAGGCCTTAAGTCTTAAACTCATGTTTTTCAACTTAACTCAGACTTTTGGAAATGTACACCAGTTGACGATGTTTCAGTAAGACTCACCAGGAAAATCTCTCCCCAGAAGTAGATGATACCTTGAATGGAGGCTATTTTCCTAAGATCATGGATCAAGAATCTCCTCTCCCTATTATTAAGCCCCTATTTTTTTTCTCTCCTATTTCTTGTACTTCCTATCTGTGGGTGGCAAAATTATGTCATAATTGGAATATCACAGTCAATAGCCTCTGGAGGAAATTTAATTAAATGCTGGATTTGCCATGCTAAGCAAAAATCCTTCTATGATTTTAGAGATCCTTTAGTTCCATTGTGACTTAATTTCTAGACCCATTTATTCTTATACTTGTTTTAATCTAACCCAACCATGGACTAGGATGGCCAACGTCCAAGTTAGTTGACTGTATTATATGGAGGCTACCTGGTTAAAAAAACAACAACAAAAAAATGACTTTAATAGACTCTTTTGCAAGAATTCCTATCCACCTGTGTATTTTTGCAGACTTCCAGTATGTAATAATTCAGTATCAGACTCTTGGTTAGAAGTGGTCAGTGCCTCTATTGTAATTAATATCTCCACAAATAAAATTACCCAAGGAGAAGGCTTATATGCACCCCATGGTACATCTTTATCTGTGAAGGTTATTTAACTCTCAGCCATATGCTTGGGCCACCCCATGCCTTGATAGAGAATGAAAGGCCAATGCATACTAAGTATTTTAATAGTATCATTGTCAAACTATAATCAATCAGAAGCTAAACACTGATCCACCCCTCTAAAACTACATTATAGATTGAAAAGAAACTTACAGCAGATGTCAACCCTACCAGGTGGGCATCATGTTTTAGGGATCTTTCCCTATGGCTTGGGGTGAATGCAAATAACATGATGATCAGAAATTTGTCTTTGACGTAAGTTACTATAGCTGACTCTACATCTAAGGCTATGTTTGCCCAAGAAAAATCTCTACATTATCTTACTTAAGTTGTTTTAGATAATCAGACTGCGTTGGGCCATCTATTGGCTGAAAAAGAAGTCAGTGCAATAACTAACATATCCTGTTAGATCTGAATAAATACCTCTCGTATTGCAGAAACTCAATTACAATAAGTTAACAGGCCACATGGCTAAAACAAGTTGAATCCCTCTCTGGTTGATTCTTTGATTTATTTTATTTTAGCTGGTTTGGTTCATTGGGAACTTGGCTAAAGAGAATACATTGGCATCTTGATATTATCCTCCTGACAGTCATGATTACAATCACCTTTGTGCACTGTATTCTCTCAAGAGCCTTAAACACATGTCCACAGCCATCGATGGTACATCAGATGGTCTCACTGCAATTAGAGTACAAAAATGAAACAAAAGGAACCTTTCTTTAACAAGCCTGACGTCATGACTTATGAGTTCCACACTGAGAAAAAGACAACCCATCCACTATGGTGGCAGGGAGTGGTGCTTATGCCTTTATTTTGGTCAGTCTCATAAATGAGAAGATGAAAAAAGGGGGAATTGTTTCTTTTTTAAAAAAATCCTAATATAGAAGTCATTACACTGAGACAGCCCCAGTGCTTTAGGTTCCTATAAGCAAACCAGAGCCCAATGTAAAGACTATAATGAAACTAGAGACATTACCAATCAGAAACTACTGTCTAATCTCTGGCTAGTGTCTTTCTACTCTAAACCAATCTAGTATATTTTACTTGTTTTCCCTCCATGTGAAGAAAGCTCACTACCCGCATGGCTGTAGCAGAGTACTCCGAATCTCTTTTGATTCTGAGCACTACCCAATTCATAAATTGTTCTTTGCTCAAATACACCTATTAAATTTATTTTGTCTAAATTTTTATTTTACATACCTAAGATAACTTACTTAAGAGTGCTATGTACCTGAATTGGAGAAACAAAACTGATACTTAGAAGGATGTAAATTCAATGTGCAGCATGGACTCATGGAAAGTCTGGATGTCGGCCTGGTCTTTTCTGAGTCCTTACAGCTTCCATTGTCAAAAGTTCTGCCCTCTATAACTTGTCATGGAGTAGACAAAATGATACAAATTATGAAAAAATATTGGTGTGGTGAATGTTATAAAATTGCTGAAATAATTCATAACCAATGTTTGGTTTGTCAAACTCGCAATTCGGGAAGACAATCAAAACCACAGGGGGTACATTTCTGCTACCTAATGGGCCATTTCAACATTTATAGAGATTCCATGTAATTGCTACTTTCAGTGGGATATGAATTTTTTTTTTTTTTTTTTTTTTTTTTGAGATGGAGTCTTGCTCTGTCGCCCAGGCTGGAGGCATGATCTCGGCTCACTGCAAGCTCTGCCTCTTGGGTTCACACCATTCTCCTGCCTCAGCCTCCTGAGTAGCTGGGACTACAGGTGCCTGCCACCACGCCCGGCTAATTTTTTGTATTTTTAGTAGAGACAGGGTTTCACTGTGTTAGCCAGGATGGTCTTGATCTCCTGACCTCGTGATCTGCCTGCCTCGGCCTCCCAAAGTGCTGGGATTACAGGTGTGAGCCACTGCGCCCGGCCCTGTATTTTTTTAAATAGTTTATGTTCCCTAGTTGGAACTTTCAATGCAGGAAGTCCAATACTATAAGAGTAGATAAAAGGATATTCAAAAATGGGTTTCCTTTATGGGGCATTCCTGGCAAAATCTCCAGCAGTAGAGGTATCCATTTTACTGGATAATTTATAAAGCAATTAAATAAGGTGGTATGAACACAATAGAATTACCATCATCTCTTTCACTCTCAGTCTTCTAGAAAGGTTGAAAGAACAAATGGCATCTTAAAACTGAAATTGGCAAAGTTAACTGAATTGATTAGATTGCCTTGGCTAAAGGTATTACCATTGGCCTTGATGGCAATCTGATCCACCCTCAGAGGAAAACATAAGTTGACTTCTCGTGAAATAGTCACTGAAAGGCCTCTGTCCTTAATGATGGAACCTCATGAATGTCTTGGTCTCCTAAACCCTGATATGACTAAATGCTGTAAGGCTTTAATGCATTTTGCAAAAGTGTATTTTCACCAGGTAAAGGAAGCTTTTTATAATCCACCAACTGAGAACAATCAAATCTTTGAAGATCTAGAACCTAGAGATTGGGGCTTCTGGAAATGACATCAGAGAAAGACTGCCCTTGAACTCCATTGAAAGGGATCATACCAATTTATTTTCACCACCCTCACTGCAGCAAAACTTTGGGGGCTCAAACCTCGGGTCCACATCTCACAACTGAAAATGACCTTCCAAGACTCTTAGAGCTGCACACTCATTGGAGACTTTCAGGGAAAGCCGACCAGGGAAGTTTCTCTGCAGAAGCAAATGGCAACCTAGATATGAATGGCTTTCCAAAGATTACAGACAAAGGCTTCTTTTCTATGCCATTATGAAAGGACTACCCTTTTTCTTTTTTCCTTATTTGCTGTTGTCCTAATCTTTTCCTTTTCTCTGCAGGAAAATCTGTGGGATCACAATTTGTGGATGATTTTTTTTTTTTTTTTTTTAGTTAAGGCTTATGCTCTAGCAAAAAACTGGAGCAACTGTTGGGTTTGTAAAGATAATCTAGTTTCCAATGAGGAAAGACTCCAATGAGGTTACTGAGGTCTCACTCTTGGGTGGTAGTGGAGTACCAGTAGTATGGAATTTGAAACTAATCTGTAAATTGGAGAAAAATGTTGGACTTTGTGGCCAACAAGACCTCCTAGGGGTTCGTACTGATAGAAGTCACTCTCTGAATGGTAGATAAAAACATACATGTTCAGCAAAAAGCACTTAATGAAACATCATGCAGTTTTAGATTTCCTTTTTTGTCATGCTGGGGGCTTGTGTAAGGTATTGAACGAAATTGAATGCTGTATCTATATTTCCCCTTATTTTGCTACTACAGAAAGCATAATTTAAAAGTTGGCTGAAACCTCTGTTTTTTAAAACCTTGCCATCAAATAATCAAGGAAATTTCTCAAGAGATAGGAACACATAATATGTTTATAAGAACCACTAACAGTTGGTTTGTAGACATCCTAAGTGGTGAGTGGCAAGCTTGGCTTTTCCAAGGTTTCCTAATCTTTATGTCTTCTAGTGGGTCTCCAGGTTACTATAACTTAAAATAACTGGCTAATGACAAAATTGTATTCCTCTTAAATCAGACCATTCTACAGTGGACTGTTGTCTTTAATCACCATCACATCCTGAACACCAACTATGATCAACTGGACTCAGATACCACTGAACTGTCTATATTAGCTGAACTTCAATTTGCTTGATTTTGATCGGTTCAGTTTGTAGGGGCTCCTGTTATGCAGCACACTTAAGTCTTTTCGTATTATTATCCTGATGGTCATTATATAATAGTCCCCATGATGTGTAGTCTCCTGTCAAGTATTAAATTTTTGTATGCAGCCATCTAGCAATCCTTGAATAGTCTCGCTTTGATTAGATCATCAAGATCATATAGAATTATTGAACTGACTTGGAAATTCCATACTGAAACCAAATAAGTCAATTTATGATGGTAAGAGAGAGTAGAATCCATGTCCAAGGTTTTGGTCAAATCTCTCAAAATTGAGAGGCTGACCAAAAGGGGAGAATTCTTAAACTAAATTTGGCCTGTGAATGCCTCTGTACTTGACTCTTCACATAATAAAATGCAACCTAACAGTACAGAAACTAACTTGAAGCCTAACATAGCAGTATACTTTTGTAACAACTAGCTGAATCTCAGTCAGTCCCAGTAGCCAAGCTTCAGTCAATCACAGGTGGCCAATTGATCAGACCATGGTCAAGCGAGACAAATGCAAATCACAACCAAGCAAGCTGTTTCTGTACTTCACTTCCATTTTTTATCCACAAATGCTGTCTGCCCACATTGAACTGTACCTTGCTCAATTAAACTCTGCTATATTTGTCTAAAGTTTTTATTTTAATACAACAGAGCTACAGGTCTCCCCTCCCCACACAGAACAGCAAAGTAGGTGGGGAAGATACACAAGGAGAGAGTAGAGTACAAACAGAGTACAAGATCTTGGAGATCATCTGGTGCACCTCCCTCACTTTTATAGTTGAGCTTCCTGGAAATTAGCTGAATCACACAAGTCAGTATATGTGCTAAGACAGGAGTATAGAACTCTCATCTCAACTCTGGAATAGTTTCTGCTGTACCTCTGGGTCTCTAAGCAGCTTGCTTGCCCTCAATGCTTAACATTTTCCTGAAGAATGATGGAGAGAATGTTTTTGACAGTCTCTTTGCTACAAGAACAATTCATGTGAGATAAGAAAATTATTTCCTACTTCCCTGACAAGATTTTTAAATAGTCATGGATCACAAAACCATGCCCAAAAGGCCTTTCTAAAACTGTAAGGAGGTAAAAAAAAAAAAAGACTGCTACTGACAGGTTGAAGTCATGTTTTTGAATGAACACATCAGTTTTCTAGACATTGGCATAATGGACTACATACTAGACGAGTTATTTAGAAAAATGTGGCAACTTCACTCAGTTGAAGTTTCCTTAAATAAACAGAGAAGCATACCATCTACCTGAAAGTGTAACTAAAGATTAATAGTAAAAACCCATATAAAATGTTTGAAGACATCCTTAATACATAGTGTGCTCTTATAATATTAGTTTTTGTTTCCAAATGAATGCATATTATTTTACAGTACTCTGGGGCTCTTTATAGAGTGAGCTTATTTAGTAGATTAATACTTGCCTTGGAAGATTTTTGTCCTTAAAGATATCATAGATTTTTAAATTTAAAAAAATTAATGATTATAGATAGATAATAGTTGTATATGTTTTTGGCATACATGTAGTGTTTTGATACAGGCATATAATGTGCAATAATCAAGTAAATTGAAGTATTCATCACCTCAACCATTTATTATGTATGTGTGTTAGGAACATTCCAATTCTACTCTTTCAGTTATTTTTAAATATATAATAAATATGTTTAACTAGAGTGGCCCTATTGTGCTACAAAATACTAGATCCTATTCATTCTATGTAACTGTATACTTGTACCCATTAACTATCCCCACTTTATCCTTCCTCCCTACTACCCTTCCCAGCCTCTTGTAACCACCACTCTACTATCTCCATGAGTTCAAAATTTTTTAGCTTCCACATGAGTGAGAACATACAATATTTATCTTTCTGTGCCTGTTTTATTTCACTAAACATATTGTCTTCCTGTTCTGTGTAAATAAAAGGACTTCATTTTTATGGCTAAATAATACTCCTTTGTGTAAATGTACCACATGTCCTTTATCCGTCAATCCATTGATGAACATTTAGGTTAATTCCATATCTTGGCTATTGTGAATGGTGCTGCAATATATATGGGAAGAAGATAAATCTTTGATATACTTTTTTTTTTTTTTTTTTATATACCCACAACTGGGATTGCTGGATCATACGGTAGTACTATTTTTAGTTTTTTTGGGGAAACTCCACATTCTTCCCCCTAGTGGTTGTGCTAATTCGCATTACCACTATTTTTATATCAATTTTATCAGCATGAGATCTTGGATAGAAGCAAAAAGAAAAAAAAAAAAAAAAAACACCAAACCTTAAATTTTAAACAACATATTTTACCTAGTACAACTCTCTCCAATATATAGAGAAATGCTTCAAGTAAAGTGGCTCATCTATTATCATACAGTCAATAAGAGGCAGAGATAGCACTTGAACCTAGTATTTTAAGTTCAAGTACAGAGTTCTACATTGCCCCAGTTAAATTAACAAGGTCTCAATTTCTTTACTATTAAAAAAGATAAAAAGGAAAAATAGGAATGTGCCAATGTCATGATTCCTTCCAGTATAAAAATGCTAGAACTTGAATAAAAGAAAGCCAACATTTTTTAAGCATCTAGCATGTACCAGGACCTGTGCAGATTTGGAGGATAATTTTACTCCTGTATATGAGTGTGATCCTATTGCTTACTTATCAATCTGTTTTTAAATCTATATAGATCACACTGTTTTTAAATCTATATAGATCATGCCATTAAGTGATAATTAGGAGGACAATGTGGCAACATGAAAAAAATTCTGATAGTATAATATTAAGTGAAAAATTAGTACATACTATTGCATATTCTCTACAATTACAACTCTGGGTACTGACATAGGAGTTTCTTGGGTACAGAAGCAAGTCTTCATCCTCATTTCAGTATGCTTGTGCCTATTCCAAGAAGCATATGTTACATTAAAAAACATTAGGTTAAATAGAAAAGAAAATGAGCCTGTTTGTAGTAAAAGTCTGAATACACAAAAATTATAGTGATTCTTCCTGCAATATCATAGTATATTATGTATAAATTTTCCTTTTGTTTTTACCTTTTCAATAAATTGGAGGTATAAGAGAAGACTGCTCTTAATTGCTGACTTTCAATACAATCTATTGAAGGGTTGAAAAGAATGAGGTATGGTGTTTCCAATTCCATATTTTCTTAGAGAGAATATGTCAGTTTTCCTTAACTTTCTAACTAAAAGAAATTAGTCAGGAGCAAGGAGAGTCTATGCTTTACTAATATGTACTTCTTTCCTATACTACATTATTGTGCATCAATTTTTATTTATTTTTCAAGAATCACAGTGTCAATCAAGAAAGGATATAGTTAACTGAAAATAATGTTATCCTGTAAAAAATGGAATGACATTCATTAAAATGGTCACGGTGACAGATAATGCATGTTTTAACATTTCTTCACTGTTTATTTTTAGATTTTTTTTTTCAATTCAAATGTAAGAAAACAATAGAATGAGAGAGGGACAAGAAATGTAATAACCAAGCAGAGCCCTAGCCTAGCTCACTATGTCTGCTTCCTCTGGGTACATGCAGACAATACAAAAACATTGTATTGCATGGAAAATCTTACGGCATTAGTAAGGAAAATTATCCAAAACAGACAAAAGAATGGCAGCAAGCCCTTTCAGTGTCACACTGGAGCACTACCAGGCCTGTACAAAGGTGATTTAATTCTCTAGGGTAGTGTCTCTCAACTTGAGAACCACTGATATTTTGGCTGGAATAATCTTTTTCTGGGGGTATGAGAGGAGGCAGAAATAACTGATGTTTTTATATTATAGGATGTTTAGCAGCATCCCTGGACTGTATGCAGGATGACGGTCGCACCCTCCAGGTGCCAAGACCAAAAATGTCACCAGATTTTGCCAAACAAACCCTGAGGGGAAAAATTACCTGGGTTCCCAAGAACCAGGAAATATGTCATTGTTTTACTTACTATTTACTATTGGTAAGTACCCAGAGTTGTTCTGGGTACTTTTAACTTGTATATTTTTGTGTGGTAGTGATACAAACCATTTCCTCTCTGGTTGAAAATATATGTTCAAAGCTTATGATTTTATTACCCTGTGGGACATTAATGAGCATTTTCCCTAACTCAGCAAACATATTCCATCACACTTTTCCAAACTGACTATACGAATATCTGCTTTTCAAAGTCTCTTTAAAACTGATTCACCATACTGAGGGTTCTCATCAATGGGTTAAATAAGCTGTAAAATATCCTCACTTGATATTTGTAGGAATCATGTTTACTTTTCTTAATTTTTAAAAGTACATTTTGACAGCATTCTTCATCTTTAAGAGAAAAATGCGTGTCATTCTTACATAAGCCACAGAGGTATTAATGTGCTCCGACTGCTCCACCAAAAACAATAAAAGGGTTTTTATTTTTTGCTTTATAAATGATAAGAATTGCATGTTTTTATATGGAGCTATAATCTATCTAAATTCCATTTAATTACATTAGAAAATAATAGGATTAACTATACAATTACTTTCCCTTGTAAAGGACAAAAGCAACCAGTTCAAAAGAGCTTTGTTTTAATGAAGAGAGAAAATCAGGAAATGTACACAATTATTGCTTAATTTAAAAAGTAACCACCATTCCCTAAACCTGCCACCAACCAATACAGACACACAAATTCATGCAGACATGCACATGAGCTCATGCAGAACTGCAGGTCCATGGCTAATTTCTTCCTAAGGCAGTCACAAAACAGTCATAGGGAGGTCAATAGGAGATATTAGCTTCCACAGTTGGACCTTGTAAATCTCACAATTTTGAAACTGGAGGTGAAGGAAAGGATTGCTCTTTATAGTAATGTAGGACCATGGCATCTAATGTTTTTCCATTACTCACTAATCTCCTTTATAAGAAAGAGAACAGGCCTCTGGCTTAGGCAGACAAAGTGCCTGGCTGGGATTTATAGCTTAGCTTTTATTTTTCAGGTGTTTACTTCCTAGTTACCTTTTACTTATGACAAATAATTCTGGCCTTTCATTTTCCTTTTAATGAATTTAAAATAAAAAATGATAAATAATAGTACAAATGGTAGAAGGATATGAAAAAAACATTATGAACGTGTTGAGTAAACAACTAAAATTTGGGGAACACTCTGCTAGATGAAACTGATATTTGCAATAGAACTCGGTTTATAATTGCTGACCCCAAGCTACCTTTTAATGAATTGTTAAGGACAAACTCCTCCAGGAGGAGGTATAAGGCTAACTAGTAAAAAGTGATCACGAAATTGAGGGTCAAGAGACCTTTATTCAAGCACTGGACATGTCATTCATTAGCTGGCTGTGAAATCTTGAGTGTGTAAACCTGATAAAATACAATTTCATGATTTCTAAAACTCCAAATGAATGATTTCTAAGAGTCCTTTTAACTTTAAAGTGCAGAGATTGACTACTATGATCCACACTGATCTCTCCCTCATCTATACTCCTATTTTACATAATAGAGTTTAGCACTGATTTATTTTTAATTATGTCACAACTGCCAGTTTTGCCTTTCTATCAAGACTGTAGGATCACTGAAGAGAGGAATCACCTCAAATCCTTTTTTGTAACTTAAAGAATGGTTTATTTAATGCTGTCCAAGTAGTAACACTCAATAACTGTGGGATCACTTGATAATTGGCCAGCTTTTAGCTTTCAGCAGAAATCTAATTTGTTTTCATTAAAAATAAAGTGGCAACCATATAAATTCTTTAAAACTTGGAGAACTGTTTTAGTTCACTCTCTATTTTGTGAGTAGTTTATTGTATAAGAATGCTATGGTTTGAATGTTTGTGTTGCCCCAAAAATTTGTATGCTGAAATCCTAACCTCCAAGTTGATGGTATTAGGAGGGGAGGCCTTTGGGAGGTGATTAAGTCACAAGCGCAGACACCCCAAGAATGGAATTAGTGCCACTATAAAAGAGGCCTGAAGGAGTTGCCTGCCCTCTCTATCACGTAAGGACAAAGTGAGAAGGTATTATCTAGGAACCACGAAACAGGCCCTCATTGAACAATCAATCTGCTGGTGCCTTGTTCTTAGACACCCCAGCCTCCAGAGCAGTGAGAAAAAAATTCTGTTATCTATAATCTATCCAATTTATGGTATAGTGTTTGGTTTAGTAGCAGTCTAAAAGTACTAAGTCAAAACACATGGTGATGTATTAAAACTGCTCTAAAATACATAAACTTAAGCTACTAATCAAAACCTATCAAATTCATAAGAGAATTGATATAGATGAATTTGGTAAACTTGTAATCTATAAAAAATTATCTAAATAATTAAAGTACTCTAGAACTATGCTCTACAATATAGTAGACACTGATCACATGCTGCTATATAAATTTAAAAATTTAGTTCATTGGCCATATTTCAAGTGCCCTGTGGCTAATGTCTGTTAAATTAGTGCAGATCGTAGGTCATTTCTGTCAACACAGAAAAATCTACCAGACAGCACTTCTTTAGAATGTCCAGGAGAAGCTCTTTAATTGAGATAATTCAAAGAAAACTATGTTTCCAACAAAGGAAAAGCCTTGGCAAAGAATTTGGTTTATTCTTCTCAGAACCCAACAAAATGGGGAAATGTCCTTTGTTAATTTTGTGTGTTTATAAATTAAGGTACCTTAAGTGGAACAAAGAAATACCATTTATAAATAGAAAATGTATTACAAATATGAAAGTCAATTAAGGAAATACAAAATAAAACTTCTTTGGAAATGACTTTCATATTTTTCTCACAGCCTACCAAAATCCATGGCCAGGATATACGTAATATATACTTGGCAGAACTTGTCTTTATAGCTTAATTTTCTGTGCCAAAGATACGGGCCTTCAGAATTCTTGTTGAGAAAATAAAAAGTAATTGTGAAATGGTTCCTCTGGCCTAAGGGATGACAACATATATCAACACCATTATACCCTCCCTACCCACCCACAAAAGCTTTTAAAGAGTATAGAACAAACAAGCAAATACAACCTTAACCAACACCAGCTCAACAGATATAGTCTATAAATTAATTATCAGCAAAGGTACAATGTATGCAATAAAGTATTTAACAATATACATTTTATTTACCTCAGTTTCTCTACTTCTCTACATCTTACCAGATGGGTTATTTGAAAGAACTCCAATCTCCTACACAAAAAAGCAGGATTCTGGCAGATTGCTAACTAGAGATTTTTGGCCCTATAGGCAAGCATCTGTGAGTGGGGCTGTGTGGGAAACAAAAATGTTGGAAAAAGAGTTGATAGATGCCCAAGCATAAATGCGGACCCAGCAAAATCCATACTCCTGTTGTGGCATCTCTGTCCATCCATCTCTGTTAGTTACCAAGGAACTAGCCCAGAGCAAGGGCAAATGGACAATAGTTGGGGAAGTGGGAGAAGAGGAGGTATACCTTGAAGGAGTAAACAGTTTTGGATTTGTACGATGTTTTAAAATCATTAACAGAGACATCAAATCATTAGCTGTCAACCTGGTTCAATTTACTTAGAATATGTGTGGTTTTTTTTTAATCCCATTGGAACAGAAATGCAATATAATCATGAATTTCATCTCTTATTCTTTATGTCTATAATAAATTTTGTTTGTTCTCTGGAAGGCCTACGTAAACATAAATGGTATTCCCTCTAAATTGCAGGTATTCTCGCAGCCTCTGAAACCAAGTATGGGTCGCCTTCCCGTTCTGCACCAGGTCTCACCCACGCTTGATTTCATGGGCCAGGAGAGCATATCTGAGGTCTGAAGTCAGAACAGTTAGCTAGAAGGTGATAAAAGAATAAAGCAAGAGAAGATACAATAAAATCTGTTGTATAAATAACATTTTATGTAAGAACCAGCAAATATAATTCAGCGGAAGACATTTTCAGTGCAATTTTCCATTCAGATTATCTGTACTGTGTCCAAGATAATATGTAGTGACAGGTAAATACTCAACAATTCTTTCAAAATCTATTTTGTATATATTTCTTTACTGTCAATTTTCTATCATCTGGAAAATTCAACTATACAGTCTCATCCAGTGTACTTTACACCAATCATTCTGGACTTAAATGTCTTTCTCCATCATCAAATTGCATTGACAAAGCATGCAGTTCAAGAAAGCCCTTCTAATTTTTATGAGGTACCAAAAGGAAAATACATAAAATTACAATCTAAGATACCCTGACAACACAAAAATCCACAAAATTCTTTCTTGACACCTAAAACTTCGTCTGACAAATTCGGTTTTATAAAATGTAGAGCTTTCAAAAAAAAAAGCAAACCATAACATTTTAAGAAATTCTAAAGTCTTGAGTAATTTGTGAATTTAGCATTCTATAAATTTGTATCACAATTTTCCAGCATTAAAAGAAAAATGAAAGCTAAGTAACAGACAAACCATGTTGGCATGATACTTTAAAATTTGCAAAATACAATTATTGTCCATATAAGATTACCAAATAAAAACAAAATCAGAGTCATAGCATAGCAGAACTGACAAATACCTCAGAAATAAGCTCATAGTCTAATCCCAGTAATTTAGAAATGGCAAAACAGGAGTTTGGAAATGCATCACTAGAGGTTGCAGGAATCACTGACCTGTGTCAGCTCAATGTGACCAAGCTCTATGCCTCCACATATCCTCCAAAAAAAAAAAAAAATGAGAAGCTAAGGAAATTTCATGACTGATCCTGATAGTGGCCCAGAAACCTCCTTGTTCCATTGCCTCCCTACACCTGTTCAGTTCCATTTCTACCTGGTTCCCTGCTTAGCTTCATCTCATTGTCATCCACCCTTGCATCAACATTTAAACTTGGTGTTGCCGTTCTGTACCCTAGCTTTACTTTTCAGTGATCTTTTTTTGCTTCCTGAGACAGAAAGACTCATCTCGTCTGGGCCCCCCTGTTTACCATATTCACCATGCCTCCCTCTCCCCTCTACCTCACAAGCTCAGACCTTGGTGTCAACACGGAGCCTCTCTAGTATGCCAGCCTTGAGAGACAGCACCATTGTTAACAATTTCCAGTTCTTTATAAGGTTATTGGATTTAACTCCTCAAAGCACTGTGCTTTAATTTCCAAGTGGCACTTTACCAACGTTAACTTCTTTGTGGAAAGTTTTACATCAAGGTAGCATTTGCTCAAAGGGCATGGGCCACATAATAGGGAACTTCCAAGGGACCTTCATTAACGCATAGCGTGGGGTAGAGGAGTGGAACTGGTGATACAACAGATGAAAAGGAACTTTCCAAGTGGGCAATTAAAACAGTGTATTCCAAAGAGAGAGAGAGAAAGAGAAAGAAGGGTGAGCAAGTAAGAAGTATGGAAGATCCAGGAACTCCTGGAAGTTCATTATCACCAAAGAACAAGTAAAAGGGGGGACCTGGTGAGAGATGCAGAAAACTGATGAAAGATTGGACTTCCAGGGACCACGTTGTCAAAGGCCATGCGTGAGTGCCAGGGAATTTGGATGTTTTCTCAGAAAGTAGTGAGACAGTGGAGGCTAGTTAGAAAGCTGTTGCCATTTTCATGTGAAAAATGAGAGTATAAAATCAGACTTGTGGCAGTGAAGATAAAAACAAACAAACAAAAACAATGAACACCAACAGAACTTGAGGATTGTATGTAGGGGAAGAATGCATGAGGACTCATGGGTTTCCAGCCCCCTGAACATGGTGGTTATGACACCATTTACTCAGAGGTAAGGAGAAATCAAAAAGAGATTTAAAGAAGGTAGGAAATTAGCTCAATTTTAACCATGGCAAATTTTATGTAAATAGACTTGAAGATCCTAGATTTTAAAACCAAAAAATATAGTCAGAACAGCCCAAGGACAGCATATAGAGACAGAGTAATGACTGGAGGACTGAAAACCAAGTACTCCAATTGAAGGAAAAGTTAAGGGGAAAATATCAAGAGAAAGAGCACGCTAACTTTTACATAGACCATGGGATATCATATTATCTTATAGAAATATTTTTAAACTTACAAAGTTTTTTGCATTGTTTTATCAGATCTCAATTTATAACTATAGTTGACATTGACATAGAAGACATCTGCCTTTTTGCTATTTTGAATGCAAACTACAGCCTAGCTTATTGTAATATTGCAGTTATTTCCAACGACACACATGCAGATTCATAAGTGAAATTAATGCTTTCATACAGTATTTATATTGATTTCTATGTAGTACAATTACTTTGAGGATCTCTACTAATCACTGACTTTACTCTAAGGCTTCATGTAAAAATTGCTTTTCATACATTCACCCTAGAAAATTCTTCCTTGAAATCAACTAGGGAAATACATTCATAAAGCTCATCAAATGCATACATATCTCAGAAAAAGAAGGTTATCCCTTGTTCTTGTTTACTCACCATCTTTACTTCAGGATATAACACTTTGTTCATAATCAGAATTAGGTTTTAGTGTAATCCTTGATAAATATAACAACTGAGCAGATACAGTGGCTTGCCTGGGGCTCAATCCTCCTGTCTTCATTGCTATTCACTGTACTGCTCAGTCTAGATGCAGATCAGTCTCATCAGTTTCTGTATCATGCTTGGGACTCCTAACATTATTTCCAAGAAAGTTTGCTACAACCTTTTTAAGAGCAGGTGGCCACTATGCAGAAAGACAGAGCTTTAATATAATCTCCCCCATCCACATAAAAGACACCACAGGGAGCTGTCAGTATGTGAAAAGTAATCAGTCACATAATCTTTATTAAACACAGCACACACCTCACCTCAGAGGACTGGGAATCCTTAAACAAAAAAGGTCTGTTGTTGCAGATTACTTTAGATTTAGCCTCAGGATCAAAGCAAGGGTAATTTTATTTAATTTTATTTTTTAAATCCTGAGCCTTTATGTAGGGCATTTTCCTTAGATGGATTTTTTTTTTTTTTTTTTAAATCTCAATACCGATTCTTCCCTCTCAAAGGCTTAGGTTGAAATGCACAGTCTCACCATGCAGAGATGGCTTTATTGAACCATTTTTCTGGATTCTCTGGAATAAATCAACTCTTATAACTGTAACTCCAAAGATTTCATGTCATCTTAAATTTTTGTATGCCTGAGTATATTCTTTACCAGTAATTACTTTTTTAAAAAAGAAAAAAAAAAGAAATATTACCTACTAGATGGCTTCACCCAGTCTGAGACATTAATCTTTCACTTCAGGTACAGAATCAGATTACTCTCCCCACTCACAATCAGGTCTTGATTTGGGATGACAGTGTGGAGAAATCAAGACACTGTTTTTAATTAGCTACTTTTGTGGGTCAAAAAATGAAGAGTTCCATTATTTCTGTCTTTTGTGAGAAGCTCTGATTCAAACACTTGTTCACTTTGGAAAATATTAGTGAGAAAGGAGCTTTTCTATAACAAGCCACACTGCAGTAGCATCAATATAGAAGCTACATTTCTATCCATCCCAGATTACTCTAGAGCCTGGTAAATCCCCCAGCTCTAGTCACTAACGGTTTTGTCTCCTATATAAAACAGGGCCACTGGACAAATGTTTTGCATACAATCAGATGTGTTTTTCCATTTCCTGAGAATAACATATTTAAGAATGAGTATTAGAGGATACCATAGCCTCTTGCTCCTTTGAAAAGTCTCATTGACTTCTAAAAAATATACTTTCAACTCCAGCTATAAGTGAGTTAAAAATAACCCCACTGGCGAAAGAAAGTGAAAATTACAAAGCTCTAGTTATAAATATTTTTCTTTTAAATAGAGAATATAAAAATGCATTTGATACATGACAATTCTTATAGCATTATTTTATATCTAGCTATGCCTCTATTGGAGTATTAGTTACTTGGTTCAAAATATTGTATTGCCACTGGTGCTATTTTGCTCTCTACAAATATGTTTAAAAATTAGGAGCCCCATCAGAAAATTAGGACATTTTTCTCCTATCCAATCAAAGGAGAAGGTAAATAGTTTTTCCACATTGAGGCATTGTGAGCATATCAGCTCTGGCTGGAGGCCCTTGTCCAAACCCAACCTTACTATATCATATGCACAAACTTTATTATTTCAAACCATTCCTCCAAATCTCTAACCCTTAAAGCACTGAGTGGTTCTAAATCCTGGCCATGTATTAGACTCTTCTGAAAAGTTTTTTTTTAGAATACAGACACTTACAAACTGTGATGTAATTGTGCTAGGATAGGACTTAAGCATCAACATTTTTATAAGCTGTCCAAGTGATCTAAGATGCAGCCAGGTTGAGAATCACTGCCATAAGGAAATGTCTTAGTCGTTGTATCATCCAATTTCACCCAACTGTAGAGCTAACCACTTTCCCTTCACAAACATAGAATCAGAGATCAAATCATGCCAGTTTTCAATATATTTCTATCAAATAATTTGAATAATCTCACAGTACTTTATACATTCAAACAGAACAGTATTTTATATTTTGTATATTCAAAATAGCACATTTGAAAGGAAGTAGTGAAAAAAGCAGTAACAAGAAGAAATAAATGTCCACTATACACGCCCTCAAAGAGTTGAGTAATGTGATTTCCCCAGCCAGATTTCCACAATCCTTCCTCCATGCATACTAGTATACTATTCCCCACCATTGCTCATCACTGATTAAAACAAAATAAAACAAAAGCCGATAGGCCGGGGCGTCGTGGCTCAGTCCTGTAACCCCAGCACTTCGGAGGCTGAGGTGGATGGATTGCTTGAGCACGGGAGTTTGAGAACAGCCTGGGCAACAACCAATAAACAAATAAATAAATAGCCAGGCATGGTTGTGCACACCTGTGGTCTCAGCTACTCCTGGAGGCTAAGGTGGGAGGATTACTTGAGCCTGTGAGGCAGAGGTTGCAGTGAGCCAAGATCATGCCACTGCACTCCAACCTGGGTGACAGAGTGAGACCTCATCTCAAAAAACAAAACAGAACAAAACACCATAGAAATTTAAAAAAAAAAAAAACAGAGACACCCATGTTGTCTGGATAAAGATAAAACCAGGGGATAATGGGCTGGATGTGGTGGCTCACGCCTGTAATCCCAGCACTTTGGGAGGCTGAGGCAGGTGGATCACCTGAGGTCAGGAGATCGAGACTAGCCTGGCCAACATGGTAAAAACCCATCTCTACTAGAAATACAAAAATTAGTTGGGTGTGGTGGTGTGTGCCTGTGATTCTAGCTACTCTGGAGGCTGAGGCAGAAGAATCGCTTGAACCAGGGAGGCGGAGGTTGCAGTGAGCCAAGATCACGCCACTGCACCCCAGACTGGGCAACAGACTGAGATTCCATCTCAAAAAGAAAAAAACAAACATGGGATAACGTGCATTAGAGATGTGGGGTAGGTGATTCTAATAGGATCTCCTAATGGACCACAGCACCTCATATCCATGTCCTTTGCAATGTGACTTTACCACACTTCCTATTGAGAAGTAGACTATATTTCTCTGCCTGTTGAAAATGGACTGGCCTTATAATTTGCTTTCATGGAGAGAATGCTACAGAATTGCCATTGTGTGACTTCTCAAGGTAAGCCTTAAGAGACATGCAGCTTTTGTTTTGTCCTTGTGGAATGCTCCCATTATCAACTGAAAAAACATAGTCCAGCCTACTGAAAAATGAGAGGCAATGCAGGGGAGAACTTGGGCACCACAGCCAACAGCCAGCATCAACTGCCAGGCCTGTCAGTGAGGTCATTTGGGATTACCCAGCCCCAGCTGAGTTGTCAAATGTCTACAATTATGTGAATGAACTCAGGCAGGATCAACAGCAAGACCAGCAAAAGAATCTGCTGGCTGAGTGTGGGGAAAAGAAAGAGAGATCAGCCTGTTACTGTGTCTATATAGAAGGAAGTAGACATAAGAGACTCCATTTAGTTCTGTATTTGAGATGCTGTTAATCTGTGACCCTACCCCCAACCTTGCCCTTGCAAGAGACATGTGCTGTGGTGACTTAAGGTTAAAAGGATTTTGGGCGGTACAGAATGTGCTTTGTTAAACAAGTGCCTAAAGGCTGCTTATGGTTAAAGGTCATCACCATTCTCTTAAATCTAGAGAAAAAGAAAAACATTTGTCTCCTGCCCGTCCCTGGGCCATGGAACATCTCCAGGTAAAACCCTTTGTGTGCTTTGTCTACTGAGTAAGGAGAAAACTGCCTTTAGGAATAAGGTGGGGCTTGCTGGAGCAATACTGCTAAAAGGTTTATGGAGATGTTCGCATATGCATCTCAAGGCACAGCATTTTCTTTTAAACTTATTGATGTTACAAGGATTTTTTGTTCATATGTCTTACTGCTGATTTCCTCCCTACAATGATCCTATTGTCCAGTCACTCCCTTATCTTTTTGATGGTAAAGATAATTATCAATAAATACTAAGGGAACTCAGAGGCCGGGGCCGGTGTGGGTCCTCTGTAAGCACAGCACCGGTCCCCTGGGCCCCGCTTTTCTTTCTCTACACTTTGTCTCTGTGTCTTATTCCTTTTCTCAAGTCTTTCGTACCACCTAACGAGAAGCACCCACAGGTGTGGAGGGGCAGGCCACCCCTTCAGCTGAGCCCAGCCCAGACTGCAGAATCATGAGCAAATAAATAGTGCTATTTTATGCTAGTAAGGGTTGACGTGCTTTGTTATGTATAAACAGATAATTCATAATCAGTTTATGTAATATTGCAAAAGAACTAATGACAACTCTCCTTACTTTGATATGCACATACTATATGCAATTTATAAACAGCAAATTTTTAGAGTCTCAGCTTCATAAAGTATTTTTCAGTTCAACCTCTCCCCCAATAAACTTCATGAAAATAATACATTTGCTTTTCATTTTGCTCCACGATTACGTGTAAGATAAAAGTAAGTGCCATAGCGATCTCTACAAATGTCAGGAAACAAATTAGCCTAAACTTGCTTTATAATAACCATGTTATATAATTCACTTTATTTCTCCTAGAGAACAAGGTATAAAAAGAAAAATTCCAGGAGGGATTATAACAAAAGTTTTCTGTTGCTGAACCTAAGGATATTTTCAAGCTTGATTACCTTTGATAACTTTTACTTACAAACCACTTCACTAAATATTCCACCTAATGGAAAACCCCCTCAAAAACCTTTCTGCAAAAACAGTGGTAACTAGGATATTTGCAAATATTCTGTAAGAATCTTCTCTGAGCATGAATTTAGGCTATGGCTGAAGGGAAATATGGCTTTGTGGCTTCGTTTTTCTATTTTTTGGTTTTGTACTTTTTGTAGTGATTTGGGGATGGTTTTCTCATACTGTAATAGTTTTCTATTGACTGTATTAATATTCTATTGCTGCTGTAACAAATTACACTTAAACAAATTTATTCCCTTACATTTCTGGAAGGCAGACGTCTGAAATTAGTTTCACTGAGCTAAACACAAACTGTTAGAAAGACCACACTCCCTCTGGAACTCTAGAGAAGAATCCTTTTCCTTTCCTTTTCCAGCCTCTAGAATTGCATTCCTTGCACTCCTTGGCTCATGGACTCTGCCTTCATCTTTAAAGTCAACAGCACAGCATCTCCAAATCTGTTTGCTTTCAACATCACACCACTTTCTCCTCTTCTGTAGTCTAATCTCCCTCTGCCTACCCTTTTAAGGACGTCTCTAATCATCTCATTGGGCCCACCTGGATAGTCCAGGATACTCTTCCCATCTCCAGATTCTTTAATGTCATCTGCAAAGTCCCCTTTGTCATGTAAGGCAACAGCTTCACAGAGTCAGGGAATTTGCATACGGATTTAGGGAGGCATTATTTAGCCTATCACACTGCCTTTAGTTGTTTACTGTTTGTCACTAAGGTCAAGATTCCCGAAGTAATTTCTGTGTTGAGCTAGCTCAATTGAGGAAGAGTAATGAAAATTCTTTGTTTACACATCTTCTACAGTATAAACTAAACTTTCTGCTTAAACCAAGCCATAATTAAATCATCAATTAAGCTTGGCTTGGTTAAAAACTATAGCAAAACTGGTCATTAAGGTGGAGCTGTTCATTTTTCCAGCATTTTATTCTATTTAAGAACATGAATGTCATTATTTATTTGCCAGGTTGAATAAAAATTTCATCCGAAATGGTTGTTTCAAAGAATGCTGGGTAAATATTGCTTTCTGTTTAAACTTGAACACAAACACAATTTAGTGGCTTCCTATTTAACTTTAATTATCATTTTAAAAATGTACTTACCTAACACAGTTTCATTTTATTAGCAGCATAAAAAAAAAACGTGCACTATAGTTCTTCCACTGACAATGTTGCCTACTTGAAGGCATCATAAAGTTATAAGTACAGATTTATAATTCATATATTATTTAAAAAGAAGAGACCCTTAATACTTTTTATCTGCAAAAGAAAGTAATATATTTCAACTGACATTTATGTTATTAGAATGATTCAAGCATGTGATGCACAGTATTTAGGCAATGCAACTAGAATATAATATTAACATGTATGAAATCTCATTGACTCAGACAATAAGTAATAAACTACTTCTAATCTGTGCTAAAGGGACTATTTTATAGGGTAAATTAGATAAAGAAAACAAAGCAGTAAATGCAAATACTTGTTAAGATGATATGGAATCAGATGTGCATTAAAACATCATATTATAGAATAGATAAGACAAATTTAAGAACATAATCTGAAGTATAACATTTAAAAGCAATAGCATGCAAATTAACTATTTTCATTTTATGAGAGCTCAGACATTATTTTTCAGGTTATAAAAGTAAATGATGAACTATTCTAGTGGTTTAAGAAGTTTGAGAAAGTAACATCCAAAGTTAAAATACTGTTAACCAAAGGTCAGAACTGATAAATAAAACAATAGTAGTTGACTATACAGTACATTTTGCATTTAAAAAGAAAATATTGAGCAGTTTTCTCTTACTAGTGAGAGAAGAAAATTTCCTAATCTTTATTCCATTCCTTCCCAAAATCTTACTAAAATGAAAATATGGAAATCCTGTATAAACACAGCAGTGTAAAGAGAACAGGAAATGAAATATCAGAAGATAAGAGATAAATTTTTGAAAGAGGATAGCAGATGGAAGAGGAGTTACTGAGTTAGCAAAACCAAGAAACTTCACTGCTTAGGTAAGTAAAGTGGGTTTACCAGGAGGATGGAAGCCAGATTCATATGCCATATCCCTGCCAGGCTTAGAAATTATTTTTCAGGGACCCCTGAAGTCTAGGGTGAAGGGTGGGACTGAAAGCAGCAGTATTTTTGTTTTAAAGTCCATATAAGAGAATACAGACTATCAGAACCCCTGGCTCACTCAGTCAGCTGAACTACTCTTTCCCTATATAAAGTTCGCTTTCTGGAAAGGTAAGGACACCAGCTAAAGGTGAGGATGAAGTACTACATTAAAAACGGGGGTTAAATATACTGTCCATATTGAATGAGAATGGAGAATTCTTTTCTG
This sequence comes from Hylobates moloch, assembly GCF_009828535.3. Classification (NCBI taxonomy): domain Eukaryota; kingdom Metazoa; phylum Chordata; class Mammalia; order Primates; family Hylobatidae; genus Hylobates; species Hylobates moloch. The sequence goes on along the minus strand of NW_026652288.1, from coordinate 79,166,161 downwards.
GGGAAAATAAGTGGCCCAAGAAAAAAAACCTACAGATTCTGACTGACATTTGGATGTCCTCCCAGAAAAAAAAAAATAAAAAATAGCTAGTCCCTGTTCATTTACCCAAAGATGACTCTCTACACACACACACACACACACACACATACACACACACACACACACAACTTCCCATCAGCCTTTTGTGTACTTTATTTTCAAAAGCAAGTGGACAGTCAAGGATTATATTTGAGAAATGCCTCTACTATGAAAGAAAGACTAAAATAAACAGTGAAAAAAGTGATAAAAATAGAAAACCTAAATAAGTGTATGTGTGGTGGGGGGAGGCAGTATTTGTGTATGTGTACTTTCAGAGATAAAAGAAGATACTGTAGATATTACACCTATGTAATTTCATCAGAAAATACAAAATCTTTTAGAAAACAGGAAAGAACATTTAGAAATTTAAAATGATTGTTTAAAAATAATCCAATATAAAGGTTGAATAAATCTCTCAGAGTAAAAAAGTAAAACAAATGGATGGAGAATAAGAGACTAAAAATACACATACAGTAGAGAATCAATCTAGGAGAATCAACATTGATCAGTGAAGTTTTTGGAAAGATAAAAGAGAGAAAGCAGGGTCAGAAATGACCCAAGAAATAACAGCACAATTTTCCAGTACTGAAGGACATACACTTCTGGATTCACAGAGTCATCCAAACACATACCACAAATATATGGAAAAAGGCCCACACCAAGACACAACATTATGAAATTTCAGAACACCAGGTAGAAATAAAAAATGGTAAAACCTTTAAAAAATAACCAGATACAACAGATTGAGAATCCAAAGGTTATCAGACTTCTCAAGCTGGAAGGAAGACAAGAATAGAATGGAGTATTGTAGCCTTCAAAATTTCGGGGGGTTATTTTTTTTCAACCTAGAATTCTATATAACAGGCCATATGATCAATCACATGTGAGGGTATAAAAAACAGTTTTTGAGATAGTGAAGATTTCAAGGAATTTGCCCTTCAATCACTCTTTCTCAAGTAACAGACATGAGATTCATAAAACAATATGAAAGAGGCAGAGGGAATTCCCACAGTGATGATGAAATCTTTTTTTTTTTTTTTTTGAGACGGAGTCTCGCTCTGTTGCCCAGGCTGGAGTGCAGGGGTGCGATCTGGGCTCACTGCAAGCTCTGCCTCCCGGGTTCACACCATTCTCCTGCCTCGGCCTCCTGAGTAGCTGGGACTACAGGCGCCTGCCACCACGCCCAGCTAACTTTTTGTATTTTTAGTAGAGACGGGGTTTCACCGTGTTAGCTAGGATGGTCTTGATCTCCTGACCTCATGATCTGCCCGCCTCGGCCTCCCAAAGCGCTGGGATTACAGGCGTGAGCCACTGTGCCCAGCCAAGAGAAATCTTAAGTAACAACTGTGCTCCAGACGTGAGGGAAACCAACTTCACTGGAGTAGTGACTGATAGGCCCTAAGGAGCTGTCTTTAAAGAGAAAATAGGACTGCTAGATTCCTTCACGAATTTGACCTTGTTGAGAAGAATCTATAAGTTCAGAAAGTTTGCACTGAGTTAGTGATGTTTACATAGGAAAATAAACAAATGAAAAAAAAATTATTGGCTCCACAAAAAAGTCAGAAAAGAAATTTAATCATGGTACACTGAATGGTTTATCTTTGATCAGTGATTATATAGTTACAAAATATTGAATGTGAATCTAATAAAAATATGTGCCATAAGATTTGGAAGGATGGGATAGAGGAAAAACGTATATAACAAGGTGTGGAGGAAGACATGAAGTAAGGAAAAGCACTCATCATCTCCTGTAGGAAGATGGTAGACCATAACTGAAACTGAAATATCATAAAACTGCCTTGTGGTCATTATTGGCACAAACTGAAACTACATATGAGAAGAAACAACTATGAAAGAGTTGAAATTAGGTTCAGTCTAGGAAATAGTGAGAGAGGAATGGGAGTGGTAGGTAAGAAGATGGCTTTTCAAAAATGATAATAAGCCTTGTATTACTCTTTGACTTAAAAACTATGAACATGTACCACATTCATAAAAAGCAATGACAAGTTTATAAAAGCACACATAGAGTAAAAATCTTATAGTCCACTAATGGTTAACTCTTTTTGCTGCTTGTGTTCAAGGGAGTAATACAAACATATTTTGGCATTACATACCAAATGTTACTCTATTCATTTGATTTCTAGCATTTCTATGACTGAAATTGCAATTTGTAGTGGCTTCACGGTGGCTCTAAGATAATTCCAAAGCTTTCAGTATAAATTGGTCCTCTTAAACACTGTGCATAAATTTTTCTCCAACTCAAGCTACCAAATGGCAATCAAAATGAAACACAAACAGGATGTTAACATTGCTTTATTTACATGCTGAGCATAGAGATAAAAAAGTAAAATACAACCACCACTCATATCCTCAGAGGAAACAGTGTCTCATTAGGACAATTACATGTTGTCAATGCTATAACTCAAATGAAGAAACAAATGCTTATGTATGTTATGTCTAGGTACTATGCTAGGTAAACAGGAAATATGAAGATGCGTAAGAAACAGTCACTTCATTCAAGGAGTTTATAATCAAATAAATTAAAACGCTGAAGGCTCTCTTAGCTAACCTACATTTATCTGACGCACTGAACTAATCTTTACTTAGCATTTCTTTTGTTAAACATCACTAATGTCCACAGCATGTTGGACACTCACACTAGTGACTACATTTTCACCATGAGCTTCTTCACTCAGTTGGGTTGTATGCCTAGTCAGTTGTGTTTGTTCTCAAACTCAACTGTCCTTTGTACATTTAATTATAATGATATAAATTTGATTAAATATTATAAAAATCATTAAGACTTCAGTGTTAAATTAAAAACAACTAGTTGAAAGTTTTGAGAATCAGACTCATGGTGGAAAGTTGAAAAAGCCTTGTTGAATTAGGTATGAAAGAAAAGCATAAAAACCTAGAAGGATTTTTCACAGATAACTTTGCAAGTATCTTTACATTCTCACTTATTTTCCAATAATATGAAACTAGAGATGGGAGAAACACATAACAGATGTCATTTATACTAAAAATACAACACAAAATGTCCAAGAGAAAACCAATTATCAAAGAAAAAGTCCTCACTATTAATCAAAAGATGGGTTATCTAAAGTATATTTATATATACTCAGTTAAAATAAATGCATAAGGTTGTATGTATTAATGAATTTGGATTCTATACTGTTACCAATGTGTCCATTTACCAGTCAACTACTGGTCCTGCTTATATTGAATAAGAGAGCTTCCTCTCTTTGCAGTAGTCACTTGGGTTTCAGGGGATAAATTTATAATAGGATCCCTTGGAGTAGTGATGAATATGTTGCTCCAGTCCCATTTATTCTCCCAACATCTTCAGCTGTGATCAAAACTAACTGATAATGTGCATTTCCAAGATTACTGGCTATGCTTAGCAAAGCAACTGGCCCAGTTTTAAGGATTTCATATAATATCTCAATCTTTTGACAACTATTTTCTAAATTATTGAGTTATTAGCACAGGAAACAGTAAATCTTATTAGAGAAAAAAAAAACAATGATTCTCAAGAAAAGAAACATAAACTAGAATATCAGAATCTCAGCCTGGAAAGGACCTCAGATGTCATATGACCTAATAAGCTATCCAATTCATTAAAAATGTAGATAAACCCAATGCTGAAAACAGAAGGAGGAGAGCAGTTCTAAGTGTTCATGCTAGCAGTTATTACATCCTGATTGCAATAAAAAATATGCCATCTCATATTAGGTCAGAGGTTTTTGTTTCAGTCATATGAAGTGAGGTTTCAAGCTGCAATATATCCCATGTAATAACTTGTTTTTCACTGAAATGATTCAAAAATGAAAATTAAATATAAATTATAGATGTTTAGATTTTACTTGGGGTTTAACTGTTTATAATTAAATTAGAATACGGTGATTCAGATGACTCCTATTACCTATATTTTAGGAATGTCATAACTCAGCACCATAACATATGACAAAGATCCTTCACTTTTATAGAATATATCTCAGAAAACTTTATATATATAATTTCTATTTTCTACAGATTTTCAGTATACAGTCTCACATGGTTAAATACAGAATAGATTGGCTTAAACTGTTTGATGAATGATGGATTGAACCTGAAGTACTAAGACAATTGTCATATAAGAATTTGTTTGGCATCATGAAATCCAGACATTGGTCTAATACACACATAGTTGCTTTTTCAGGATCTAAAAATATACCCTCGTTATTGGTCTTTCCTCTCTTCATGGAGATCCAGTCCCCTCTCCATCCCCAACTTATTGTTCTAGATTTCCTTTCTTTCTACTTTTCTTCCCGTAAGGGTTGACTAATAGAGCTGACCTGCAGTATCACAATTCTCTAATGTGGGGTCACATGAAATAGTCCTTTTAAAAAATCTCAACTTGGAGAAGATGCAGTATATAAAATATACATATTTTTAAATTTCTATACATTTTACATTCTGTGTATTAGATTAGAATAGAGACAATTTCTTTTTAAATGAGAAAAATTTATATTTATATCCTATAACCTAGGACTTTTTACAAACTTGTACAAATTTTTTGAAGTATAGAAAAATAAATAAAATTGTAAAATCTCAAGTTATAAGGAAATTTAAAAATCATTTGGTATTATCACTTACACTATAAATCCTCTTTACAGTTCTCTCACCAAGAAGTTGTTCACTGATATCAACATTCCCCAAAAATAAGAAATTTTACCTTCTGATGCAGCCCCATTGTGTGTGTATATATATATATATATATATATATATAAAACTATTACAGAGTTATTGTGAGTGACAAAAGTCTGTTTTCTTGCCTTTTTGTTTTGTTTTTTTCTGTACCTAGAGACAACTTGTGTCTTCAGCAAGGTAAAAATTCTTCTTGTCATTAATGAATGCCATCTCTGTAGCCAAACATTTATTTCCCAAACTTTCTCTCTTCATTGTCCCAGCTACTTAATGAAAAGAGCAATGAAACCTCCAACAATGCTTCCCAAATCCAGTTTTCTGCCTAAGTCTTTAAAAATACCAAAGATACTTTCTTAGAGTTTGCAGATATCATTAAGACCTATCAGCCCAACTACATAAAATATGAATCTCAGCAAAGACTACCTCATGTTACCTTTTTCCCTTTGCATGTAATTATAATGAGCTAGTGTTGTTCTCATCTATGTCTCATTCAAAAGAGACTTTCCAATTACAATAACTTGTTACTAGTTTTGAGAAGAAGATATCAAAACGACATGCTTTTAAATTCTAGAGTATGCCGTTAATAATTTAGCAGTTGGTATTTCCACCAAGATATGTAAAGACAAACAGATAAGCACTTCTAATGTTGTTTACCATGTGATCAATATAGATGGTTACCAGTGCATGATTACTAACAAAGCCGGTTCTGTTAATAGAAAATATTCTAACAAGCTGAAATATGTGACAGTAAAAAACAAGAATTAGTTGTTTTATAATAGAATTTATCTTGTTCATTGCCATAAGAGTTTTGCACAGAAAATTGTTGAAGTTCCTGGGTTAAGAATTAAGTCTAAAATATAATCTTACCAAACATGAATATTCCATTTTCGTAGAATCATATTTATTTAAATAAAGGCAGAAAAAGTTGCATTCTAAAGAAAAAATATGTTACTATTCTGATCTTACAATAATAATGTTTTAGTAAATTGTCTCTAAACTGTAAAATACTTAAAGTATTCAAACGTAACTATTAATTTTTCTCAAACTCAACATCTCCTTATGTAGGCTAGTCTATCTTGCCTATTTGAGCAACTTTGTTTTACATCTTGAATCAGTTTGCATTTAAATCTTCTATCCTACTAAAATTCAAAGTGAATTTGTTTATTGAAGGTTCAAGGTACAGCAACTTGCTCTCCAGATTTTTTGCAGGTTTCGTCATGATTAATTTGCTTCAGGCTTTTTGCTTTGGTTTGCTGATTTGGCATCACTTTCTAATTCCTACCTCTTCAGAATGCACTCTATTCTGTCCTGTGTGGATCGATCTACAGAAAACACACACCCTAGCAACTGCTCAGGTTTTCCACCTCTCATTGCACAAATTGTTGAAGCAAAACACGTGTAAGTTGGAAAAACTGATGGAAAAAATCTTATATTTTTTCTCCTCTCATCCATAAAATAAGAAAAGAGGTATTCAGCCAGAAATACTTCAAAGTAAGTATATCAAGGAGAGGCACAAAAAATATATCTCATTATAAGGAAAGTGATAAAACCTATTTGATGAAATTACATATCACCTGTTGTGCAGATGTGCCAGTGTTCTAGAAGACAAGAAGTGTGTACAACTATGGTCACAAAGAAAACCTGGAACTCTGTCCAAAAACAAATTAACTTATAATAACTTATCAGTAAAGTCTCCAGTTGTTCCTTAGTAACCTTATATTCTTCTATCTAAACTTTTCATTCAGTGAAATGGATTATTACATCATGATGGCATTTCCCATTTGGAGTTGAGCATGAAATCCAAATATCATAAGAAATTTTACATTTTTGAGAGTAGAAGAAAGTTTTTACTACTCAAAAATGTTTCCATTTCTTTGTATTATTTATGAGAAGTATTTCCTTGTTTAAATGTGGATATGACATTGATTTCAGCATTACTTTTAAAAGACACAATTCAACAATCCCTTTTAGGAGGCTTTAAGAAGAATGTGCAAATGTGGTTCTGCTCTCACATGAAATGTAGGGAAAGGGATCTACTTCAAATTATAAGCATAATATGTTTATGCTGTGCAGCACATAGTGAAAACAAACAATAACATGAGTTTATTGGCATGTGAACCAAGCTACTCGAAACAGATGACAAAATTCACACTACCAAAGCAGTATAGACGGTATAGTTTAATGTTTAAAGACGAACTTCCATATATAGACCTGAATTTGAATTCTATATCTGCCTCACCCTAGTAGGTTAAATTTAGAAAAGTCACTAAATCTCCATAAGACTGTGTTTTCCCATATGAACTGTTAATAACAAAATATACCTTACCAAGTTATTATGAAGACTAAATGATATCACTTTATCTTTCATTTGATCAATATATATATTATTACATATAGCAGGCAGTATTCCAGGCACTAGGGATACAGCAACAAAATACAACAGAACTAAAATGAAAGACATAGACCACTGAGGAGGGAATATTTGTGTTGAGACAATGATGGATTAAAAAAAAACTTCGGAGCAAAAGCCTTCTAGGGAGAGAGACAAGAAAGTGCAATGGGCCTGTTTCAGAAAGGGTCTAAGAAGATGAAAAAACAGAAAGGAGGCTAGTGTGACTGGCAGACAGCAGGGAGTGAGGACAACTTTGGGGCAACGAACAGGACAAATTCTATAGGGCTTTCTTGCTTGGTTGGTTATAATTTATTAGGACCTGCGCATTTACTGGCACATAATAAGTTAATACTTTTCAGGTATGAAAATTAATATTGTTTTTAAAATAACTTTCAGAGCCATCTATTTTACCCATCCCCCTCATCTTTTCTCTCTCCAGGGTTAAAACTACTTGATCCTTAGCATCAATTCTAGCTCAATCTGTAGGATCAATCTCGAAACTGAAGAAGGGGTGTAAAACAGCTGGAGAACATAAAACGTCAATACTGGTGACACTTTGTTGGGGCTATAGATTCTGACTGTGGGTGGCAGCATTCCACTCAAGTATCCAGATTGGACCAGTCATACCTCACAGCCCCAGGAGCAGACCATCCCAGCCACACTGTGGCTAGATAAGATCTTCTCCCGCCACAAGAAACGAAGTCACATATTTCTTGCTGGAGAGGAACAGGGTCAGGGTTAAGTATCTAAAACACTGAACATTTTTCTAAAAGGTACTGAATCATCAAATAAAGATCATTCAAATTGAAAGTATCAGTGATATCCTATGTTGACGAATGTAAAGTTTGTTTCCTAGTCCATCTATTTCACATTCAAAAGTAGCTCATTGATTCTTGAAAAGAAAAATATCAGAAAAAAATCTGTAAATATACTGATAATTGCTTTCTAATACACATCTTTAAAGTTATTTTAATCTGTGTGCATATTATATAACAAAATGAAAATATCACATAAATGTGATTAAACAGAATTTTGTATTGAGAATTCAAAACCAAAAGGCAAAACATGTTAAAGTACTGCAAGCAGATAATTTGTTTGGGGAATATTCAAATTTGAATATTAGCTGCTTATTTGTAATAAAAAGGTTTCAAAATTACTTAGGTTTAGAAACAACAAAAATAACTGTTGATTTAACTGTAAATGCTTTAGACATATAAACTTAATATATAAAAATAGGTAAAAGATTTCTTAAAGGTTAAAAAATTATTTCATTTGATTTCTCTAAACAATACAATATATCCTTTCTTCACTCATCTGTAATATTGATATAATTGTTTCAGTTTTTATTTTCATTTTCATAGCTTCTTTCCTCTGAAGTAATCATTTTCTGGGAGATGGAAGATAACCTAATAGATTTTTCTATCTTTAATTTTGTAGGCTCTGTGAATTTTTAATGCTAATACTTTAAAGAATTCCTCTTATTTAAATAAGATATTTGATAAAAAGTATTCCAGATAATCTTCCCACTAAATCTTTAACAGCAAAGCATAAAAAAACTTATTACCATATGCTCTTTAATGCCTAAAGCAAAGATCTCATATGGAATTGAGAATCATAATGAGGTCAATCTCAATTCCATCAATGTTATGTTCTATTAAAATAAAATCCAATCACATTCCTCATTTCAACCCAGCATGGCTTGGCTTTGAGGTATGTTCAGAAATGCACTTAAATTAGAAGAAAAACATTAACATTTTATCATGTGAATACCACTAATGGCTCAGAAGATTAGCAGTAACACATTCTGGAGACTTCCTCTACTGAAAATAATATTTTCAGTAATAATTCCTCTACTGAAAATACCTTTAATAATATTCTCACACACCTAACTGTAACTGTGGGAGTTAAGGTTTCAACCGAAGAAGTTCAGGAGCTCATGCTTAAAAAAAAAAAAAGAAAAAGAAAAACAACCCCCACCAAAACAGGTGGCATTTATTCTCTCTATAAATGAAAAGCCCTAACCAGTTCTACCTGACATCTTACCAGACAATGATTATTCATTTACATCATCTCCAATTAAGTAAAATAAAGTGGTGTCATTCTCAGGTGAGTAGTAAACCATACTAGATAAATTATGAGCTATAACTAATTCTCTTATTTCTAGGAATACTTTTTTTGGTGGGGGTAGGTTCTTTATTGCCTAGTAGGAAATTATACAAATTCATTACAATTCTACTACTATTCTCTATACTTTATCTGTCTAGACATATAGCTCACAAAGCTCAAAATATCCAGTTATGATAATCTTTCAATCTGAAGTCTAAAGAAGGCTGGTCTCACAGTAAACAGCTTCAGAGTTAACCCTATTCCACACACTAATAGTACATCACTGAGAACAAGGAAATAATAAAAGATAGTCCTGAATTTATGGCAGAAGTGTATTCCTTAATATTTTATTTCCTTAGAATGAATTTAATTTCTTGAGTGCTTAAATTATAACCAGAACTCTTCTAGACATGTCGGATATAGAAGCCATGGCCTCATGAAGATTAAAATATATAGATATATCTAAGGACCAGGAATGCATGGAATTAAAGACATTTTAAGCAGTAAATTCTCTCAAAGGTCATGACGAATGAGTCTGTAGTACCTTTCCTTAAACCACAAAGCTAATTAATATTCTGGTGAGACTAGACTCTAGAAGCCTGACTCAGCCATTTCTCATCCTAAATATGAAACAGAAAAGTTGCATGTACGTAGATGTTATGATATAAAATGTGCATGCATTTGTTAAAAGATAAACTGACACATTAAAATTTAAAAATTTATTTGAACAGACAGCAATTCATGAATTGGGTTTGGTGCTCCACCAAAGGAGTCCTAGGGGAAGGCTTTTATAGGGTGACTACTGAAGCAAGGTAAAAAATATCATTTGATTGGTTAAAGTTTGATCAGTTGCCCTATTTGGATTATCCCAGTAGAAAGTTCAAGACAATATAACTAATGTCTACTTGACTCCCTGTGATTACATGTACTTAATTTTCATTTTCTTTTAAATTAAGAGTTAGGTTTCCATTTCCTTAAGTAGGAACCTAGGTTGTTAAAGACACCTCCATCTAATAGCCTCCAATTTAATTATTTTAACATATCAATACTATGACAATTCAAAATGTGGAAAATACTCAGGGAAGGGCCATCATATTGCTTTGAATTTAAATCACTGCTGAATTGCCTGTTCCTGGAGTCTTAACCTCTAAAAATCTAAGACCAGCAGGTGTACATTACTCCAAATTACATGAAAACAAAGGTGCTACTCATGCACATACATTCCTTCCCAAGTTTGAAAAAGCCCTCACCAACCTCCAGCTTTCTAGAGCTGTGAGCGCAAAAGCTCAGCACATAACTAGACCCTTCTATAATACATGTTACCACCATTTTAGCTGAAGCCAGGTACTCTCTGCTCTCTGTGCATCAATTCTAGACTCTTTTAGGAATATTGTCCCCACAGATGAGTCATAGATCTGGTAGACACACATTTGCCATGAGGCTCCATATCTGCTTTATCCTCTGGTAACAAGTGAAAGTACTGAAAGGGAAGGCAGTAGGAAGAGGAAAAGCAAGAAAGGCAGAATTAGGGAACTCAAGAGACTGAAGAAACTTCAGGTAATGACTCCTAAGTTTTGGCATCAGCCACAAACTCTTAAAAAGTGTTTTTAAACCACTGGTTCCTTGCTATAAGGATTACTCTATAATGTTTGAAAAATATAGCATATTGCATCTAGTACAATGGAAAATTTTCTAAAACTACCATTTTAAGGGGTTCAGAGTATAAATAATAAATTAGGTTTATTGTTATTAGTACACATGTGGTGTACGAAATCTTGCCAACCCGGAGTTCTTTATTCTAAAGTCAAATATGGTATATGTGAATTCACTATGAAATACTTGGTTAGTAACTATGAGAAATGGTTCAAATATGCTTAAATGCCTAGTCTTTACAGTTGGAGATAATTAAAACAAGAGCTATTGACTCTCATTTCTAAAAATGATGAAAGACAGAGAGTGAGTAAGAGGTTTGCTTCTCTCACACTCTCCCCATGAAGTCTTGAAGGAAAAAATACTCACACACGCACACACACACAGAGAGAGAGACAGAAAGAGAGAAAGGGAAAGATAGACACATCCACACACACACATAGACATAGAGAATAGACCTGCTAGCCTCAGAGGCATACATACAATGTTACGCTTGGGAAAAAGCAACGTGTGAGACTTGTGTCAAGAGCACAGACAAAGGGCTTTGGAAAAAGCCTGGGACAAAGGGTCAACAACTCTGAGTGATTCAGTCAGAACCCATTAAATGTTGAGCTGGTGGCTAAAAGAGCCATAACTAACACAAAGCAGAGCACATTTAAGAGTATTGTTTTAAGACAGTGAATGAATATGTTAAATTTACACAATGGGCAAGGGATTGGTAAATGGAAATTCTTAAATATAGTAAATATTTTTACTAATTTTAAGGCCTACAAAATTGTAACAATGTGATATATATTTAGTGGGCTGCTTTAATTGTTTTATTTTCACCTTCATGAAATATTTATATAAGTGCGTTCAGCGGTTTACTCCTTACCTCTATCTCCTGATCCTATTCTTTCTCATTAGACATTAAATAATTCAAAGACTAAGTTGGCTATTCAGAGGTTTTCAAAAACCTAATCATTATGACAAATACATCTCACATATTTTCTGCTTTGTAATTTATTATTATTGTTTTTGTTAAATCACTTCTGAAACTCAAATATTCCGTGAAAGCTTTCCTGAGGTATTAAAAAAAAAAAAAAAAACTTCTACCCCTCACCCTTCACTTGCCACTATATTTAAGACATTCATTTATATTATTTTTACCCAGCAGAACATTTATAACCTGTTTTTATTTCCTCAATTTCATAAATGGTCAGTTCATATTTTTGTAACTCCACCATATTTTTTGCCTTATTCAAGGTAGCCTTTGTTAACCTAATGATATTGACAATTTCCAAGTTAATGTCACAAAGCTTATGGTACTAAATAACACATTTTAATATCAATGGATAGTTTTCTAGCCACTAATGTGACAAGGCTACAAATTCAATGCTCTGCATTATTTTTGTCCTATGGTGTTTTTACATACCATCAATTACAATGTCAGTTTACAAAATTTTGTAAGACTAAGAGTGAAATCACTTGTTAAAGACCTCATGAGTCTTAATGTTTCCAAAATTTTGTGCCTGGCCATTGTTCATATCCTAGCCCAGACATTTACAATCTAAAAAGGTATTTATAGGGCAAGATCAAGAAAACACATAACCTTTAATGATACATTTGTACAAAAAAAAAAAAAACTCCACATAAGTTGAATCAGGCACAATTGATATATACATTAATATGCTCAACTGTCAAAGGGTCAAGATTTACTCAAGGCCATCTAAGTAACTGATGGAAATTAAAATAAATGTGAGTTATATATAGTCAAGCATTGCTTAATGATGGAATACATTCTGAGAAATGCATTGTGGGGTGATTGTGTCACTGTGCAAAATTATACAGTGTTGCTATGGTTTGGCTGTGCCCCCCCCCCCCCCAAATTTCATCTTGTATTTCAGTTCCCATAATCCCCAGGTGTCATGAAAGGGACCTGGTGGGAGGTAACTGAATCATGGGAGCAGTTACTTCTACATTGTTCTCGTGATAGTGAGTGAGTTGTCATGAGATGTGATGGTTTTGTAAGGTGCTTTGCCCCCTTTGCTTGGCACTTCTCTCTCCTGCTGACGTGAAGAAGGACGTGTTTGCTTCCCCTTCTGCCATGATTGTAAGATTCCTGGGATCTCCCCAGCCAAAGGAACCACAAATCAATTAAACCTCTTTCCTTTATAAATTACCCAGTCTCAGGCATTTCTTTATTGCAGCATGAGAACAGACTAATACCAGTGTACTTACAGAAACCTAGATCATATAACCTACTATATATCCGGGCTATATGGTATAGCTTATTGCTGCTAGGCTACAAACCTGTTCCTCATGTGACAGTACTGAATATTATCGGTAACTGTAACACAATGGTAAGAATGTGTATCTAATCATAGAAAAGGTACAGTAAAAAGAGGGTATTATAATATTATGAGACCACTGTGGTATATGTAACCCATCATTGACCAAAATGTCATTATGTGGTATGACTGTAGTTAGAACCATATAGAATGTACCTTTTTGGATTGGCTTCTTTCACTTAGCAATATGCATTTAAATTTCCTGTATGTCTTTTCATGACTTGATAGCTAATTTCTTTTTAGTGCTAAATACATACTACATGTATTAGGGAACATACTATAATTCCAACTACATGACATTTTGAGAAAGGCAAAACTGTGAGGACAGTAAAAATATTAGTAGTTTCCAAGGATTCTGGGTAGTGAGAAATGAATAGGCAGAGTACAGAGGATTTTCAGGGCAGTGAAAGTATTCTATGTAATACTGTAATGGTAGATACATGTCACTTATTCACTTGTTCAACCCACTGAAAAGAGTGAAACCTTATGTAAACTACAGACTTTGGGTGATAATGGTGTATCAGTGTAGGTTCTTTAATTGTAAAAAATGTACCACTTTGGTGGAGGATGTGGATAATGGATAAAGCTATGCATGCATAGTGGCACGGAATTTAAGATAAATCTCTACCTTCTGCTCAATTTTTCTGTGAATCTAAAGCTGCTCTTAAAAAAAAAACTGTAATATATACATAAAAGAAAAAAGAGCAAAGAAATGTTACACAGAACATGTTTTCTAAATCCTAAAATGCATATTCCATATCCCAAAATGACATGGAAATACAGATACATATATACCCACCTCCACATTACACACTCCTATATTATTCTCAAATTAATTAAATGTTCCTTGCATTATTTTATAATATAGTGTGCTTGGGATGGAAGATGGAATGGAACCCTTCAATACAGTAAACCATTCTTTGCTGAAATTTTAGGTAATACCTAAATTTAGGTAATACCTAAGTCTTCAAAGAGCCATAAAGCTTTGCAAATTTTATTGATTTCTTTGATATAAATTGTAAATTATTCTATATTGTGTCAGGCAATTCTCAAATGGTTCTAGCTGACTCTGCAATGAGCCACTACATGGTCCAAAGCCCTGTAAGGAATATATCACATCCTTAACCTCAAGCAATAAAGCTCAATCTGTCTTGTTTTAAATTAAACACTCCATAAGTAATTGTACTCAAGATTTGAAAAGTTTTTGCTTCCTTAAACAGCATGAGCGTGGACTAATAGCATTGCCTTTTATAATTCTGAGAATAAAAACCATTTTGGGAACCTGAGAAGAAAGGTAGCCTTCAAGGTGTAGGCCTCAAAGCAAGGAATGAAAACATAAAAGCTGTTATGGTCTGCTTTAGACATCTTAGAATAGAGAATAATGGTCTCAGCTCCTGTCCTCATTCCTCCTGTGATCAGAGCTCCATTTGCAGTTAATGGGGACTCCTTCTATAGGTGGCCTTTTAGAGGATGTGTGGATTCTGAACAGAATCACAGAACTGAAAAGTTCCACTGAATGTAGCCTCTGGGCTGCTCACCACTTGCAGGTTCATAGACAAAGGAGAAAAGAGAAATGATACAATCAGCAGGTATTCCAAGGAGCAAGCAGTCTCGAGATGGTATGCAAGTGGCACTACGCAATCCACAAAAATACAATCCCTGTGTCTTAAGGTTCAAGGGCTGGCTACCTTGCTTACTAGCTGCATTAACTTGAGAAAGTTTCTTAGTCTCTCTGACCCTTTCTTTACCTGAAAAAATTATGAGGATAATTCCTGCACTGCATGTCTATGGCGATTTTTATGTGTGAAAAAGTCTATAAGACACCAATGACAGCAGCAGGTTCCTTGAAAATGCTCATTAAGTGGTGATTGTAAGATGATGATGGCAATGACGGCAATGAAGGGGATGCTTGCATGTGATGGCCAGTCTTACTAGGACTATTGATAGTCCAGTGTGTTATGCTGTTTCCTGCTTCGGAGCTTTCACACACTGTTTCCTATGCTCTTTACCAAAATAACACTTCATCAGTCTGAGAAATTAGCCAAATCATTCATACATCCAGGAAGACTTTCCTGGACTCACCTAATTCAGTTCCCATTTTCTACTCCACACTTCAGTCAGAGCATAGGGTGGGTGGCTGGGTGAAAGCCACCTGGAGCAGTTGAGTTCTAACATGGGATTAAAAGATTCTTGAGTTCCCACATATTCCAGACAGTGTGCTAATGAACGACAATAGACAGAAGGATAAAGAAGACATGGTTACAAGCCATAGTAATGCTCCCATTCTAGACTTAGAGCTACACCAAAATTTTGGCAAAAGCTGTAACAGAAGTATATGTAAAATTCTGTGTGAACACAGGAGGAAGAAATTAAATCCTAGGAAGACCGAAAAAGAAGTTTTACGGAACATTTCAGTTATGAAATAATGTCTAAATTTGACCTTAAAGGGTGAGCACACGAAGTTCCCTAAAAGGATCTTACCATAACAGCTTGTCATTATCTTTAAATGAAAACCACCTCTAAGGAGTAATGGGGACTCAGACAGCTCCCACTGAAATGGCAGTAGATTATTCCACTTGTGAGAAAATAAATGACAACGAAGCAAAAGGAAGGGGCTTGTATTCAGCTTTTCTTTTGTCCCAAGGATGGTTTTTAATCAAAGCAAGTCTCAATAATGTGAGCATAGAAGGCAATTTGGGGTGCTAATGCCAGCTCAGGTTGTGGTCAGGTCACATTTGCTTCTCAGTGCTGGGATTGTTGGGTGGTTAAATGAATTGATGATTACAAATTGCTTTGAAAATACAAAATGCTGAATAAATGTCATGCATTACTGTTGTTCAATATACTCACGGGACAAACTTACCTTCAAACAAAAGGGTCTCTGAAAGATGGACTATGTTTAAAGACATTTAGAAGCAGTCTTTTTAACAGCAAAGATAAAATTTTTAGCTAGATTTATTCTGAAGCCATCATAATGCCTAAGAATAATCTTTTTAAAATACCATTATAACAGAATAAATCTGAAATTGCTCATAAACGCCACTTACAGAAAACTTGAAAAAAAATTTAACTAAAACAATTTTGTCTTCTCACTTAAAAATAAATTATAAGACAAAGAAAGCCTCCCATGGGAATGGTAGCTGTGACAGCTGACAGCAAATAAGAAGAAACAAATTAAAGCTACATAACCTACATAAAAATATAGACAGATCTATTTTCAAAAGATGGTAGAAGAACCTATTAGAAAGAACTCACATTGAATTCAAATAATCAATCAATCCTTACTTCAAATTGTTTTCATCAATGTTAGTAAGTCTCCTCCAAGCCTATCCAACACTTTTTAGAGAATTAAATGGAAGTGAGATTAGTTATATAGTAAAAATAATAGTGGTAATAATATTGATAATACCTCACATTGCTCTCATATTTCCTAGTTTATACAGTAAATGTAATTATTTAATACTCAAAACACTGTGAATTGGATAGGACAGGTGTTATCTTTCTAAAATAAAATTCAATAAGCAATCGAGACTAAGAAAGGTTACATGACTAGAAAGAATGGAGTCCCAGAGTTGGCAGGCATCAGAATCCAGGAGATAAGTGCTCTAATTTCTAGACTAGTAGTGACCTAGTGACATTACTTTCAAACACTGAGAAAATTGTGCAAAAGCTTTATTCACATACAAACAAAGTTTTATGACAGGCTTTGAAAGAAATGGCCAAAACATAAATCTCTTTTGATATCACAATAGAATATTTATAGTACTTAATTTTTAAATGAAAAAAACAAGAAAAATGTATTTACATAATCAAACATAGAAATAACAATGAATCAGAACAGACTTTCTCGAAACGTGTTCTTTGGAATACTCACGCCATAAGATGCTGGTAAGTGATCCATATGAAAAAGGTTATATGGTCAAACATATGTTGGAAATGCTCAGGTCTCCCCCTCTTTTTGACTCTCAATCTATACTAATACGCCAAACTCCTGATAAGTTCTGCAGCAAGAAAACTGTTTGTTTAATCCCATGCTTCTCAAAATTCACACATTCTCTACCTGTGCTTGTTAAACTGACGTTTACATTCACTCAAGTTAAACAGAGACTACAATAGTCTACGTGACAGAAATACCTGAACTACAAGCTAAAGTATGGTACATGCTTCCGGAGTGACAATTTTAATTGTTATTTTATTAAATAATTAAATATGTAAAACATTATTTTTAAATTAAACAAAGAAAAGATTATTACTTCAAAGCACTTTTGCTTTTGGAAGGCTGCTGTACCCCACACCCAGAGTCCACTTCTTTTCGCCACAAATAAAACTTTCATTGAAAATTTTTTAGAATAAATGGGATCCTGAAATCCTGACAAAACTGGCAGGTTATACACCTTCTTAGGTTTGAATATGGCCATTAAAAATAGCCAGAAAAGGAGAAAAATTGGTCTTTGTTAAAGCTTGTTTGCCCACTGTTACCTTCTGCAGAAATCACGTATAATTCACTGTCATGGTGGATGCAAACTGCAGTTATAGTCGTCCATATTTAAACAACTTCAGGTGTGAATCTTTTCCATCCATTTTAGGGTAAGCATTTAATTATGTTAACTAGTAACTTGCTTAGAGTTTGAGATGAATTAGCAACCACATTAAAAACAAGTTTTCATAATCCCTAACAAATTGGTCAA
This sequence comes from Hylobates moloch, assembly GCF_009828535.3. Lineage (NCBI taxonomy): Eukaryota > Metazoa > Chordata > Mammalia > Primates > Hylobatidae > Hylobates > Hylobates moloch. The sequence continues at coordinate 79,148,228 of NW_026652288.1, read as the reverse complement.
AAATCTATATTTAGAGCTATGGATCCCTTTCTTTCTGAAAGGCTTTGTATTTGAAGATAGGCAAGGTATGCTTTATATGATGCTTTTCATGTCTCCAGTTTGAAAGTTTTGAGGCTGGGATTGTCCTGAACTAATAGTGGGTAAAAAGAAAAGGGAATACAATTAAAATGCGCTAAATGCCCTAACATGAGGTCCAGATACCTGCACCCTGGTTCCTATTTTGCCATAAACTAGCTGTCATTTAATTTGCTGGTTCTCAGTATCTTTAGCTGAAACATGACAATATTTGCTGAGATGATCATTCAATTTATTCCAGCCCTAAAGCTTTTAATAGTGAAGATTTGGAGTCAGACTGGAATCAAACACTGCTCCCTTACTCATTAGCTATGTTTTCCTCTCAAACATGATATTTAAGCCATCCTGGGACTGACTTTGCTGTCATAGTAAAATGGGGATAATATAACCTTTTTCATAGTGTTTTGGTGAATAATTATATCATCAAAACACATAAAATGCTTTTCCTGACATACATGTAACACTCAAAACATGTCAGCTATTGTTGTAATTAGGACTTAAGAAATCTCTAGTAACATATCTTCTTTTCCTTATAAATTAAAGAGGGGAAATTCTATGACAAGATATACAACTATATTATTAATCAGGCAAAAATCATAAAATTCTATGCTTCTCTTTATTTATATTATTATGATAGCATTATAATTCCTTTCTATATTGGTTAAATGGGATAAGAGTACTGGTGCAAGAACTTAACAAAGATAGATTTTTGCTAATTAAATTCATGATCTGTCTCAAATCAGTTAATTTAAGCAATTTATTCATCAAGCTACTGTCCTTTTTTTTTTTTTTTTTGAGACAGAGTCTCGCTCTGTTGCCCAGGCCAGAGTGCAGTGGCACGATCTTGGCTCACTGCAATCTCTGCCTCCCAGGTTCAAGCAATCCTCCTGTCTCAGCCCCCTTAGTAGCTGGGATTACAGGCACGCGCCACTATGCCCGGCTAATTTTTGTATTTTTAGTAGAGATGGGGTTTCACCATGTTGGCCAGGCTGGTCTCGAACTCCTGACCTCAGGTGATCCACCCGCCTTGGCCTCCCAAAGTGCTAGGATTACAGGCGTGAGCCACAGTGCCCGGCCAAGCTACTGTCTTTAGGTTTTCTGAAAATCCAAGATTTACCAATGAAAATGAAAGACTTTTCAGAATTTTCGAAAGGGTTTATGCTAATGGTCAGCTTTCTTTAGATGTTCTGTATTTTAATTGCTGTGAGAGTATGCTCTTATCATTGACATCTTGATACTTAGAGTGTACTGTTTTCTAAGTATAATATAACGCAGTTAATTCCATCTAATTTATTCTATAATATCTATTTCAAACTTTCATAGTGAGTTTTAGAGATATGTGTCTAATTTCTCCCTTATCATTAATTAAAGGTTACATCACAGAATGTTGGGATGTTCTGCAAAAGTAAAGATCATTTCTGAAGGCTGGAACACACACATGCACACTCATACACACACACACATTCATATATACACATATACATATCAAATCTAGAGACTCATTAACGAAGACCTAGGTTTTTCCAATAAATGATCCTCAAAATAGTAAATGATGTCTCACACACACTAGGCACTTAGTAACCAACCAGTAGTTGAACTTATAAGGTGGGAAGGGGCAAATATTTTTAAAAGAGGCACCAAATCAATAAAACTAAAGAAGTGGTGGCTGGCAGGCAAGAAAAAGGATAATAAAAATATAGTGTATGTAGAGATTAGAAAAAAAAATGAGTGGGGCCTGCTAATTGCTGATAAGGAGACAAAAAAATACTGATAAACTATTAATGTGTGGCTTGTGATTTCATACACAAACTATAACCTTTAGGGCCTCAATCAATCTGAAAGAAATTCTTTAACATTAATAAATACATAAATGTAAGAATTAAAAGGAGGGAGACAATCCTTATTTTGAGCAACAAAAGATTCCATAATAGGAGGAAGGCAGGGGACTTACTTTTTCACAGATAAAATTTTTGTATGGCCTGAACTTTAACTATATGTGATAATTTTTTCCTTTCCATTCCTTTTCCTTTTCCTTTCCTTTCCTCTCTTCTCTTTCTCTTTAGTTATTTTAAAGCTTGCTAACAAAACCTAGTTTTCAAAAAGAAATAAAAGATTTTTAGGTGTTACTGTCCTCATTAGCTAGTTTCTTTAAACAAATACATTTACTTCAATAAATATGGAAAATATTAAATTCGGGGGTGTTAAATTCAGGGGTGAAGTCTGTCATGGATAGACCAAAACTGAATCCAATTAGTCTCTTTCACAAAATAACTGACAGAGGGAATAGGAGAAATTAATAATTCTAGTACCTTATTGTGAGCATTTAGTCAACTTCTTGGGAGTTTAGGCAACTGTAAAGTTGGTTTGTAAGGCCTCCCTCACTTTTAACACCAAGTGCAAGTTTGGGGATTCCCAAAGCCATTCTTACGATAAATAATTTGCTAGAAGGACTCATAGAACTCATAGAAAACTATTATATGTATGGTTACAGTTTATTACAGGGAAAGGATACAGTTCAAAATCAGCCAAGGGATGAAGGGCAAAGGGCAGAGTCTGGGGAAGTACCAAATCTGGAGTTTCCATGGTTATCTCCCCACAAAGTCAGGATGTATTACTTTCCTGGCATTGAAGTGTGACAGCCAACACAGAATGTTGCCAGCCAAGAACGCTTACCCAAATCTCAACATTCAGTGTTTTTACTGGGGCTCCATTATATGGTATGATTGCTTGATTATCCACATGGTTGATTTCAATTTCCAAGTTGACTGATACCTCGTGACTCAGAGCTGCCATCCTAAACCACCTGTCTTTTTCATAGTACATTTATGTCCACAAATTAAATAATAGATATAAAAGTACTTCAAAATATTCTAATTATACCACAGAGAAAACATTTATATTAGCTTTTTTCCTATAGATTTTCTTTTAAAAACATCAGACAAGTTGTAACCAAAAAAAAAAAAAAAAAAAAAAGGAGGCATCATGGCATAATATAATTCAATTATACTTTTAAAAAGCAGAACTTATTTCAAATTGGTCATACATGACAAGATGACATTTTTGCAATAAAATATTAATGTTAAAAATTAATAAGTAAAATGTCAGTGAAATCCATTATACTATGATGACACAAAATAACAAAAACTATTTTTATTATACCTAGCACAATATCTTTTAAGTCCAAAGAAAGAAACAACAATGTTATTGTACAAGATGTAATGACTTCAGCTTCTATCACATCTTTTGATTGTTCATCAATAGGCTGCCTTTGACTATTTATACTCTATTTGCACTGTGGGGAAACTGTTAATTTTTAGGAAGGAGAAGGTTGATCTGTCTGAGAAGAGGTAATATAAAAAATGGGAGAAATTTCAATTTAAAAATTTAGCAGGAATCACAGAAGAGTACATTGCCTTGAACCATGATATAACTGCAAGTTTCAAGTCATCCATAAAAGTATTTATTCCATGTGGTACATATACACTAGAAATACTATAAAGCCTTTAAAAAGACAAAATTATGTCTTTTGCAGCAACATGGATGCAGCTGTAGGCCATTATCCTAAGATAATTAATACAGGAACAGAAAACCAAATACTACATGTTCTCATTTACAAATGGGAATCAAGCACTGAGTACACATAGACATAAAGATGAGAAAAACAGACACTGGGAATACTGGAGGGAGAAGGTAGAGAAGGGGGCAAGGGCTGAAAAACTACCTCTTGGGTACTATGCTCACTACCTGGATGATGAGATCATTTGTACCCCAAACCTCAGCATCACAGAATATACCCATGTAATATACCTGCATATATACCCCTTGAATCTAAAAGAAAAGTTGAAATTTTTTTAAATGTATTTTTCCCTGGTTAATAACATTCTGTTAGAGCTAGCAACTTTGCATTATCATTCATTCCTTTAACCTGCATAGAAATCTAGTCAATGCTACAGATGATAACAGCTTACAATAGAATCTCTAAATAGAGAAGTGCCCTAGGGTGAGATATAAATAAAATGCATGGCAGAGTGATAGAGAATACATGCATGTCTGCTTGGGTAAAAAGAAAAAAAAATCCAGCAATGAAATGAAATAAAGACACTCAGTGGGTTGGTAGTGCTATCATTGCACCTTTAGATATGCATTGTCTGAAGTAGCATATAGAAAGGAGTGGCTTCAGAGTTAGGGCTTTTTAAGGTCTTTGTCCACTCATGGGTCCAAGACATGAAGACAACACCAACCTAGACAACACCTGTCCAAAAAATGACAGCATAAGACCCAAGCTTATATCTAGACTTTGAATTCCAAACAATACAAAGACTAAGGACTCTGTCCATTAATAATGATTACCTGGAACCCTGGGCCATCCTGGGTACTGCTGTTTCTGAGACTAGGATTTTCTTTGTTCTTTCAATTTTCTAAAACACAGCCATAACTTCCCAACAGATTCCAGCAGCATTCTCACTTTTGCTTAAGCAAACTAAAAGTGGTGTCTCATGCCTGAAATCTAAGACCCCTGGCTAAAACAGGTTCTGTATACAAGAATTACAGACAACCACAATGCTGACATCTTTGGTCAAGAACCTGTTAAGCTAACCAATGCAATTTTCTTTACGTACTTAACAAGAATCTCAGTTCTGTAAGAGATCCAAAAGGTATATGAAGACATGGCTTCTGCCTCCAGTAAACTTTAAATATAGCCAAAGAGACAGAAATCACACATGAGGAATAATCGCAGAACTATGAATAAGTTACTAAGGTAAAAAAACAAATCCAATTTTCTGTGCAATAGCAGGTCTGGAAAGGGAGAGAACAAAATAGAATTTCAAAGACTTTCAAAAAGAAGAGTAGGATCAAGCATGGACTATAATCTAAACAAATGGTCCCTCTCATTAGAAGTATATAGAAATGAATTTCACTGAAGAAAAATACCAGTACATACACTTAAACAAAACTAATAAAATCCCATGATAAATGGCTTTAGAGGGATATAATGAAGTAGAAAGAAAAAGAGTTTCCACTGATAAAGACATATTATTAATGCACTGGCAGTATTCAGGTTTGCTAAAAATGTTCCACATTGAAAATGCTACCTCTGCTTATCATCAGACACACCCACCTTGTCCAAAGGGCTTTTCCCCATCTTCAGAAAACAGATGAGCCTGAGGATAGCGTGGAAAGGCTACAGGACAGATCTACAAGAATGAGAAGATGGAAAAGAGGACCTACAAGAGAGGAGTAAAAGCGATGAGCTTGTTAAATGTAAGAAAACAGAAGAGATATAAAAACAGCTTTAAAAAGTGGCATTCCAAATATTTCAGAAGAGATTTGCCATTGATCCAAAATATCAAGTCAGAAATAATGACATGAAAACAATGAGTATTTACTTTTAAACCATTATGTCCTGCTTTTTGAAGGTAAATAAAGCCTCTTAATTTTCCAAGAGTTTTTTTTGTTTTTTTTTTTTTTTTTGTTTTGTTTTGCATACAATTTGTTTTAACTTTCCCCTCAGACATACTTTTCTATAACTCAGGGATTTTAAGTATGGCTTGATTGAAGGATGGGACCACTTTCTGGGGCATCAATTTACAAAGGTTAAGAACAGAACGGTAAATCTGGGAAGATTGAGGAAATGTTACTTAACAGGTTTCCTCTAAACCTAAATATTGTATATGATTAAGACATACATTGATAAATAGAATTACTATATAATTTATCATCTGACCTAGGTATTCTTTTGAAAGTTACAGGGGTGATATAGTTTGTCTCTATCCCCACCAAATCTCATCTTGAATTGTAGTTCCCATAATCCCCATGTGTCATGGGAAGGACCCAGTGGGAGGTAACCAAATCATAATGGCAATTACCCCTATGCTGTTCTTGTGATAGTGAGTTCTCACAAGATCTGATGGTTTTATAAGAGGCTTTTTTCCCCCTTTGCTCAGCACTTCTCTCTCCTGCCACCACATGAAGAAGGACATGTTTGCTTCCCCTTCTGCCATGATTGCAAGTTTCCTGAGGCCTCTCCAGCCATGCTGAACTGTGAGTCAAACCTCTTTCCTTTATAAATTACCCAGTCTTGGTATGTCTTTATTAGTAGAATGAGAATGGACTAATACAAGGTATATTATTAATAATTGTATTAGGACAAGGTACAGACCACACAAGCACATAGTCACCTTACTGATAAGCCTCTCAGAGAAGAAGGGGGAGTAAGACTCCCAAAAAAGCATTCTAAGAGTAACAGTAGTTAGGACAGGTATTTTTTAGATGATTATTGTGCAAGTCTGGGGTGGGAGCTACATTGCTGAGGAAGAAAGGTACTTGTTCTTGAAGCCAGTCTATGTATGCCTTCCCTTCTCCCACCACAGCCTTCCCTGTCAAAATGTGTTGACCACATATTTCAAGAGTATTGACTTGGAGGGGCACCAAAAATTATTAGTCTGAATTTACAATATAAAAAATAATGAATATTAAAAAGAAATTCTAGAAAGGCAAGATATTGTTTTCTTTAAATTTCCCATGTGCATAACTAAGCTTTTTTTCTTCTCACAAATATTTCTTCTTGAAACCCTTCTTCAACTGTGTGCTCACTGAGATTTTATCAGAAGTGTGACACCCCCATTTCAATATGCTCTTAAATCCTGAAGCTACTGAAGAAAGCCACTTACGTATTCACAGCTATACCAAGCAAGGCGGAGCCAGGAGGCTCTGGATATGGTCCAGGTTACCTTAACCAAAGAAAACATTTGACACTTACCTGATTCAAATACAGTGATCTGAGGTCGATGTGGGAGTTAGGGGTGGGAGGTACTGAATCATCCAGTTTGATTACATTTAGCTGCTGATGCTAGGTAATTTCCAAACCACAAGTGGAGTTGTTCTTTCTTGATTTAGCCAGAGACAAAGAGACTGTGTGTGTGGAAACATGTAATTCGCCCCCATAGATAACAAAGGACTCAAAGGTCAATTTGACAGCAAAAGAAATCTCTGAGGAGAAGGTGTAAACTCCACTTGGCTCTAAAGCAAGGAAGCAATCCCCTTGTGGTGAGGAGATCAAGATGTGATGAGACTTGCTTTTCTCATCTCTCCCCTGTGAAAAGGGAAGCAAATGAGTAATAATGGAGTGTGCCTGATGATTAGGGTGGCAATCACCTGAGCGGTAAGCAAACAAAAGTGCTTCCAGCCAGAAGAAGGCACATGGCAAGGAGACCTCTGGTGCCAGAAGCCTTCAATTTCACTCACTAATAGCTCTGTAGAAAATCCAAATAAGGAATGGTAGAGGTCGGGTTGCTGGCTTGTGCCCTCCCTTGGTGACAGCTCCGGGCATTTTTACCATCCAGCTGTTCTGTTTTTCAAAACTAAAGTAATTGGAATTGAACTACAGAGCTTTGCTAAAACCCTAGCAATTAACAGTGCGATTTCCCAAATTGCACTGTAATGGGAAAGTGTCCATCAATCAACCCAGTGAAATAACACATTTTCTCACCAGATGTGAGATTTAATATCTTCATAACTCTCTGGATTTACCACTTATGAATTGTCAGCCTCGCCTCGAGCATTGAGAATTAATGGACTACATACCTGCTATGTAGGTATAGTTTACAGTTGTAAAATATCCCCACCTTCATTTCAGATATATTTACCAAAATGTTTTTCTTTAAGATATAATCAGAAAACATGTTAGATGGGAAAATTTCATTTCTATTTACTATGTTGTATTATCATTGTCTAGATAAATACAATTCCCAGAGTCTCAGCCTAGCACACTCTTGTAACAGGAATAACCAGTTTATCACCAGCAGTGAACAATAAATTGCAGTGTGAAGATGCAGCAGCTTTAAGCTTTAAACTTTAGAATATCCTCTATGGTTTCCTGGATAAAGACTGAAAATATTTTAAGTTTCTAAATGTGTCATACATGTACAGTTTCTGCTGACCATCTTGGACTGAAATAATAATTAAAATAACCCCACATATGTTCATTTTGTCACTATGATTATCAGGTAGGTCAGTTCTCATTTTAACTTTCACTCCAGTCAAACATCTGAGCCATGGCGAGGATGAAGCTGCCTCCTGAAAGCAATCTGGGAGTATTCCTGTGATGCCAGAACCTCAAACCTCCCAAGTCTGGAAACTCATTCTTGCTTCTACCCACAGAGGGGGACTATTGTGAACAGTGAAAGTCACTCTACAGGTCTCAAATGGACTTAACTCATTTAACAAATTATTCTTTGCTGTGTTTTGGGGCCTGTGTAGTAATATAAGCAGTGTCAAGGAGACAAAGAGAAGGAGGCAGGAGAAGCTTCAGATTTGGGCATGGACAGTTGTAGTGGCATTTAGGGAGGGTTCCCTAGAGGAGACCATGTCTGAGACTGACTTTACATCACAAGGGAAATATGTTGTCAGATATTGAGGTTGTCCAAATTATTAGAGCTATGTTAGAATAAAAACTCAGAGAATGTCCACATTATAAGGATATTTAGAGACCATCTATTTCATTTCTTAATTTAATAGATTTATAAAATATTCAACAAAAACTGTCAGTCATACTACTACATCATCTGATTCAACTCACTTAGCATACACGTTATCCTAAGTAGTCTGTCATTCATTCTCAACTAATATCATTTCATTCTCCTTTCCCATATTAGTTGGCTTTAGAATATGACAGTTTTTTGGGGAGGGGGGCAAAAGAGAATATTAGAGGACATGAAGAAATCACCTTGTCTAAATAATAAAGAAATTTGATATATCTCTGTATGATTTATTATATCAGAGATTAAACTCACAAAGCAATAATTATATACTAAGAAAAATTCATAGCCCATAAAGCCAGACTGATGAAATACAACTGAGATTGGTAAAAATCAATTTAAATGATTATATGAATCCCCAACAATACAGAAATAAATTATTACTTAATAAATAGTGTTGGGCCAATGTGATAGCAGTATGGAAAAAATTACCTTAGAGTCATTTCTCATACCCCACATTGTGTTGTATTCCAGCTAAGTGACAGTAAAATGTTTTATTAAAAACTAGAGAATAAAGAACAGTTCTTCTCTAGTGGTGGAGAGGAGATAAATTCCTGATACTAAAGAAATGGAGTGTATTAGGACCTGAACAGAGACAAGATGGATAAGTACAGATATGGAAAACTAAAGCATCCAAACAGTAACATGTAAAAAAAAAAAAGCAACATAATGAGACCATGCAATAAATATATCATTAAAATATACTGTTATATACATACATATATATAGTACATATATACATATGGATGTATATACACACACATGTATTTTTGCTTCCTGTTTTTGTGACTATTCTCTGTTAGGCCTAGAGGTCTTAGTTCCCAAGGGAAGAATGCTTCCATGAGGAGACCCAGCAATGATTCCATTGAACTAGAAGTTAAGACTGCTGCCTGGCCACTCTGGACTCTTCCTGCCTTTGAATTAACAGACAAAGAAGAGAGTTGACAAGGGGGATTGATCCTGACTATAAAAAGGAAATTGGACTGTTAATCCACAATGGAGATAAGGAAGAGTATGTCTGGAATACAGGAGATCCTCTAGGGCCTTTCTTAGTATTACTATGCCTTATAATTAAAGCCAGTGGAAAAACATAGCAATCTCATTCAAGCAGGACTAGTAATGGCTCAGACACTTTAGGAATGAAGATTTGGGTTTACCACACGAGGGTACTTTCTGAAGGCAAAGGGAATACAGAATAATTTGGAAAATGGTCGTTATAAATACCAGTGACCAGTAACGGAAGCCAGGAATGTAATTGTCGTGAGTATTTCCTCCTTATTTTGCCATGAATACATTTGTATGTCAGATATATGAGATACCTAGAGAGGAAAGAAAGTAAAAATGTTTTCTTTCCTCTCTTGTTCCCTCATCAACTAAAATATGATTTATTGAATTTATATTATAGTATTTCAGTACTGTTAATTTTCTATCACAGTCTTTAAGTCATAGGATATCAAACAAAGAGTAAACACCATTCAAGGACTTTCCTTTCTCATCTAGGAATCAAATTTTCAGTTGTATTCAGGATAGTTGTGTCATGTTAGACAGAATATAGCCTTGTTGTCATATTTCAAAGATTAGGTGTGGTTTAAGAAGATCTGTGTGGGTGCCTAGTTGATGAAAGGTGGACTTGTGATAACTAATTTTTTGTGTGAATTTGACAAATCTCTCAGCTTAAACAATTTCTGGGTATGTCTGTGAGGGTGCTTCAGGATGAGATTAGCATTTGAATTGGTGGACTCAGTAAAGTGGACTGCCCTCCCTAAAGTAGGGGTCATCATCCAATCCACTGACAGCCTTAACAGCACGAAAGGTAGAGGAAGGAGGAAGTCACCCCTTTTTGCTTCCTGCCTGGTTGATATGTAACATCTCATCATCAACCCTGGGACTGGGAATTACACCATCACCTCCCCTGGTTCTCAGGCCTTTGGAATGGGACTAAATTGTACCACTGGCATTCCTGGGTGTCTAGGTTCCAGTGATTACATTACGGAACTTCTCAGCCTCCATAATCACATGAACCAATGCCTCATAATAAATCTCCTTTTATAATAACTTACTGATTCTGTTTCTCTGGAGAATCCTGACCAATACACATACTGACATAACCAATAAAAAATAATAAAGCTTACTGTGGAACTCGGGGGAAACGAAACAGAATATGTAGCTCAGAGGGTACCAACTGGAGGACTGCCCAAGGGCTGGATCAGTCAGCAGCAAGCGTGCGCGCGCGCACGCGCACACACACACACACACACACACACACACACACAGTATTAAAAAACACTTTATATGTCTTGCGAATGTTTAAAAGTTGTGAGACTTCACGTAGAACCTGGATTTCTAGAGTCTCCATAAAAATGGAAAGGCTCAACATTGAGCCTTCATTTCCACAAAGCAACAGCCAGGCAGCACTTTGCAGAGGCTGCTGCCCCCTTTCTCTGGTGCCTGGCCCTCCAGGTAGTTGTTGCTCCCACTACCATCTGTCGTCAAACACCTACTCAGTTACACTCACTTATTTTGCCAGTTTGGAAAACTAGGAAAAGCTCACTTATTCGGAATTTGAGTTTGGGATCTATGATTTATCTATTACTGAAGTCATTAAAAAGTTGTTTGTTCTTTCTAAAAGGCAATCTGGAAATATTTAACAAGAGTTGAAAAACTATTAATATTATTTTATATAATAATTTCGCTTTAGGGATTTTATTTCAAAGAGAACCAACATGTGCCCACTCCCCCCTTAAAAAAAATTTACTCATAATAGAGAAAAAAGCAGGAAAAATGTAAATACCCAACAGCATAGAAATATCCAGGTAAACTAAGGCATAACAACAGAACAAACTTCTATGTAGCTATAACAAATGAAAGTAGGTTAGGTGCCTAGTTTGATGAGAATGCACAAAAACAGTTAATAAGAAAAGTTATATCAAGTAAGGAAAACTCCTTAAAGGTCTAGGGATATATAGACAAAGATGCGAAGTGAATGTGAAGTGATATTGACTGAGTTCAATATGTATGAAATATGTTTCACATAAAGGTGTTTAAATCATAATAAAAATGTCTAAAAGGATATATCTGTGTGCAGCTCCTTATGTTCATTTGGGGGATTGACCCACATAATTTAAAATGGTAGTTTTGGCTACTTGTTTCTTGAAGACACCGCTTTTAGAGTCCACATAATCCTTTTTGTTTGTTTCTTTTCACTATTTCCACACCCTGAGAATCAAAAACTTCTTCCCTTCATCAAATCAAAATCTCTCAAGTTTGTTGAAAATGTGTCTTCTCAATTTCTTTAAAATTGGAAAAGATGGAACAACCAATCTACATTCATGTAAAGACACTGCTTATCTTAGAAGCCAGTAACCAAATTCCAATATTCAATGTCTTTACAAGTCAGGGAAGCAGGGGTATATAATGGTTCAAGGCACAGGCTTTGGAACAAGATACACCTGGGTTTAAATCCTGCCTCCAAATCCAAGCCACTTAGCCTTTCTGATTCTCAGCTAGCCTGTGTGTTAACACAGGGGATAATGATTTTTGTCTCATTAGGAATGTTAGGAATGTAAAGGATCTAATAATTCTGAATTGCTTAGTGTAGCATGTAACCCATAACAAGTTACTGTGGCAGTAGTGGTTATTTTTATCAAACCATTCAAGCTGTAGCCTTGCTTTCCTATGAATATGCTGATCTAAGTCTTAGTTTTCTTACTATAATAATTCTTTTGTCTTCTTAGGGCCTTCTCTAGATTTTTCTTTTTTCCTCCTGCTTTCAAAGGGTGACTTTCACTATAGGGTGGCAAGTATTCTGTAATATTAGCGTCCAACACTGTTAGCATTCTGAAAAGTGAGGCACAGATTCCATAATAATAACTGTTATGATGAAGGTATGAAAGACCTTAACTTTCAGGATCTGTTTTTACAGAAATGATAAATATTCTAAAGTCTGACTCTGAAGTGAGCTAAAAGAAAATCTAGACCCTGGAAACCATGTTATAACCAGAATTTTTAAATAGATCTTTATCATCACATTAACAAATCAAGTAGTATATAATTTTGTCCACATACATTCTTTACCTTCTAAGTATTTGGAAAGAAAAGTAACTAGAAAATATAATGTGATATAAAAATATAAGTGCAACATTATCAATTAAATTTATTTACTTACCATTTATCAAATTCCTGTTTTTAATGAACTCACAGTAGCCTAACATTTTTTCTCTATTTTTTCTCTATTATTTTTGCATGTGAACTTAAAAATCATTTGATAGATCAATTTTTTCTGTTTTAAGAAAAATTAAATGATTATAAAGACTCCAATTGACATTAACTTCCAGTGACTAGAAGAGAGTTGTGACATCTCATATCACTAACAAGGGTAAGGAGACCCAAGGCCCTTTGGAGGTAAACTTGCTTCTTACATCGAAATGGAGGTATTGGAAGTATCATAGAGATTTTCCCTAAAATTGAAAGGCATGTCCACTTAAATTTTAAAGTAATGATAAAAACAGCAATGGAGGCATTCTGGTTCTTTTCAGTTAATCTTCAGTTTTGTTTGGAGATTTTAAGAGAAAATTTTTAGAAGATTAATGTAAGTTTTGCTAGATTTGTGAGTGGGAGTAGGGGTGGGTGTTTCCTCCCAAAACAGTGTATTCACCGACAGAGACTTACAGGACGTAAGATACACTCATTACTACTAAGAGTCAGAAACATGATTGAACACTTAAAAAAAAAAAAATACGTGAAACCAGGTATATCTGATATACAAACTAACAACATCATTGTTCTGTGACTGAGTAAAAAATAAAAAGTGACAAAATTTATTTTTGGCAATTGAAAAAAAAAGAGGGAGAATGAGTGCCATCTTGTGGAGAGACCTACACCTACCACGTCCAAGTTCTCTGTCCTAAGCTTTGATTTCTTTTTTTCCATACAAAGCCTATTAAAGTACAAAGATTTTTCCAGACAGACTTTCCTTTGTCTCTACCTACCCTTCTCTTTTCTTCATATAAAGGAAATGCTTTATTTTGTCCAATGGATAGTGCATTATGAGCTGGGTCAAGGCAAAGGAATACCCCAGGAAAAATCAATACTGTGTCTGACCATTTTAAGAAAGAATTATTCAGAAGGATGTACAGACATTTTACAATCTAGTATACAATTACCAAAGGAGAATATTTATTTGAAAAAGGACTGTTCATAAAGGTGAGCAAATAACTTATACACGTGGCAATCTGGGTCCCTCAAGAATCTCATCTGTCCTATCACCAGAGAAATTGAGGCAGATTTAGCATTTCCATTTCATAATCATGGGTTCATCAAGTAGATGTATTCAAAGCCCCATTCATTTAGCTTGCATTGGCTATATTTAACCTGACGGCTCCATTAGAAAGGAGTTTACTTTGAGTGTAAAAGATCATCTGCTAAATCACATAGAAATAATAATAACTATTTGATTATACTGGTGGTAATACTAATGGTAATAATAGCAACTATGGTTTATTGAGTACATCATGACAGGTGATTTAGAGATTATAAGGACCTTCTTAACAACCTTGCAAGATAAATATTACATTATTTTACAATTAAGGAAGTTGACTCTCAGAGAAGTTAAGCAAATTGCTCAAGATCAGAAAGCTAGAAGGAGCAAAGTTGGTTACAATTTAAAGGTCAAGATTTTCCTTGACACCAAGTTTACTTTCAGGTCTGAAATTTTTGAGACTTCAGAAGTAACTTCAGTCACAAACATACCATTTTGAAAAATGAAAGCCTTCCAAAATACGGCCTTAAATCCCATTTTAATTATTCTGGCTATGTGCCACTTTCCCAACATCCCAGCCAGGACTAGGATTATGAAAATCACTGTATGCTCCACTGAAAAACAGTTTCATTAGCATAGAATTCGATCTCGTTGTTCTTTGGCAGGAGACAAAAATTACCCTCAATTGTAAAAGCCTGTTAACTAGAGAATGCTTTTCAGTTAACTGTATCTTTTCAGCATTCGATAAATGGTAGTTAACTATGAACCATAAAATGATTCAATATTAACCCCTACCGCAAAGCAGAATTTTCCATGTTTCAAATTCTCTATCTGATCATGAAACTACTTTTCATAAGAATGGAAATACCTATATATTAAAATATATATATTAAACTAAATTTCCAATAACAAATTGAAAATCTATAATTCTAGTTCTTTCACCTTTAATGAAAATATACGTGAAGGCTTGTTTTTGATGTTGTCATTGTGTCTTTTTGTATGTGTGCAATCATCTACCTTAGCAATTTTTAATAATAGAGCACAGTTAGGTAATTAGCATAGGAAATTATTAAAATTACAAATATTATTTATAGCAACAGCATATTTTCTGTTGTTTCTTTATACCAAAGCAAGATAGAAGTATCTCCTTTGAAAAACAAAATCTGTAGATACCAGGAAAATGTTAAATTTTGTCTCAAGGTGTAGATACCAATACAGACAAATTAGATAATACATTTTTTAATTCACACTTTTTATTTTATAATTTTGACCATTTAAACAATTAATTCAGGAATTTCCTGGTGCTTCTTTTTCTTATCTGATTGGCATAGTGACCTTTAACATTTTAGAGTACTGGTTTTCAACTGGTGAGTGACAGACCACTGTAGATATGTGGAATGATTTGTAAGGAATCTAGAATTCCAGTGTGTGAATATATTTGATAGGTTGGATATATGGTAGGTCATACACTCTAACACATAAACCGTGCATAGGTAAATACAAATGTTTATAAAATGCATGTTGTTGTTTTAATTAATACAGTGGAAATTCACTTTAGGTGTATTAGCCTCATCATCATTATTCTGCATATTTCTAGTTAACTACAATTAAACATACAACTATCACAGATGGAGTCACGTTGAGAAACATTGTACAGGGATGACAGATTTTCTTTTTCCTTGGTGGATATCATTTCAATGTCACCTAGAAAAAGCAAACACACCAGGCTGCCCAGGTATAATTTGATAAAAATAAAAGAGAACAGAAAGAAATGTCATGTCTCACCAACTAGAGTGGCACTGCCTCATTTTCTTTTCTATTTCTTCTTCTGAGATGACTCTAAGATCCAGCCAGCTCAAATATCACAATCTAGCTAGTCAAATGTGGTAGTAGTCATTATGGATTAAAATACTCAAAGACTAAGTAGTCCCAATACTTTTTCCGTTGCCTTCATACAATGCCCCAAATTAATATTTGGAAGCATTTTAAAATAAAAAAAGAAAAACACCCATATTATCCCCAACTTTTTTCTCCTTCACCCTTTTTGTGAAATCATGGACTTTCAGTTGTTTTCCCCCATTATTCAGGAAGTGATCAGTGAGAAAGTGCCGGAAGAAGCAGAGCAGTGGCTACAGTTTGGTTCCGGCAGGAAGGCATAACTGAGCAGCCTGGGCATTTTTCAACCCAGGTGCAGAGACCACTGTGCCTTCCTGCTACCATGTGAAACTTCAAAAAGAATCATTTCAACGTAAAAGTTCAGTTGGTGGCTCTGTAGTGAAATAAATTATTTCAGCTGCTACATTTTTGAAGTTACTCTATCAGAATTTTAAATCCTTTTCCATACATCCCCTAAGGGCGTGTGAGCTGAACCAAGCCTCCTTTCTGTTTTATGATTTCTAGGCTGACAGGAGTTCACAGCAAAAATAACTTCTGAACATCAATCAAGCTCTGTCCGTCTGCGCTTTTATTCAACATCCTTTTCATTGTGATAATTTACTCTTTTTACATTTAAAACATGGCATCCAATACAAATCACTCGTTAAGAAGTTCATATGCAATGAAAACCTTATCAAATGTAGAAAAATTAATAGAAACTATGGAGGAAAAAATGAAAGAGCGTAATATACATTCAGTGGAATTATCTCTTATTATACTTAAAGGGAATAAATACAATTCCATCATGCTTTTGTACTCTTATTTTAAATAAAGTACACAAAATGTCTTTAACGAATGTGAAAGGCAGAGAGGAGCCATATTACCAAACAGAATGATCTGGCACAAAAATGGAAAATACTAGGCCAGGTGCAGATGCTCATGCCTGTAATCCCAGCACTTTGGAGGCCGAGGCGGGCGGATCACCTGAGGTTGGGAGTTTGACACCAGCCTGACCAACATGGAGAAACCCCATCTCTACTAAAAGTACAAAATGAGCCAGGCGTGGTGGCACATGCCTGCAATCCCAGCTGCTCAGGAGGCTGAGACAGGAGAATCGCTTGAACCCGGGAGATGGAGGTTGCGGTGAGCTGAGATCGTGCCATTGCACTCCAGCCTGGGCAACAAGAGCAAAACTCCATCAAAAGAAAAAAGAAAAGAAAAGAAAGAGAGAGAGAGAGAAAGAAAGAAAGAAAGAGAGAGAAAGAGAAAGAGAGAAAGAAAGAAAACGAACAAATGAAAGAATGAAAGAAAGAAAGAAAGAAGGAGAGAAAGAAAAAAGAAAGAAAGAAAGAGAAAGAAAGAGTCATAATCTTCTTAAGATTTTCCTAGGTACTTCATAAAATTCCTTAATCTGAAACTTTGGTAGAGAACCAAAGTGAAGTGGTTATTTCTTGAAACAAAATATTTATCAAACTTCAGGTTGCAACCCATTACTGGGTTATAAAATCAAACTAATGGCATTAGTTAATAAAATGGAATAGAATAAGGCAGATCAGAAAATATAGAAAGACATTGCACATAGCAAAGGTAAAATTTGGCCCTTTTTTCCAGTTAAGAATGTGTGTGTGCTAGCTAGCAATATAAAATGCATTACTTACTATGTACCAGATCAAAATGTTTGAAAACTGCACTAGTATATTTTACATCATCATAAAGGTACATAGCAAGTCAGGTTATAGTGACAAAACAATATCTACACCTTCTATGTCTATACTCAGAAGATCATGATTTGCAAGGTGTTTGGAAATCCTTCTATAGAAATATCATTGTAAATCTTGCATAGTGTATATTACTGAATCCAAAGAAAATGTGCAAAACCCAGCCAGGCACTTTAAGAAATAGATTAGTTAAGAATCTTAACTCTTTACTCTTTTTTTAGCTAATACATCTCTGGTTATTAAAATATAAATCAGTGTTGCCAACAGACTTAAGATCACATTTGATATGAAAAGGAAAACATAGCATCTTTTGATGGCCACAAGCATGCTTCCCATCTTTGTACATTCTCAACAATAGTTAGAGGGTTTCTATTACATCAAAATGTCTTAACAATCTGCATTGGGAGCCAGTTAACAACCACCAGACCACCTATGTTTCTCAACATGCATGGAATCTTAATTATTCTATTTTTTAACAAAATATTTGGCTTAATAATGACAATGATGAAAAATGATATGATATGCAGCAAAATTAATAATGGCAACATTTGTTAGGTACAGGCACATTTATAATGCCTGTTAAGACTAGGCACTATAAATATATACCATTTAATTTTCAAAACAACACTATTTAGCAAACTTTGTAACTTATATTTTATGAAAAAAATGCTCAGAAAAATTTAATAGTTAGCGGGAATGTTTCAGTATTTAAACTCAAAAGCCAGAGTTCATCTCATTACCTCTTAGGAAAATGAGAACTAACTTAGAAGCTGTTCCTTCTTATAGATTAATATTCTAGGTTTCTTAGCATCTTAGGGGAAAAAGAAGAAAAGAAGGAATGAGGGAGGGAGGGAGGGAGAGGGAGGGAAGGAGAGAGAAAGCAAGAAAGATGTATGATTTTATGAAACTATGGTGAAATGTTAGAACCTGAGGGTATGTACTTTTTATAATCACTAATAAAACAATGAATAGGTAATCTTTATTTGCTATAGTTCTATTTCAAATATGGATCTTGGTAAATGATAAGTAACTACAAATATTCACAAAACAATAAAATGTTCATTCATAATTATCTTCCAGAAGAGAAAACAGGAGAAGAAAAAAGTGAAGAGAGAAAATGGTTAAGGAGGAAGGGAAGCTGCACGTCCAAAAGCTTTCTCAACAGTGTTGAGAAGGGACTGAGAACCCCACCAGCTATTTTCATCCCAGAACTCTAGCACTCACATGGCCTGAGCTATAATTAGTAGAGCTATTCCTCTACATTCAAGCTTTAATTCATGTGGATGAAGAGGTAAAAGGTAGCCTGGTATGAAGGAGATTGTGTTGGCTGAGAGGTGAAATCAATCTGGGTTCACAATCGACTGTACTTTTCTCTGGCCATGGGACTTCAGGAAAGTTAATTGAGTACGAATTAAATGCAGAAATTTTTAAGGAAGTGCCTAGATAATTGTTCGGCATTTAAACACTCACAAACTGGTAGCTTTTATTAATTAAAAAAGAGTTAATAGATAATTTAAATCATTAAAAAGATTTACTTAACTCAAAAGCTGTTCCTATATATTATTCTAGGTTTCTTAGTGCCTTAGGGAAAAAAGAAGGAAAGAAGGAAGGAAAGAAAGAAGGAATAAAGAAAGGGAGGGAGGGAGGATGGAAGAAATGTATTAACTCCTAATATCTAATCTAAAGATTAGTTAACTGCAACCTACCAAACAGCATTTTCCATAGTTTTCTTATCCCTACCTCACTGTCATTATATTCGCCAGTCTAAGTACCTCCTATATTATGGTTTTCCTAATATTTTTATTTAAAACATTAGTTTTACTTACATAATGGTTTTTATCATAAATGGGAAACCAGGCATAAAATGTGAAAGATATTTTTTAAAAGAAATATGTAACCATGAAAATAAAAAACAAATTGTTCATCCACATTAATGCTGTAAATCATAAAGAGCCATACTTGAGGAAATTCTATTTGGCAGATTCAGGGACAAAAGCCGTGAATGCAGTAGAAAAACATAGTTCATTTCAACAAATGCTGGAACCACTGGATATACAGTCATACCTTGCTTTATTGCATTTTGCTTTATTGTGCTTCACAGATACTACATTTTTTACAAATTGAAGATTGAAGGTTCATGGCAACCCTGTGTCGAGCAAGTCTATGGGTGTCAGTTTTTCAACTGCATGTGCTCACGTTGTGTCACATTTTGTTAATTCTCATAATATTTCAAACATTTTCATGATTATGATATCTGTTATAGTAATCTGTGATCAGTGATCTTTAATGTTACTATTGTAATTGTTTTGGAGCAACACAAACTATGCCCATATAAGGTGGTGAATTTCATCAATAAATATGGTATGCGTGTTCCAATCATTCTATTGCCTTGTTCCCCTTTTTCTTTTCCTTTTCTCAGGCCTCCACATCCCTGAGACCCAGCAATATTGAAATTGGGCCAACTAACAATCCTACATTTAAGTGAATGTAGGATTAAACATTTAAGTGAAAGGAAGAGCCTCATGTCTCTCACCTTAAATCAAAAGCTAGAAATGATTAGGTTTAATGAGGAAGGCAAGTGAAAAGCCACAACAGAACAAAAGCTAAGCCTCTTATGCCAAACAGCTAAGTTAAGAATGCAAAGGAAAAGTTGTTGAAGGAAATTTAAAGTGCTGCTCTGGTGAACATGCAAATGATAAGAAAATGAAACAACCTTATTGCTGATACGAAGAACATTTTAGTGATCTGGATATAAGATCAAACCACCCATAACATTCCTCCAAGCCAAAGCCCAATCCAGAGCAAGGCTCTAACTCTCTTCAATTCTATGAAGGCTGAGAAAGGTGAAAAAAACTACAGGAGAAAAGGTGGAAGCCAGAAGAGGTTGGTTCATAAGGTTTAAAGAAAGAAGATGTTTCCATAACATAAAAGTGCCAGGTGAAGCAGCAAATGCTGACATAGAAGCTGCAGCAAGTTATTCAGAAGATATAGCTAAGATTTTGCTGAAGGTTGCTACACTAAACAAGGGATTTTTCAATGTAGACAAAACAGCCTTCTTTTGGAAAAAGATACAATTTAGGACTCTCATAGCTAGAGAAGAGAAGTCAATGCCTGGATTCAAAGCTTCAAACAACAGACTGAGTGTCTCACAAGGGGCTAATAAAGCTGGTGACTTTTAATTTGAAGCCAGTGCTCACTTGCCATTCTACAAATCCTAGAGCCCTTAAGAATTAGGCTAAATCTATGCCTATGTTCTAGAAATGAAACAACAAAGCCTTGTTGACAGCAATCTGTTTACAATTGGGTTTACTGAATATTTTAAGCCCACTATGGCAACATACTACTCAAAAAAATATTTTTTTCTTTCAAAATATTACTCCTTATTAACAATTCACCTGGTCACCCATGAGCTCCAAACAGAAAATGTACAAGGATATTAATGTCACTTTCTTGCCTGCTAACACACCATCCATTCTGCAGTTGATGGGTCGAGGAGAAATTTTGACTTTTAATTCTTATTATGCTGCCAGTGATAATGATCCGTCTGACGAATCTGGGCAAAGTAACTTGAAGACCTTCTGGAAAGTATTCACATTCCAGATGCCATTAAGAACATTCGTGATTCATGAGAAAAGGTCAAAATATCAACATTAATAAGAATCTGGAAAAGGTTGATTACAACCCTCATCAACAACTTTGAGGGGTTCAAGACTTTACTGGATGAAATAACATAACTTTTATATGTACTGAGAAACCACAAAATTATTGTGATTAGCTTTATTGTCATATTCACATTACTATGGTTGCCTGGACCTAAACTTGCAAACTAATTAAGTTGAACCCCTACCTTATGCAAAACTTAACTCAAAATGGATTAAAGATTTAAATGTAAGAGTAAAAACTATAAAACTCTTGGAAGAAAATATAAATGTAAATATCTGTGAACTTGGACTATGCAATGGTTTCTTAGACCTGACACCAAAAGCACAAGACATCAAAGGAAAAAAAAAAAAAGATAAATTGGCCGTATCCAAAATTTAAACCTTCTGTGCATTGAGAGATACTATAAAGAAAGTGAAAAGATAACCTATAGAATGGGAGAAATATTTGCAAGTCATATATCTGATAAGGCTCCAGTGTCCAAAATACATAAAGAACATTTACAACTTATGATTAAAAAGACAAAAAACCTAATTTTTAAAATGAGCACAGAATTTGAATAGACATTTCTCCAAATAAAGTATGCAACTGACCAATAGGTACATAAAAAGATACACAACATTATTAGTCATTCAGAAAATGTAAATCAAAAGTACAATAGATATAACCTCACAACCACTATAATGGCTACAATTTTTTTAAGTGGACAGTAAGTTTTGATGAAGTAGAGATTTGGGAACATTCATACATTGCTGATGGGACTATAAATAACATGGCCACTGCAGAAAGCAGTTTGTCAGCTCCTCAAGCAGTTAAACATAGTAATCATATGACCTAGCATTTTTACAACTAGGCATCTACCCAAGAAAATTAGAAACAAATGCTCACAAAAAATTTTGTACACAAACGTTCATGGCAGTGTTATTCATAATAGACAAAAAGTAGAAACAGCCCAAATGATCATCAACTGGTGATTGAATAAAATGTCTACCAACTGATAAATGGATAAACAAAATGTGGTATACTCACACGATGGAATGTTATTTAGCCATGAAAAAGAATGAAGTTCTGACACATGCAACAAGGGGGGTAAACCCTAGAAACACTATGCTAAGTGAAGAAGCCAGGCAAAAAAAAGACACATATTGTATGATTCCATTTATATGAAATATCCAAAATAAGTAAATCCATAAATCCATAGATTAGTGATTGCCTGGAGTTGGAGGGAGGTGAGAGAGGGGAAAAATTGCAAATGGGTATGGAATTTTCTTGGAGGGGATAAAAATATCCTAGAACTAGATGGTGGTGATGTTTGCACCATTTTGGAAACATACTAAAAATAACTGAATTGTATACTTTCAAAATGGTAAATTTTATCAAATATAAATTACATCTCAGTTTTTTAAAAAATCACTGTTTGGGAGGGAAGGATGGGGAAAGGAAGAGAATCTTGGAAAGGGAACAGTTTGAACAAGAGGCTATAGTGTTCATTAATTCATTCAATGAACCTGTTAAGCACCTACTACATGTCAGGCATTTTGATAGTCACTGGAGATATTGAACAGAGGTAAAAGGGCAGTTACTATAAAATTTCAGTGTTGCCATAGAGATCCTGAAATTTAAAACAGTAATGTTTATTAAGTGACCAAGATAATTTAAAGAACTTAATAAAAACCTTCCAGAGATGAACAATACACTACATGTGCCTGGGGCTAGTGAGGTCAGTAGGTTAAAAAACACATTAAAAAATATTAGTATGGCGAGATTGTGTTTAAAATGTTTCTTTTTAAAAATGTATTATCTTTTTTTATATCATTTTTATAAGCTTTTTAAAAGATGGCAACTAACCTATACATTGTATACATACAACCCTTCCTGAAGCTTTCCTCTAGTGCATTTACCTCTCCGTGGCTTGACTTGTTCCTTCCTTCATGTTGAATGCCAATGCTCAAAGAGGGAGAAAATCAGGCTCAGAGAGTCCTTAACCTTTCTGCCCCACTCCACACATTTTGTAGAATAGTTACTGTCTCTTAGGCCACTTAAATAGACAACCTAAAAATGGTCTGGCCAGGTAGAAATATATGTGTGTATATTCTAACATTTAAATCTTTTCCCTCAGTTGCCAATTGGAATGCTTGTTTCTGGCTTCCTCAAATTCACTTTATTTTTTCCTTTCCCTCTTAAAGAATGTTTCTTAGAGAGAAAAGATATGGACCATTTTATTTACTGTTGCTGGGCTACAAGAACACTGTATTATGTGATCAGCATTTAATTATGCATAATTGATACAAAAGCATCTGTTTTAGCTGCTTAGCAATTGCTCCTAATAACGGAAGTCACTATTGTTCTACAGATAAAAGTGTCTCTCCACCAGTCCACAGATTCTCTGCTGAAGTGCATCTATGAAATAGTTCGTAAAAGGATTATTAGGAAAAATGCTTTAATGCAATATATATTTTAAAAAGATTATCATCATCACCATCATCATCATTCTCTCCTTGAGGAAACATCTGTATACCTACAGATACTTATTCAATGTTAACCATGATGAAATAGATCACTGAAGTTATATATGAGGAAAAGTCAAACAGTTGAGTATTATGCTAATAGTAAAACTAACAAGAGCAGAAAATAAAAGTCTAGGTTGAGACCAAACTCAAACTGCCTATGTGGTTAATACAACATTCTTGTGGTCCTTAGGCCACTAAAAAGCCAGAATAAAATTTAAAAATATATACATATAAGATGTAAGCTACTGCCAGATGTATAATAATGCTTTATTAATACAACTAACTTTGTTTTTATTCCTCCTCTAGAATGCTTATACTTACATGGATAAATTAGGATAAATATAATTGCACCTTTTGTAGTTGTAGTGTGGCAAAGCAAGAAAAAATAGACTTCTACCACATTTTCCTCCTGGGAATTGTATATAGTGTTAAATCATGAAGAGGAGACTGAATATTAACATGAGGATTGTAGAAGCAGTGGAAAGTGGAAGTCACCAAAAATTGGAGGATCTGAAATCCATGGTAAACATTACACTGGCTTTGCTGGGTACTCCCAGCAAGCTTAGACTACTCCATGCTTGCCTTTCCTCTAATACAAAATTGGTTAAGCATAATCTATGTAACCTATTTTAAATTTGCTACAAGGATTTAATTAGATAAATTACATAAAAGCATGTTATAAAACAAACAAACAAAAAACAAATACAAGCTAACTGGTCATGATATGTGTGAACTGAAAATAAGTGAAAAATCTATTTTCATGTTTCATTATATTAGTTGTTTGTAAAACTTTTGTTAGATGAGGTCCACAATTTCTGTCTGGTTTAGTTTTTGCTATATCCCTAACACCCTGAATGGTTCCTGGCACAGAGTAGGCACTCAATAACAATTTGCTGATCTATGAATGAGCTGATATGTAAAATATACATTACTTTCCCTTTCATCTTTTCCTAGAAAATATATATATATGTATATATATCTGATACAAAAGTATCACACATTTTTATTTCTACTCTATACAGGATAGAATATAAGTGTTTCTTAATTTAATCAATTGCCTGAAAGTAATAAAAGAGCACATTTTCAGTACAGAGGAAAGAAATTCAATGTCATGCATAAATTAGTACTGACTGAACACATGTTACACTAACAGAAGGGAGGGTTCAAGATATTTTCTAATGATTTCTCTTGATTTATGTATTAGGGTTGATTATGAACCTGAAATCAGCAGGCAGGGAGAGAAAACTTAGTAATATCTGGAATTTCTACACCTTAAACAACATGTTCTGCTTTTTCTAACAGCTTATTGGAATCACACAAAAGGAGTATAACCAGGGTCATGAAAAATTTTTAAAAGGCTTTTCCAGAAAAGGGGGTGTCTGTGAAAGAATTATAATGATAGACACATTCTTGAGTAAGAGAAGCATCTTTATTTAAAAACCATATATAAAAATATATTAGGCATCCGCATGTGCCAATCACATTTCAAAAGAGTTTTTCATGTTACCACACATAAAAATTAAATTATATCAGGTAGGCATTTCATCTCAGTTTTATACAGGAGATGACAGAGTGACTAACTTATACAAGGTCTCATAACTAGAAAGCAATGGAGCTAGATTTGAACGCCAGACTTTGGCTCTACCTCCCATGCTCCTTCCTCTGCATTTCACCTGCCTATTTATTCGGGGAGAAGGGAACCAGAGCAAATTACCAAGTCACAGCTACCATAGGAATTATCCCATGTCCAGACAAGTTAGGAGCCTTGCATGGACATCACTAATTTTATGGGCCAATGGGGAGCCTGGCTGATTCTGAAGCCAAATGTCAGCTAGATGGGGTAAACCATGGTGCATAAACTTGCTGTAAAGGTACAGATTGGTGTTCGGTCACTGCAGGTTATTTTAAGTGCATTATGATATTAAGCTTCTCAAATTGTGCCTGGGCTAGTATGGACCCATTCAGTTCCCAGGCTATGAAATTTTCCACTTGTCAGGAGAAAGGGAGGTACTGAAACATGACCAAGGAATTTAAAATTAAGTGCAGCTGAACACACTTCTATTTGGTAAATGAGTAACGGAGCACAAGAGTTTAAGCCAGGAATTGGGAAGCATGTATCCGGGTATACACAGGTATATAAAAACACACTTCAGTAGGCTACAGATGATGCACAGGAAGAAGAGGGGGGCCAAGGAAAGCATTAATGCAGGAAAAAAAAGAAACCTAGAGACATGGGTAGTAGTATCTACCCAGGGAGCAAGGAGCACTTTGTGAGCAGCAAAAGTGACCAAGTGAATGGGGAGGAAAGGTGTGAGGAGGACTTGTGCCCTGGCTACTGATGTTGAATTTAACCCTTGGTGTTGGGGGTGAGGAGATGAGGGGAAGAACAAAAAAAGGATAAAACCTCAGTTTCCAAAAGACCTTTTTGAGAACCAGATATAGTAACAGTGACCTCTGTCTCTGCAGGTATGTGTGGAGGTTCCTGGACTTCCGAGGACTTATTTGGCAGACAATCCTTACAAATTGCCCTAGTGGTAGACAATCAGCTCTCTGGTTCATTCTCTGAGGGCTTATGCCTTTTCTGTGGCCCTCTCAAAGATGCTACTACCTAAGGAGGTAGAAATATGTGGGTATAAAATGAGCCAGGCCTGGTTAGAGTTTAGATCCAGGTTCCTGCACTTGCTGTATGAGCTAAGGCACTTCCTTGGGGCTCAGAATCCTCCTTGTTAAGATGGGGAAATACACATATCTCTGCAGGTCATGAGTATTAAGAAGATAATGCCTTTAAAGTGTTTGATACAGTATCATCTCACACTTGGTGTGAGATGTTCCCTATATGGTAGCTACAAACTATCTTCACGACAATTATTATTAACTATCAGTAGCTTTAAACGTTGGCTGCATTTTAGAAGTACAGGAGGGACAAGGGCTAAATAATATCAATAACCTGGCACCATCCCAGACAATTTGGGTACTAATCTCTAGAAATCTGGAGCACAGACATGTTTTATTTAAAAGTCTCCCAGGTGACTCTAACATTTAGTCCTTGTTGCCACTGTTCTATCTTTAGTCCACACCTTACCTGATTGCTACAGCTCTTACTCCTTCTGGAAGGCCTGCCCTTGAAACTGACAGGGGTACCATTTCCGCTCTCAGAGGCAGATATACCAGGAGGCTTCTGAAACTTACAGTTCAGTCCTCCTCACTTCTGAGCCCCATCCAAGGCCCTGAAACTAATTATGTACTCATAATTTTGTGTTATTTTTACTAAAGTCTTTTGCATTGTATTGCCTTCAGGCTCCATGAAACCTGAATGTCTAAAACCTTGTACCACTTCCCTTGAAGCAAGCAGAGAGCCTGAAATGCTTAACCTGTGCCTGGATTGAATGTGTTGTTGAAACTTGGCATTAACTGGGCTGTGTTAGCCTTCCCCTAAATATTTGAAAAGTCGACATTACCTTGAATTCTTATTAGCTCTTACTGAGTCCTTTGTCTCTTTAAATTCACTCTTCTAATCTTTTTATTTTTTAGCCTGATAAACAGCTGGCCCAGCTGGATGAACTATATCAACCACCAGCTGAGAGCTAGCCTGGTTACCCCATATTTGTAGATTATACCCCGCACTGGTCACCTGGGAACATTTGGAGGACATGTATAGCAAACTGACTACCACTTCTGGGTCTTTTCAGAGTATGAATTAACATTTCCTAAAAATAATGCTACTCAGTGACCTCCAATCCAGCATCTTATTTTCTTATCCCAATAAAAATAATCATAATTCTTTTTTATAAGTAATTTTTCACTATCTACCTAGAATCGGAAATTATCCTATTTCTCTCAATCTTCTGATCCCCAGAAAGCTTAATTATCTTGTTGCAATTAATATTTCTGAGAGAAAATTCTATCTCAAATTTATTACATCAACAATTCACTTACCTCATAAATGCCATTTTGAAAGAGGCACTGTTCTTACCATTGTTACAGAATACAGGGTTTATCTCTATAGAAAGTAGTATGTTTTTCAGTATGGTCCTCCAGGAAGAAAAACAAATAAAACCTCATCACCTAAATTATTCTGTTATTTCAAAGGCTGACAGTTCAATTCTCCGTAGAGAGACGGAGGGTCAAGCTGCACAAGCAAAAGTAGCAGCTTCCAACATAGCATAATTTGTGGGGACAGACGGGAAGAGGGGCAACAAATCATTCCACTGGCTTCCATGGGGATAAACACGTTTGTCTGCTGATGCCTTGAATTGTGCGCAAGTGTTTTTTCAAGGATACAAATATTCATTACAGGAGAGTATCCTTTTATTTTGGAAGCAAAAATTAATAAGCAGAAAGTATGGAACCTAAAGAACAGGCTCCAAAACAGGTAAGAGTTAATAGCATCACAAAGGTTAGGAGAGGTATGAAAGCAGGCTTTCCGTACCCTAGCGAAGACAATATTGGGAATGCAAGGGAATTAATCAGATTAGACGGTGGTTTGGCAAAGTGTCACTATAAATACTTTCATATTTTTTGTCGTTGGAATAGAACATGTTTTGATGACGTTCTTAAGAAATAGGCAGTAATTTTAAAAATATAAAACTTTAAAAATAGATTTTTAAGGTAATTCCAAAATGTTACTATAAATGGATGTCTGGTTTTTTACTAAATCATTCTGTGTTTAAACTATTGATAGCGTATTAACTCAGTGCAAATACACCTGTCATGTCATTAAGTTTATCCTTAAGGAATAAGGAAATCAGAACTGGACATTGAAATAAAAATGAATACATAAATAATGAAAAATATAAATTTGAATATAAAATAAAAAGATTTACCAATTTAAATTATCTCTCCTTTTTTCTCCAAAATATATCTTTTTGAATAATTATTTATGTCATGTTTTGGCTGAGTGCAGTGGCTCATGCCTATAATCTTAGCACTTTGGGGGGTCGAGGCAGGCAGATAACCTGACGTTAGGAGTTTGAGACCAGCCTGGCCAACATGATGAAACCCAGTCTTTACTAAAAAATACAAACATTAGCCAGACATGGTGGCGGGCGCCTGTAATCCCAGCTTTTTGGGAGGCTGAGGCAGGAGAATCATTTGAACCCCATAGGCAGAGGCTGCAGTGAGCCAAGATCATGCCACTACACTCTAGCCTGTGCGACAAAGCTGAGACTCCATCTAAAAAAAAAAAAGAATATTTATGTAATGGTTTTAATATTTTCATTTCAAATGTTACCTTCTTTGACTTTCCTTTAGCCAATAGTGTTGCTTTTTCTTTGACTTAAAAGGTTTCAATATCTAGGGAGCCACTAAATGTCACAGAGAGTATCTGATTGTCTACACCTAACAAGAATATGACTGCATCTTTAGAAAATGGCATTCAGAGTTTTGCTGAGTCTTGCTGAAATTTGCTGAGTTATTTAATTTGCAAACAAATGTTTTTATCTACCTTCAAAGGCCTAATTGACAAAGGTGCAGAATTAGCCCACTAAAAATAAAACTTTTTTTTTTTTTGCAAAATTTCCCTTTGTAGCTTTTTGCTGTTTATCACCAGGTGACAAAATTATGCACTTACGTGGAAAAGTGGTTTAATATGGTGCCAGCTGCGGCATATGACTGCCTCAGGCAGTTAGAAATGTTTCACTGATACCTCTGAGAGAGAAAATCATCACTCAATCTAACCATAAAAGCTACATAGAGACAAAAATCAATCATTCTAAAAGAGCAAAGAAAAATATCATGTATCATAAATACACACTGGCAGGTATACATTAATAATAGGTACTGTACATATTTATTTCTTAGACTTATCAACTATTAAATCTCTAAAGAGCATGCACATAATATGTATACATATGATGAGGATACGTATTAACCAATAACAAAACATTCTAATACTAAGACATAAAATAATTAAGAAAAAATATTTAATTTTATATTTTAAATTGTCTTGTAGATGAGAATAACAGAGAGGGAGGCATACCAAGTTGATGCTAAAATGCATATTATTATAACACCCTGTGTGTGAGTCTGCATTTTAATAAGACCACTGATGACTCAGAAATGTTTTACAAATTGGCTCCAGTCTACAAGTCTTTAACATTTATGATTATACTCACTTTATTCTGTGTACCTAGGTACTGTTTCAACATTTTAGACGTTTGTTCTTCAGAGGATACAGATTTTAGATATCCGCAAAGTTAAACTTGCTTACAGCTAAACTTCCATTACTCTCAACTTGTAAATCATAAATAAATAAGCTCTCAAAAATATTTTAAACTTAAATTAAAAGTACTAAGTCATTTCAAATCTGTATTTCTTTGATTTCTAATTTCAACAATACCTGATTCCCCATTTTCTGCATTGCATTAAATAGTGTAATTTTTAAATCCTCAAGCTATTTTTCTATAATTTAAGAATGTTAAAATGAAAATACATAGAATTTATAAATGCTCATAATGTTAAGAAGGAAACCGCACTGTGTAGTAAAAGCTCATTCTTAGATGATCAACACCAAGGGGGAAGGGAAATGCATAATAAACACGTACACATATTTCTGGGTGGTATAAATTTTTGGCCTATAACTTTTTTCTTCTAATTATTCAAAACCCAGGTTTACCTTACTGCTGTCAATTATTAGATGAGCAAACAAGAACAATGAAAACACAACAAAGCATTATTTCCAGCTAGAGATGACCTTCCTTTCTTAGAGTTATCCAGGAACGTGCAACACCCACATGGAGGAAACTATTAGAGCAGAAGGATCTTTTTTCATGATCATAGACTATGTTGTAGAATACGCATTTTATCAAGCATGATAAAATCTGTCCTCAAAAGCGTTTCTAAGGGCAAGTTGTGTCCCCCCCTTGTGGCCTTCACACAATTAACATTCTGCACAGCTGAAAGAAGAAAATGAGTTGAGGAGGCAGAGGCACAAGATCATTCTAGGTGAGTTTTATTGCCCCAAACATAGATATTTTACAAGCTACCCTATGTTCATTCTGAATGGGGTGAACACTCCTTATTTATGGGGAGGAAAAAGGCAAATTGAAACACCCCACAAAAAAGGAGAATTTTATTGGTTTCAATAAACTCACTCAAAGACTAATATTAAAAATCTTCACACTTATTTTAGAGATTTCTCTTCAAAGAAAGCCATAATAAATAGTGTCCATAATTTTCAATGTTTAAAAATAGTTACTTCTGCTAAGGACCAATGGAAATGCATCAGTCAGACTTGAGAGAATAACACTACTATACAGTATTGCTTACTTTTTTTTTTTGAGATGGAGTTTCGCTCTTGTTACCCAGGCTGGAGTGCAATGGCGCAATCTCAGCTCACCGCAACCTCCGCCTCCAGGGTTCAAGCGATTCTCCTGCCTCAGCCTCCCTAGTAGCTGAGACTACAGGCATGTGCCACCACGCCCTGCTAATTTTGTATTTTTTTTTAGTAGAGATGGGGTTTCTCCATGTTGGTCAGGCTGGTCTCGAACTCCTGATCTCAGGTGATCCACCCGTCTCGGCCTCCCAAAGTGCTGGGATTACAGGCATGAGCCACCGTGCCCGGCCTTGCTTACTCTTTATCATTAGCATTGGGCACTCTTACAGTTTGCTATTATTCCATATTTCCTTATCTGTTAAGTATGGTTCATTGGTGATAACCTGAGAGATTTCCTTCAAACTACACCCCTAAAAGATAGGTAGGATTCATCATTTTAGTACTTCTCTGTTCTACCTTCCAACACACCCACCTCAACCATCCTTGTCATTCTCAGTGTCTCATAGTTCATGAGGATAAAATAGATGCAAAAGAGTAGGAACATTTCCATTTTCTCATTATTAAACCTGCTAGGCATTCTCCATTTGTGCCCATATTCTTTGCCTTCCTTCTGTGGAAGACACGCCTTGCCCCTGCTTGGATGAAAGTCTGAGCCCTTTAGCTGGGCTCGTTTTCTACCCAAACTCACCTCTTGGGAACATTACTGCTGAAATCATCTCCTCTCCATCCATCATCATCGGTTTTTTTTTTTTTCTTTTAAGCTGGAATTTTTCCATTAGCATCAAACCATGTTCAAAGGTCTCTTTTTTAGAAAACCTATTTCTAGTCTTCTCATCCTTCCTTCTTGACCACTGCCCTTCTCTGTTCCACCTTCTCAATAAAACCTATCAAAAGAGTGTTCTATCCTTGCATTTGCATTATATTGCCTCCCATTCACTCTCCTGTAATCAGGTTTCAGTTCCCTCCACTCCATTGAACCTACTTTTACAAAGCCCTCATAGTCAGCAGCAGCCGACATTGTTGGCCATCTTCTCTTTATTGAAATATTTTTTCCTGTTGGTTTCTGTGACAGAATAATCTTCTGATTTTTCTCCTGTCTCAGTGCTTAATGAAAAGTCATCCTTAAACTCATCTACAACAAGTAGGGAGAAAAATGCATTTCTAGTTGTGTGTGGCCCTTGCTGAACTTTTCTCTTCTGCCAGAGCTTTAGGTGTCAGGCTGCCCCTAGTCTTCGTCTTTCACCCGGTTCCTTCTTCTTTTATTCTTTCTGCTGAGGTGATGTCAGCAGAGGTGATGTCAATGAAGCCTATCTTTTGGTGTCTCTTAAATTTACAACTTTAAATTTAAAGTTTAAAATTTTTAAATTTAAGCTTTTATAACTCTAAATTTAAAACTTCTCAATAGAGAGGTTTTGTCCTCTCTTTTTATTATGTTTAAAAAGCCACACACCTTCTTCATGGTAGATATCAAGACATCAATGAAACATCCTGTGTTGCAGTGGTCTTTAATCCACAAGTTACACAAAGATTACAAGGGACATGACTACTATTGCATTCATATTCTCATAAATTGAGCCACTAAGATGTAAAAGATACATGTAAAGACAGATGAACTTTGCCTCTGACACTTCAGGATATAAAGCATATAGTCCTAGAAAGGGGGTAAAATAGTTTCCATTTTTGTTTCTTAAACAGAAGGAAATAAAAACACAAAGAATCTCAAGTAAAAATACTTAGTGTCTGTCTTTTCAAATTCCAGTCACAAAGGTAATAATCTTGCTAGGCAAAGTAATTTTATCCTTGACCTTGATCCAAGCTTTAAATCTAGTCCAAAGCTACTGATGAATAGCATTTCAAAAGCTTTCCAGGGTAATATGAACAGTCCATGTTAAGACTCATCTTAAAGAACAAGATCATACTAGGATAATAACTTGATTTTCCCCTTCTTTAGAGAATTTCACAGATAAAGGGCATTTGGGTCTCCCTTTCATAATTATCATATAAGCATTGGAACTATGAATAGCATCCTCCATTCGAGTGTCTCAAATGCCTTCTCCTCATTAAGTTTGATCAATTGTGATATTTAAGACTTGACCCTGAACTTCGTGTGTGTGTGTGTGTGTGTGTGTGTGTGTGTGTATGTGTGTGTGTGTGTGGCTGTATTCATTAGTCAGTTTAATATATTTTCTGTAAGTCACATATATCTTGGAAAAGGAAACGAAGATTGGGGATTTTTACTTGTGGTAACTCAAAATATTGAAAAAAAATAAACAACCAGAATACAAACTCATAAATATTGGAAAACACCCAAATGTGAATAAATTAAGCTATTCTCAAGGTAAAAAGAATTAAATTAAAAATATAAGAGTGAAAAAGACTAAGTGATAGTTTCTTGCTTAATAAAGCCCACTACAAAGTAAACATTAGTTTCTACTTCTTTCCTTAGAAACAATATTTTTGAAATGACACTAGAGCATTGGTGTTCTCAATTTAGAACTTTTCTTCCCCAATCAGCAAGAAAAATAACTAATAATTTTTCAAAAAGTATACAAATCATTTGTTCATGAAAAAGGATAAACATTAAAACTTCTTAATGTTTCAGAAAAAGATAACAGAATTAAATGAAACACTGGGGGAAGCATTTCATTTAATACTACATTGATTTCTAATATTTTACTTCTCACAGTATATATTACTAAAACATTTATAACAGTTATATGCATGCAAAACACAAAGAGAAAAATAGTACATTCCCTTCCCTTCAGGAGCATGTTATGGCCAATACATAGCATGACCATTGATCAAAACTGCTTTGTAGTTCTATTCTGGAAATACGTACATTCCCTCCAGTGCATTAGTACTAGTTGTTTATGCTTTATATAGATCACAACATATATAACATAGTATTTGCAGAAAAATAAATCTGAAAGAATATATGATAAAATATTTACAATGATTATTACTATGAGCTTGAACTTTCTCCTATATCACTGATGGATTTATAATGTGTATAAGAAACAAACATGACTTTCATAAGCAGAAAAAATAATAAAAGGAGTTTTTATTTATTGAAGTGGATAATCTGAATTGTTCAGATATTCTCTGGCCAGGCAATTTGGATAAATTTATCTGTTTGTATTTGGTATACAGTGAAAACTTCTCATAGTTTTTTTTTTTTTCATAAATATAGTATATGTGTGATTTCGCAGTATTGGAGTTAAAGATTTATTAAGATCTCATTTTCATGAAGAATATATTCATCTGAAAAAAAACCTGCCATCCAAAAGGAAAATCCTGAGAGATAACATTGCCAAAGTCAAAGAGCATATGTGAAGTATGCATTCTCTAGCCAAACTGAAACCTATCCAAGCTGTGGTCTTTGTCATAGTTATATCGCAGCAGAAAAACTTGAGATGTAAAGCTGTTCTCTAGTTTCCTATTTCTTCTGGAATAAAATCAGGGGTGACCTGCCAACCCTCTCCTATATCAGTAGAGGCAGCAACACGATAAAGTTACAAAATTAGTAAATGTAGGGATGCCTATCATCATCTTAAGAAGAGCTACCATTTCATAAAAAGAATATACCATAGGCTTCAAACCTCAGAAACATGGACATTTCCCTTGAAGACATAATTTTGTTAACTAAGACCATAATTAGCTGCAATGTAGGAACATAAAATTTGAATGATGCAAGTGTGCTTATATATCGCTTTAATTTATATTAAAATTTAGAAAATATATTTTTATTCTGTTTTCTTTTGGTATTATTATAAGGGAAATCATAATAAAAGCTTCCATCATTAGTAGTGGATTTGTTGTGTCAGAGAATACAGTTAAAATAGGAAAATGTGAAATATGGCCAGGCACGGTGGCTCACACCTGTAGTCTCAGCACTTTGGGAGGCCGAGGTGGGTGGAACATAAAGTCAGGAGATCGGGACCATCCTGGCTAACACGATGAAACCCCGTCTCTACTAAAAATACAAAAAATTAGCTGGGTGTGGTGGCAGGCGCCTGTAGTCCCAGCTACTCAGGAGGCTGAGGCAGGAGAATGGCGTGAACCTGGGAGTCCGAGCTTGCAGTGAGTCGAGATCGCACCACTGCACTCCAGCCTGGGCAACAGAGCGAGACTCCGTCTCAAAATAAATAAATAAATAAAAAATTAAAAATTAAAAAATAAAAGGAACCATGAAATAGTAACCCTTAATAAAAGGAACTGCACACATTTATGTTGAGCCATAGGAAATTTCTATTTTGTAGCTCAAAATTGATAGCATATTTGCAATTTTAAAAGGCTTATCTTCATAGGGGGAATGGTTCAGGTAGAATGTCCCCCATGTGGGGGCAGAAGGAGGAGCTGGAAACACAGGAAGTAAACATGTTGAGCCATGTTTGACATGCTTAGGAATTTGGACTTAACTTTCTCTCCACATCAGCATGTCCCACACATTAAGTGCATACTAATCACTGGGGCATTTTGTTAAAATACAGGTTCTGATCCAGTAGGTGTGAGATGGGGCCTGGGATTCTGCGTTTCTAATAAGCTCCCAAAGGGTGTCCCTTCTACTGGTCCTAAGACTGCATGTAAGGTAGCAAAACTCTAGGGCAGCGAGTCTCAAAATTTCTTGTGAGAATCACCCGGGAAACTTGTTGAAATGCAGATTTGTCAGCATTTTACTGATTCTATAGTTGTAGAATAGTTCTAAGGACCTGCTTTTCTGTGAGTACTGAGTATTATTGAAGGAGGTGGTCCTTCACTTAGGGGCACACTGAAAAGTGAGGAGTAGGAAGGTGTTCATCCTTGCATTTATAAAAGTCAAAGAGATGTCAAGATGAAGGGAAACAGGAGTACTGATGATTATTTCTTTTTTTTTTTTTTTTTTTTTTTTTTTGAGACGGAGTCTCGCTCTGTCGCCCAGGCTGGAGTGCAGTGGCGCAATCTCGGCTCACTGCAAGCTCCGCCTCCCGGGTTCACGCCATTCTCCTGCCTCAGCCTCTCCGAGTAGCTGGGACTACAGGCGCCCGCCACCACGCCCGGCTAATTTTTTGTATTTTTAGTAGAGACGGGGTTTCACCGTGGTCTCGATCTCCTGACCTCGTGATCCGCCCGCCTCGGCCTCCCAAAGTGCTGGGATTACAAGCGTGAGCCACCGCGCCCGGCCGATTATTTCTTTTTAAAAAGGCAAATAAAAATATTAAGATCATGTGGCAATGTATGAGGAGAACCTCTTAGAAAAAAAAAATGTTCAGAATAGTAAGAGATTAACACCTCTACACTGTATCAGTAACTCTGACTGCTTTCAAGTACACATAATTTCATGATTCTTCCTTATGGCTGAATCTTTGCCACTGAATTGAATGTGCCAACTGATACTTCAAGACTGGCCTAGTGATCTATGCCAAGGATTCCACTACTAATTATAGCTCATAGTTCTTGGAAAGAAAATATGAGATAAGTGTAAATTTCTGTATGATAAAATGAAGGCACAGATGCTTCTGTATCCCTCATTTAGTACTGCTGAGTGTGCTCTCACCAAAGATGAATACTCCTTAGAGTCACATAAAATATCTGCATATTATTTGTACTGTACACTCATTTTAGGTTGCCTAAATAAGTTTAGGTTGCTCAATAGTTATTATACATATGCTGAATGAGAAAACTTTATGTTACTGTTTTCTAACTTTGAATAAACATTTGTAGCATCAAAACAATACCACTGTGATTCTAAAGACTGAACCTAAATGTGTCTTCCTCTGCAAAGTTCCAGAACAATACCATGCCCAGGAAAGACATGAAGCCAGGCAGGTGTGGGTGAATACCTGTTGCTAAATAAACCTGGTGGCTGTAATGAATCAAGTTCAACAAAGAATTAATGAATACCCTAATTGATGCAGTAATTACCAAGAGATCAAGCCAAGGTAAGATTTGATAAAATTTAGGCTTTTCAGTGTTCTATATTTTAAAATACACAAACATAAAGTTAGGGAGTTAAATTGACTGTTCTTCCAAATCCTAGATTTTATATATTACCTTTATCGAAGTAGAGCTGGGAAGGAAAATATAGTAGCATAAAGAGATTTTGCTATTTAATTTAGCATTGCTTTCATTTTTTATAACTCAGCAATGTAACTTTACTATCACAAAAAAAAATTTAAAAATGAATAGACTTTTTACAATCAGTTAGAAATCACAGGCTGGTAACTCTGAAAAGCCTAGCTAGTGAATTCAAACATAATGTGAACAAACCCCACCTTGAGCTATTTCCTTGACTTTTTTCCTGTTAATATTGTAGTTCTGCCTAAAATGACTTTAAAGGGCTATAACACTTCATGGCAGATTGTATTTTTCAAAGCTAACTGCAACAATATTTTACATCCCACATGCTTTTCTCTAATATGATCCCGACACTCCACCAACAAGAAGTGGACCTTAATTTCTCTCTTGATGTATCTGGCTTGGCCTTAGTGACTTGCTTGACAAATAGAATGTGACAGAAGAAATGTTTTGGAATTTCTAAGGCTAGGTCACAGGAAGCCTCACAGCTTCTACCTGGGTCTCTTGCAATATTTGCTCTTGGGAGACTCTCTCAAAACCCAACTGCCAGGCTCTGAGAAGGCCAAGCCCCATGGAGAGGCCATGTGTAGACACTCCAGTTGACTACCCAAACTGACACATGCTTCAACCCCTCCCCTCATACACCTTTCTCCTATGAGCTTTTGAAAAGCACTGGTGACCAGGCCCTCACCTATTTGTCAATTAAATCAAAATCTCTGAGTGAGGGGCCCATGCATAATGTTTATAAAATAATTCCAAAATGATTGTGACTGCAACCTGCAGTAAGGGTTGAAAAGCACTCAATTAGCACAGGACCACTCTCAGATGACAATAATCAACTTCCTTATACTCTTTCTGTGCCGTCAAACCTGAAAAGCAACATAACATACAAGCAGATATTTGCAAGTGGTACATGTAAGTATACCATTCTTGATTTAAATAAACTAGAAAATCCGGTTTAAGTAATATTCCTTGAGTCACATATTTTTGTTTTCTGTGCTTGTCCAATTAATAAGCCTATTATTTGCAGTGCAGCAGCTACAAAAATATAACAGAAATTCCAAGAAAGATATCACTCATTTTATCACACTGCTCCATAGATTATAATCTAGTGGGCAGAAATGTTTGTAAATAACTATTTGAAACATTAGGCAAATAATACTGTACTTGAAATATGTGGTTCATAACAGAAATAGTGGTTATCTTTAGGGATGGCTTTGTGGGCTCGCAACCAGTGCAGTGGCAAATGGGCTTAATATTCTCCTCTGCGGTCATCTTGAAATTGAGTCTGTGCTTTGTAAGTAAAGTCCAAGGGGCCAATGGAGTATGTATGCAACAGAAGCTTAGAGTTCTGGCACACAACATGTAGCACCTCCCATAGACGAATTCTTCCTTCTTCCTCTCAGCCTCACCTCCAGCCCACTACCCTAGACACAGGGTGGCAGCCTCTAGGTCTGGTGAAGGAGGAGGACCTGGGTGTGGGCACAGGAAGGCTGATCAGGTATGCATCACAGTCAGGTGGCCTGGCAGTTCCATGATGCGGCCAGCGGTCAACTCTTGTCCACCCCAAATCCAGGTGTCTAGTGCCCTAGCTGGCAATCCCTTGGAAATCACCTGTCCATTAACTATGGGAAGAGGAGACTGACTGTCTCACCTTCAAGTGTAGGCTTACACTTTTTTTCACTTAGTTTTACAAATTACATAGAAGAGCCTAGTGATATTTGTTTCTAGAGGAAAGAGGCTTATACCAACTCTGTGAGAAATTACTGAAGCACCTACTCAGACAAGTCTATATGCAACAGCATTTTGTTTCAATTACATATGTGTGATGCGTTAGATAATAGCATAAAATTGGACTAATCGCTCAATCACGTTCTCAACAGAGGTGAGAAAACAAAACTGGATGTACATTAACTGGATGGCAAACAAGTGATGAGAAAGTACAAATCGGGAAGGAGAAAAATGGATCAAGAAATAACTTCTGTTCTTTGGAAACTTACAAACTCCTTTTAAATGGAAATCTGACCTTTTTCTTTCTGCAGCCAGGATAAAAAAAATCCCAGGCAAACAATAAATCTAAAACAATTCGAAAATCATAGAAAAATTTCTTGTGATTAAAAAAGCTGTTACAAGAGTAATAGAATTTGGTATCTAATTTCTGGTCTTAAGACTGTCCATGTTGTGACAAATTACCCTGTTATATATAGGAAGATTCCCAAGATTAGCATTTACCTTTATCAAAGGGCAAAAAGAACTTTGAGGTCATAACTGAAGTGAGATTGATCCTTGAAAGAAAGAGTATTAAGTATTTGGAATTATATATACATTTTGTCCCAAGATGAAGTTTGGTGTTATGGAACTTTTATTATCTTTGGAAACATTTCCAGAGTTTTTGTGACTTAAAGATACTCATTACAAGACAGTTTCACTTACCAAGACAACGTTAAATTGAGGTTTCAGCATACCAAAATATTTCATTAACATTATATCACAGAAGTCTGGATTACATTATTTTTTCCTCAGCTCTCTTGACAAGTTCCCACTTTTTAAATGGTTGTCATTTGTGGTATTAATTTGGAAAGGCAAATACAGCAGGAAAAAAGTTAAGAAACATAAGTTGTATGTTTCTTAGTATCACAGCCAATAAACTGTCTCAAAAACAGACTGGCAGGCATTCTGAGGTGCTACTAAAACAAGAGGCAGTGAAACATGAGAAACCATACAAAGGATGACGAAACAGAAGAGAAAAAAACATTTATTGCTTTTCTCACTCTCGCTCCTCAATATGAATGGCAAGTAAAAACAGATAAATGCCTTCTGAGACACATTTCCTAATATGTAACAGAAAACTATCTGTCCCTAAGCAAAGAGA
Organism: Hylobates moloch; assembly: GCF_009828535.3. NCBI lineage: Eukaryota > Metazoa > Chordata > Mammalia > Primates > Hylobatidae > Hylobates > Hylobates moloch. Next base: position 79,108,397 of record NW_026652288.1, on the reverse strand, counting down.
TGGCTGCACTTGTCATTGATTAATTAGGTTATAAATCCTGGGAGGATAACCTGTATATTCAAGGACTGCTAAGGACTATAGAAGACAGTGAAGAAAAAATTCAGAGAATACAAGATTCTAAAAACAAAGAATGCAAAGAGGCTCAAAGTTCCTCTGTTTATCTTCATATCAAATATGAGAATCAGGACTGAAAACTGAAAGAAATTTCCAAGGTTATTCTCTCCCTCTAGCCACTGAGATAGCTCCCTGTAGCCTGCATAATTGCTCTCCCTAAAAAGTGGGGTCAGAATACGAAAGGTCTTTAGAAATCTTTTATCAGTGCCATCTCATCCAGTGGAAAGATTGTCAACACTTCAACAACATACCACCTCTAATGAGCTGGGGCACCTCCACCTAGTCTCTAGTTTCCCTTTCTTGGAGGTGTAACATTCGATAACATAGCATGGGATTTCCTGTCGGTTCTGCTACATGCTAATTGGATGACCTTGGACAAGATACCATATTTTGTAAAACCTAAACCATCATTGAATTTAAGATACACTACTATTTTTTCTGCCACTCAGAAAAATCAAACAAAACTGCCAGTTATGTTCATAAGACACATCAATATTAAGAAGCAGTCCAATTTCAAAGATGTTAAAATGTGAAAAATGTGCATCTCAAAATTGATGAAGTATGATTCTTAATTTTCTAAGCCACAACTTCCTCACCTATAATATGCAGATAGAAGATAATTTACATTTTTGAGGATTTAATGAGATGAAGCAGGCTGCACAGCAGCTGCATCATAACATTTCAATCAGGTTTAACTGTTGTTGTTGCTATTATTTTTTCTTGAATCTAGTTAGATCCAATGTTTGAAAGAATCTATCCAATAGGTGAGGCAGAATCAATCTACCCTGGTAACAATAGACTAGTAACAATCTTTTGAGAATTCCTACTAGCAATCCAGTAAGCATACATAATCTCTCAAGAAAGGCTGTGTTGCAGAATTGCCAGCATGAATTGTCACAAGCAGAATCCTCAGAAGTGTTTCTGATCACCTCTTGGCTCTCCCACAGGGTCCTCCTTTAAAAAATGCAGCCAGCTGAGCCCCTCTCTGGAGCTCAGAGATGATCATAGCCAAAGGTAGTATGACTGCAGGTCATGATTAATATTGATTCTTTCTTTTTTATGTGGTACAATTGTTCGCTGTGTTCTTTACATGAAACTCTATTTCCACATGTGTATAATGTGAAAAGGGAATGTGTAGAGGGGTTGAAAATGCATGAAATTTTATAAATTTTTTTTTAATTTTGACTAGCAGTCAAATTAAATCAGCTAAGTGAATCTATACTGCAGGTACAAAGGAGAGAAACCAGTGTTATTTTTCTGTGAGTGAAACACTAGAGAATCCATGCCTTTGAAATGTACTTGTAAGAAGCATGATTGGTATCAGCTGTGAGGACAGAGTCACCAATATAGAAATAATGAGAAGGAGAGGCTTGCAGGCAGAAACACCATGAAGAGTATGATGAGTATGTGCATGACTGAAGATCAATATGTTCAGAAGATGATGGAATGGGTTTCAGTGAGGAGAAAGAATTGATTGAGATAGCTCAAGTGTGTGCAGGAAGACCAAGAAGGACTGACAATCTGACACCTGTCAACGCTGACCTGAATGACATGGTGGCCTCCCTGTTACACGTTGGCTGCTTTTCTGTGTAGGTTAAAGATAAAGCATGATATGAGCAAAAATGAATAAATGTGTTCTTATTTTAAGGATCAAAAACTTTACATCTTCAAAATTATTTTCAAACACTTACATCAATTCTGCTAAAATTAGTTCTAATGAGATGGCAAATTTGTCTAAGGCCTGTAGCACAGTGTCTAGTGCATAGACAAGCCTTGGAAAAATAGTTAAGTTTGCCATTTCTTTTACAGTTTAATCCAAAAAAAGTCATAGTAGACTTGAACTATGTCCATAGTAACATCACTATTACATATTCTTCTTACTATCAAAAGCCTCTGGCCTTATTGTGAAGAACTACATGCTTATTTCTTTTAGACCATTAAAAGAAGTGAATATCTCTTGTTGTACCAATGGGCTTGGAGACCTGCTTGGAAAAACTTCTTGATCCAAAGCTTACAAGAGCTAGAAACTACTATTGTAGACTAGTCAAGTGCCCAAACTATTTTATGAGATGACTATTTTCCTTCCCTTGATTTTATTATCATACTTTCCCCTAACTGTACAATATACTCCGTATTAAAAATATTTCTGCCAAAGCAATCATAAATCATTAGGAAACTTCCATCTTTTTCCTTGCCTTCTGTATTTATACTTAGATCTAGAACCCTAACGTTATCATGTAGTAACATTTTAGATAGCTTTTGAAAGTAATTATTTTTCATAATCATCAACTTCCCAAAATAAATCCCTAAATACATCTTTAAACATTTCATCATTGTACTAACAGATTAAACAATATATTTACAATCTTTAGGCATGTTCTTATGACATTGCAAGGATCAACTCTAAATTTCTACTCTAAACTTTTCAAGGAAGAGCTGTGTTAACTTAATGAGGCTTTGCTTACACTGTGCAAAATGAACAAGTATTGGTCTCCACTGGGAAGATATGAATTATTATTTCAACAAATACATATAATCCCTGACTCTATACAGCTTAAAGTCTAGAGTCTTCTCCAGATAAATTCACCAACAATTTAAATATAGTATAATAAGTGCTGTGATAGGAATATCCACAGCAATATGTTAGAAGTAACATATCAAAAGGGCACTTCGGCCAGAGTAGTGGTTTAAGGAGAGATTCTCAGAAGCAGCATCCTCTACACTGAGGCATGCGCTAATCATAGGGTGAAGAACACGAGTCTTCCAAAGTACCATTTTGGGTTTTCTGGTTTTCCAGATCATTCATTGTGCCAATCCTCTCCACTGCCTTCCTACTTGAGGAATAGGTGCCCTCAAAATGTCAGCCAGTGTTCTGGATTTAACTTTTTCTAGTGTCTTATTCATTACTTTTTTGATTAAAAATCAAATCACTGGAGAATCACTTCAACCTTGTTTAATCAAAGAAGATGTATAGGGAAGATGATAGGATAATGATAGAAATCTAATAGAAGGGAGAAACCTTAGAAGGAGCTCAGAGCAGAAACAGGAAAGCCAGCAGGAATGTGGGCAATGTCTGCCTCTTTCTGTCCTTTCCTGTCCATCAGGCCCTGATTTCTTTACGCCCCTCTTGCTTTTTCTCTTTCCCACTATTCTAATTGCTGTGATGGGCATACACACAGTGCATTCAGAGCCTGGGTACATATGGCTACATTTTATGTCACCCACAGAAATAAATAAATTTCTCAGGCCCAGTAAGAAATTTCTAGGAAAGAGATTCTGATTGGCCTAGCTTAAGTCAGGCCAGTCAGAATCTGTTGTAGTCAATAGAGTATTGTCATAACGTAGAAAAGAGGTTCACTGGCTCAGCTGAGTAAAATGAGCATATCTCATTGATGAAACTGTGACCTGATAGACCCTTCAAAGAAGTCTACTTCACTCCATCTTCAGGAACATTGCTTTTCATCATTCTACTGGCCTTTATTTCTATCTTTTAAGCATTTCAAGCCTGCAAAATCATGAAATTCATCTTTTTCCCTTAAATAGTATTTCACTTCTGCCTCAAATTCCAATACAAACTCTTTTTAACAATTTTTCTTTATCCTTCTCTATTTCCATATCAGTCAAGCAATTTTCACACTGCAAAAACATGTATTTGTTATCACGGAATCCTTCTTTTTCTACCCTAAAACTTCCCCTTCTTTTGGGTGTTGGAATGCTGTGTTATTTCCACTCTTCCTTCCCCTTTTATTCCCTTAACCTTTTTCCCGTTGATCTAATGTAGGCATCTCTTTATTTAAGATAAATTAAGTTTGGTTCCCGGCCTCAAGTACTTTTCTCTTGGAAAAAAATGTATTTAATTCAATGACATTAATCACCCAAATCTATAAACCTCAACCAATGATTCCTCTGTGCTCCTAGACCCATATCTGAACTTTCATTATTTATTTTTTTCTCATTAACTCCTCACAGCCAGTCACTCACCATGTCTGGCTGGTTCTTTCTTTGAAATGTCTTTTCAGATTTTTTTCAACCCACCTTGAGAACCCTAGCCTAGTTTTCTCATTATTGCACACCTGGAGAACAAAACAGTCATCTTTCTGGTCTCTGTGCTTTCATCTCTGTTGTGATAATTCTTAAAAAAAACATTCTTATCTAATCTTATATCCAACTATTTCTCTGGCTCAAGAACTTACCACAAAAAATTATTGCTTCACGAAATAAAGCCAAACTCTAAAGAAAGCACAGAAAACTGTGTATTACTTAGTTCATTTTATCAAATAAATGATCCTCAATTTCATTTCTCTTAACCCAGCAAGGCCAGACTTTTGATGGCTCAAGGGTCTTTCCCATCCTTGCTGAGAGTCTTGTTTCACCCAACTACCACATTTTTTACATGTCTTTTAAATTCCATTTTGCTCATCCAAATCCATCATATTTTTTAGGACCTGTCTTGCTTCACCCTACAAGGATCATTCCCAAAGCCCCATATCATGTTTCTTAAACTACGTTGTTAAAATATTGTTTTGTGGATATTTTTAAATGTTTACTTCCCCAGTTAGATTTAAAAACTATGAGTGAGAAGACATAAATGCTCTGCATAGTCAGGAATGTAGTATACCAGTGGCTATAAACAGGCAGCCTATAGGCCAAAACAGATCCACTGAGATGCTACCTATCTCATAGAGTTAAACATTTAAATATCCAGAGATTTCACCTAAAATATGGTATCTTAGCTTCTCCAAAAAATAGAAATGCATTCTGTGATAGGCAGAATAATTGCCTTAAATGCTTAAAATGTCCACATCCTAATCTTCAGAACCTGTGAATATGGTATGTTACATGGTGTTATGGTAAATTGTATGTGTCAACTTGACTGGGATAAGGGATACTTAGATAGCTGGTAAAACATTATTTCTAGGTGTGTCTGTGAGGATTCTCCTGGAAGACAGTAAGTTAATCAGTGGCCTAAATAAAGAAGATCGCCTTCACCAATGTGGATGGGCATCATCTAACAAACCGAGGGCCTGAGTAGAATAAAAAAAGTGGAAAAGGCATATTCACTCTCTTTGTTTGAGCTGGGACATCCATTCTCTCTTTCCCTTGAGCATCAGTGCTCTTGCCTCTTGGGCTTTCAGACTTGGGACAGGATTTACACCATCAGCTCCTGATTCTGAGGCTTCCATATTTGGACTGAATAACACCCCTGGCTTTACTGGTTCTCCAGCTTGCAAACAAGAGAATTTCTCAGCTTCCATAACCAAGTAAGAGAATTCCTACAATAAATCTCTTCTGATATAGATTTATACAGATCCTATTGGTTCTGTGTCTTTAGAAAATGCTAACACACATGGCAAAGAGAAATTAAGGTTGCTAATAAACTGACTTTAAATAAGGAGGTTATCCTGGATTACTCAGGTAGGCCCAATGTAATAGCACAAGGGTCCTTTAAATGTGGAAGGGGGAGGCAGAAGAATCAGTGTCAGGATGATGCAGGGTCAAAGACTTCATACACTATGTTTGACTTAGAAGATGGAGGGGTACAAGAGCCAAGGAATGTGGACAGCCTCTAGAATACGTACAAGGTAAGGAAATGATTTTCCCTCAGAGCCTCCAGGAAGAATGTGGCCCTGCCAACAGCTTGGCTTCAGCTCACTGAGACCCATTTCACATTTCTCACTTTTGAGAACTATGAGATAATAAGCTGGTGTTTTGTTTTGTGTAGCCATCAAAGTTGTGGAAATTTATTATAGCAGCAATGGGAAACAAATATACACGCACGCATTAGGCCCCTGTTGCTGCACAGCATCCTCGGGAGCTGAGTGGTAGGCGCGCATTTTCTACTTCAAAACAGTTATCACCTCTGCCTACTTTTGACATCATAAGCATTTGACTTCATGACACCTAAAACAGTCATTCAATAGCTAGATGACCATAAGAATTACTAACGCTATTATATATAATATTAAATGCTATGTTTCATCAAATAAAAGCATTGAGAAAATGTGTTCATGATTGAATAAAATTGTAGAATATAAAGTCCACAAAATATAGCCTATAAAATCATAGTTTAAGGTCTGCCTGCAGCTTTAAGTGATAATAGTGTTGCTGAGTAGAAATATTTCAATGCACTATGGCAGGATTTTAGTGGTGCTAGATAATTTTATTAACGCAGAATGTACAAGCATTATATGGCATCCTAAACTGGAAACTGAAAGAAAAGTTGATCGTCAACACAGTTACCCATAGACAATTGAGCTAATTAAGCATGTGTTCTTCATCCTGTTATTTAAGAACATCTGATAGTAAGTATTCTGTAAAATGAACAATTCCATATGTCCAATACCATTCATTTATATGTGCTTTACAAGCTTGAAAAGATACTACAGAGTGCTCTTTTCCCCGACCAAATTCAGATGTTTAAAGCTTTTTTTTTTTTTTTTTTTTACAATCACAGAACTGCTTTGTTTTAGCTTGAAAGCTTTGGAGAATATTTTTGTTGTAGCTAGTGAAATGATCATTTCAGAATTATTGTGACTTAGAAACAGGTAAAAGGACATTTCGGCTGCAATGGTTTTTTATTTTTTGTTTTTTTTTTTTTTCTTTTTTGAGACGGAATTTTGCTCTTGTTGCCCAGGCTGTAGTGCAATGGCACGATCTCGGCTCACTGCAACCTCTGCCTCCCGGGCTCAAGTGGTTCTTCTGCCTCAGCCTCCCAAGTAGCTGGAATCACACCGAGCTATTTTTTGTATTTTTAGTAGAGACGAGGTTTCGTCATGTTGCCCAGGCTGCTCTCAAACTCCTGACAGGTGATCCTCCCACCTTGGCCTCCCAAAGTGCTGGGATTACAGGTGTGAGCCACTGCGCCCGGCAGGCTGCAATGATTTAAAAACAAAACAGACTCAAAGAAGTAAGACTGGAAACCAACAGGATTCTGCTTTTGTAAGCTGAATGAAACCACTGGATCCCTGTAACCCCAGAAAAGGCTTTCACATCTATGTCTTAGTCACTCAGGATGTGCCACTAGAGATAGGGCTAAGCCCAGATGCTGCTCCATCACTGAACTTTTGGATAAAAACTCAGGCAACAATCACCGTTCAGACTCTTCTGAATAGTTTAAAGGCAAATTACGTTTCAGAAAGAGTACTATTTTGTACAACACCTCAGAATGTAATTTCATAAAACTGTTTTAGCACTTCCTTTCCTCTACAACAATTATTCTCTTGAAAAGATCTATGATTTTTTTTTCTTGAGATAATGATTATGGAAGTTTAATAGATGTCATCATGACGAAATTCCATCCTAATTTCCTCATTCAGTAGTTCAGTCTTAAATTGCCACAGACTTGTTATTCTGTTTCTGAATCTCTCCCTTAGAATGGCTGCCAATCAAGTTAATCTACTGAATAGGAAGTTTCTGTGATGAAAATCCAACTTGTTCTTTAGCTAAAAGAATGCGCATTGGTGAACTTATCAAAGTCAAATATGAACCCAAACAAATGATAGAAATTTGAAAACTCACTGTTCCATAGCCCTTTGGTTTTAAATTGAATAAAATATCCCAAGATCTGTTCATGGAGTTCTGTGAAAGAATAACTGCTTGAGTTTTTCTCCCTGCTGTGAATTCACTCTCTTAAATGGCTACTTTTGAAGCCATTAGCCTTTTTAGTAATTAAATTTGAGTCACCAAGGGAGACTCCAAATTCAAGTACAGAACTAATATTCATTGAATCACTGCTATTTGGCAAGCATTTTCCTAGGCACTTTAAATGTGCTTTTTATTTAACAACTTTAATAGGTATGTATTATTTTCTCCCATTTGAAGATTAAAAAACCAAGGCCCAAAGAGGTCACACAAGCCAACAGGTATATAGAAAGCCATTCTGACTCCATGTTCCTTCCATTATCACTAGTGTAAACCCCTCAGGCTTTTATATGGACGGTGCTGCAAAGAGCCTCAGCCAATTCTAGCATCTGGAACTTTCAAATTCCTCCCACAAGCTAATGTTGTATTTGTTTCTGCGATTTTCTGTTAGTACATGAAATATTTTATATTATAAACATTTTATATTACAAACATTTTAAAACACAGTTTTACATACAAGAATACTCATTTATTAGCTTCAAATAAATACTGCCTGATTTCATTTTCAGAATGAGAGGCCATCATGGATTCAATTATTTTTTTTAAGCCTTTACACATAGCTGAGATTTCTGTATCTTTTTCAAACTACATGCTCATGGTTACTCTACATTTCTTTCTTTAATATGGTTTTATTTTCAGAGGATTCCAAAAGGTTCAATTCTTAGGAACAATGTAGTATAGTTGGGTAATTAATTAGAAATACTGAAATAAGCCTTTTATACTTTCTAATTTCTTTTTGTTCACAAGCATGATTTCTTTGACATGCACATACACTTTTTAAAAAATTATTTAACAATTTTCTTATAACTTTATTACAATATCTTACAGTCCATGTTTAGTAAAAAAAAAAAAAAAGAGAGAGAGAACAAACAAATAATAAGAAAAATTTAAAATCTCATCACCAAAAAATTACTGTTAGTATCATATGCCTATCCTGGTAATCCTTCTTCCATATAGAGAAATACTTTTTTAGAACAAAATATATAATATGATCTTGTATTCTCCTTTTCTGCTTAATTTATCAGAGACCGTTTCCCATGTAATTAAATATTATTTTACATCACAATTTAAGTGTCTTAGTATTTTATCATTTTAATAAAGCATAATTCAATTTCAACTAACCTGCTATTGTTGAAGATAAAGGTGTTACCAACTTTTTGCCATTGTAAAATGGAATTGCTGATGCTTCACATGAAAGACTGACTCCCAACAGCACTCATGGAAATGATTAATATATTCCACATGCTAACAAAGACTGGCCATTATATTTGTTTAAAAATATTTGTCAATGTGATCATCCAAATGGTAGTTTGTTTATTTAATTCACTTGTCCCACGTGCTCTCCTCTTGCTGACCTATACTTGCAACAGTGACCCACACCTCAGAGCAACAAAAGTGATTTGTGGTGAATCACGACCAAAATACATTTATCAGCCCTTCCCAGTCCTCAAAGTGGAGTGATAATGGGACTAGCAGCCCCGCTGACTCAATGAGGTAGACAGATTAAAAGAAAAAAAAGCACTTAGAAAAACAGACACTTTACAGGGAAAGGACGCACATATGGCTAAATGCACACCATGCAGCCATCTCTCTCTCCTTTCTTTTACTGAACGGTGCTTTTACTGAATTGACAAAGAGGGCACTGGGTTCATAAATAGACTCTAACAGCACTTTCAGAGCACTTCGGTTCAATTATCATGAATTAACTTTAAAAACAGCATTAACTTTTCAGCATATACAATGCACCCAAGAAGAACAACATAGTTAGGAGTTCGTTCTCTCTCATTGAACTTTTCCCTTTTTTTGCTTGAAACCAGTAAGTAGCCTTCAAGAAAAGGCTTCTCGTTCCACTGATGGGCTGTCACTTAGTCGTCAAAACTATGTAGTGTGCCCAAGACTGTCTCTGGCTTGAAATGGCTGCTTGACTGGACAGCGAGGATTTCTGAAGGAAGAGTACAGTCCATTTCTGGACAGAAATGTAGATAAAGAAGTATGAGAGAATAATCAGTTCCCCAGCAACTTCACCTTGATGCTGTGGGTGTTCAGATCTACAGGTTTGAATCTTTAATCACTCATCTGAAGATGATCAGTGATCAGTTTATAATCCACAATTATAGTTTAGCAATTTATACTTTAATAATTCTGGAGTAAAAAAATTGTGCACTTCGTTCACAGGCCACCTTCTTGTCATCAATATACTTTAGAAAAGATCGTAATTATGTTAAGCCAATTATTTAATTAAAGGGAATTACACCAGAATCAGCTAAGAAGCTTTTCTTAAACTATTCACCTCTGTATTTTTTACTATTTCACCTAGACTTTCTAGTGTTATCTAGCAACTCCTGACACAAGTATCTGTTCCCCTATGATATGAAGTGGCACTCCTCTACTGTGGTGAAACAGATAAGAATGTGTATTAAAGTATCATGGCAAAGGAACTAAGTTGTTTCATGTATCACTCCAACCAGATTCTAGCAAGAGGCAATGTCAGTAAATACTTATTAAGCACTTATTGTGTGTCAGGCATTGGGATAAGTGATTTTATTTAATTTATTACTCACAACTATCCTGTGATGTGATTAATCTAATTTCAAAGATGAGGAAAGAGAACAGAGTTTAGCAATGTTTCCAAAGACAGATGATTAACAAGAGGCAACATGGTACCCAATGCATGTCTCCTGAGTCTAAAATCAAGTATTAAGTTAGTTTTAAGCTACAGAATATAATTTTCTAGTTGCCACTTAGATGCACTATTTAGAAGTGCCTTCCCAATTTGAAGATAAATTACTTCTTTACAGTTCTTTCATTTCTGATATGCCTTAGTATCAGCCAATCAAAGCACATCTTATTTTAACATTCCCTCAAGATTGTTGAGAATTTATGTGTGTGGGAGGGGAGGGGGTGGTGTTTCTGGAGGTCCTGCAATACCAGTTCAATGCATGGAATGGAGAGAACAAGCTCCTATTCCTTCGCTCTGTTCCAAAAATCCATTAAATATATTGTCCTCAGATAAAGGAGATCTCAGATATTAAACTGATAAAGACAGATATTACACTTGAACTTAGTCAAAAGGTTGAGAAGTGATTGATGAGGAATCTTATATTGGTGATATTTTAGATAGTATCTGGAAGATAACAGTCATTTTACTGAGATTTAAAAGATGCCTGACCCATTCTAGGAGTCCATCAGCAATATATGCAACCTCAGCTTTTAGGTGGTAATATATCTGTAGATGCAAATCTCATCATTTGAATAGATTGTTAACTTCATTTTTATCAGGTGACAATTTTTAACTGAGTCCATAAATTCTACAGCCACATCTACAATGCCTATACACACTAAACTTTTCAATAAAACTGATCACACAAATTCTCCATTTTAATCCTGTACTCTACTCTTTAAATTTGAATACTCAATGTTTTTAAAAAATCTTATTTAGGAGTGATGCCCCTTTTTCATCAAGAAGAAAGTTGCAAAGGTAGGAAATAGCAGGATGAGAAATAAGACCTAATCTCTATATAACACTTAGCCAATAATCAATAGATTACAACTGCAGAATTTTTAAAAAGCAAGAGTACCAATTAATTAGTACATATAATTCATCAAAGTTTGTCACTAGTTTAGCAAAAGCTAATATTAATTTCTCAGCTATCTTTATTCCATTTTGATAATTTATTACATGCCACACAAAGAGATCCCAAACAACTGTATACAGGACATTTTACCGGCCTGTATTAGATTTGACTTCTGCTGAATAGGACAATGCTTTATGCTTTAAAATAGAAGAGTGTCCCTCAGAAGCACACTTAATAGAGCAGAGATTTTTTTTGATTGTAATTATTATTACTAAGAACATATCTTGAGGAAACATCTATCCTTAGTGATAAGTAGGACAGGATTCACTTATTATATGTCCTACCTTGTAAGTCCTTGAGCTCAGGAAAATGAACAAAGAAACTTTCAAACCTTGTTTCAATAAAATGTTATGAACAAAGTTTGCTATAATAAATTTTGATATTAACATGCAAGGTAAAACTCTGTAGAGCAAGACAAATATAATATATTCTTATGAAATCAATAATTACAGTAACATCCTAAAATCTATTTTAAATAACTCTTAAATTTTGCTAAACTAATTCAGGATACACTCAATGTCTTCTCTTGCACTTGTCTGACCCCAGGTTTGCACATTGCTTTCTTCAAATTGGGCTTTCCACCTTCTACCCCTAAAATTTAAATTTTTTTTCATTCATTTTTCAGTTATAGTTTTTTTCTACATCTCTAGAACATGATATTTTGAATTAGTATATTCTTCACTTAGGGTCTGTTAAATTTTTTGTTAGAAGTTCATGTATACGGGCTAGGCACAGTGACTCGTGCCTGTAATCCCAGCACTTTGGGAGGCCGAGGTAGGCGGATGGCTTGAGTCCAGGAGTTCGAGACCAGCATGGGCAATATGGCAAAACCCCATCTCTACAAAAAATGCAAAAATTGGCCAGGCATGATGGCACATGCCTGTAGTCCCAGCTACTCTGAAGGCTGAGGCAGGAAGATCGATTGAGCCTGGGAGGTCAAAGCTGCATGAGGCATAATCATGCCATTGTACTCAACCCTAGATGACAAAGTGAGACCTTGTCTCAAAAAAACAGAAAAGTTCATGCATATGATTAAGATGAAGCATAGCACACTCAGTTTTCTCTCACAGAGAGGAAAGTTTCTCTTCAGTTCCAACTGTTAGGCATTAGGAGAGTCAGATGTGGATGGTAAGAAAAGGTCTTTGTTCATGTGCAATGAAGTAAAATGTTTAACATCACTAAAAGCCACCCTCTCTAATCCTCTCAAGCCAAAATTTCTGCCACACTCACTGAATACTTTATAAATTACTTATAGCACATATCATACCAGACATTGTTGCTTGAAATAAGAGAAATGTCTCAGATGACAGGAAGCATATTCAATTCATCTTGGAATCATAGTTTTTAACAGGTGGACTAAATTATTAGTTGCGGTCTAACTAAATTATTTTTCTGAGATATTCATAAAAAGTAATGAAAAAAACTTCTGGCTTTTGCTTAAAGAACAAGCTTGTGGAAAGATAGCAATGTGAACAGCATTAATACTGTCAGAAAAAATTGGGAAATGCTTTGAAAAGTGCAAAAGCACTGCTGGATGTACCGTCTAGTATGCCTTTCTTGGTTACCTCTGCCTTCCATTGTCTTTGAGCTATTTTATAACCCTGTAAATTGTAGAAAACTGATAATAATGCAAATTACTCCTCTCTGTAGAAATGCAAATGGACTGAGTCCTGAGGAATGCAATTCTTTATTGCCTTGTGGACACAGCAGTTTTGCATGTATTTGTACATTCATTTCAGCTTTCCTTATTGCTCATATATATCTTTAAATTCATCTGAATTAATTGTAACATCTTACTGGTTATCTCATTAATTAATGAGTCAAAATCTTGGGCATATGTCCATTTTATATTTGTATGTACTGTAATTTTATTTTTAAATTATCTTTTAACAATACACTTATAATTTTGTTCCTAGCCACATAATTCAAGTTAAGTGTTTCCATAAACTTCATAAGTAGACTTAAAAGACGTTATTCACTTTTTCAGGGAATAGTGAACACATGAGGCTCTTATAGTACCAGATAATAATTTAATCTACACTAAAAAGGAAATTTATAAAATATTGGAATAAAGTATCTTTTTAAATGTATTATTTTATCTACAAATGAGAACTTAAGAATCAGTATTTTAAAACCATAACCATCAGTAAGAGAGGACAGGCCATGCACAGGCGCTCACGCCTGTAATCCCAGCAATTTAGGAGGCCGAGACAGGAGAATCATTTGAGCCCAGAAGTTTGTGAACAGCCTGAGCAACATAGCAAGACTCCTTATTTCAGAAAAAAGAAAAATTAAATAAATTAGTTCGGTATGGTGCTGTGTGCCTGTAGTCAGAGCTATTTGGGAAGCTGAGGCAGCAGTATTGTTTAAGCCTAGGAGTTAAAGGCTATAGTGAGCTATGATCTTGCCACAGCTACTCCAGCGTGGGCAACAGAGCTTTTAACCTTGTCTGTTAAAAAAAGAGAGGCCAGGCTGGGCACAGTGGCTCACGTTTATAATCCCAGCACTTCGGGAGGCCGAGGCAGGTGAATTACCTGAGGTCAGGAGCTTGGGACCAGCCTGGCCAACATGGTGAAACCCCGTCTCTACTAAAAATACAAAAAAAAAAAAAAACCCACCAAAAAACCCTTAGTTGGGCATAGTGGGGCATGCCTGTAATCCCAGCTATTCAGGAGGCTGAGGCAGAATTGCTTGAACCCAGAAGGCAGAGGTTGAAGTGGGCCAAGATCAGGCCACTGCACTCCAGCCTGGGTGACAAGAGTGAAACTCCATCTCAAAAAAAAAAGACAGAATTCTACTCCTATTCATGTTTGCTGAAAGGACATTCAGAAATTTTCCAGATTCATCTCTTCTACTCCATCTAAACACTAAACAGGCCCATACATTGTTCTCTTATTTTCCTTCTGTAAATGAAGAAGTCTTTTAAAATTTTGTTTTATATACTGTTTTTAATAAAGAAAACTAGAATTCTTCTGTGTCTGGCACTAATGGTCTACCTGTGAAAATCTTCATTTTGAGAAGGAATCAGCATGATAAGAGACAAATCTCTCTTTTAGAGATCTCCTGTATAATAAAATGTTAATCAGCAGACCCCAAAACCATTCTCCACACAATTAGGTTGATCATGATATCCTGGAAAATTTACAAAGAAGGAAATCAATACTCTGTTCACTATTGCTTGGAGGATACTGTCTTTGAAGCAGTTAACACGTTCTACAGAAGGTGTTGGAACTAGTGTGCATGCATGTGTGTGTGCATGTGCATGTGTGCAAGATACTCATAGTTATTTTCTCAGGTCCTGTTTTGCCACACTGGAAATAAACTAATCATTGGGAATTGCTTAAAACTGAAACATACTCTGCAATTTTTTAAAGGACCCAGAGCACAGAAAAGGTGCTGCACAAAACTTTTTCCAATTTGCTTCATTAAGCCAATAAACCATAATGGTCCTTCAGGAGAAATCAAACTTTATTGGACGTAGCCAACCAGACTGAAGACAAGAGGGGCTTATAAGTGTACCTGAAGTATTGGCATATTTTCACTCTGCAAATACCTACAAAAAGTTTTCAAATTTATGTAAAGCTTCTAGCACAGACATGTAAATATTGAACCACAGAACTAGCTGTTTCTACACTTTATTACTTGTTTCATCCAAAGGAGTTTTTGAAGGTCTCTTCACCTAATCCCAAGACAATAAAATTACCACAATTAATATTTACACTAATAAATTGTTTCAGTGCATATGTGTGAGTGACCCAGGGAACCACAATTAAAAAACAAATTTGATGAACGGTTAGCTTTTCGGTAGCCAAACATTAAAGCCAAATGGTAGTGTTAACCTGTTTCATTGTTTAACAATAAGTCTTGGACTCTAACGTTAAAAAAAAAAAAAAACAAAAAACAAAAAACAGTAACCCTGAATGAAAATTGGCAGGTCATAAAATATTGGATGTATAATTTCATCTCTAGATAGCATTTCTAAGCAAACAAAGAATGTTCTCTTTCACCATGACGTGGAAAAGGAGTCTCATTATCTCATGCACTCTGCTTTAGATGGACAATCTCTCTGAACAGCTGAGTCATGAGACATTTCAAAGAGGCAGATGAGCTTATTATCCAAAACTTAGAGAAGGCGATAATGACTCAAGAGATGAATGTACTGGGCTTCATTTTCTGGGATTACCAACTTTAATTAATAGAAATTATCCAGCAGAACAAATAGCTACCTAATGCATAAGTACGCACGTAAAAAAAATATAAGACAATGAATTCAGTCCTTGCTAACTATCTAAGCATAGATAATTATAAAATGGAGATAAGGGTTATAGGCCTTGGCCTAATATATTTATTTTGTAAGAAATGGACTTGTACTCAGCTAATTAATATAAGCAAGTTCAATACTGTATTGCAAAAATTATGTGGGGTTTAATGAAAATAATTTCAATACTTCCTGATTGCTATATGTTTGACAGAAAAAATAAACATATGTAGTTATCCTAGTCAGTAACAAAATAATCTCTATTTTTATTTTAAATGATGGTCTTTGAGCTCAGAAGTTGTGTTTGCTGACCCATACCCCTACTTGAGATAGACTTTCTTTCCTGATCAATGAGGAGTGACATCAAAGAGCATAGAAGATTTAGAGAAAGAAGAAGACATAAAATTAACTATTCCTTCTTTGATCTTGTACTTTCCTGGTAATTATCAAGTAAGAGGGCACTGTTACTTTGTTCTTATAACAAAGAGAACCACTTATAGAGGTCAGTAAAAGGATGGACAAGTTACATACTGAAAAAAAAAGTGAGAAAGTTAAATTAAAAAATGATTTAAAAGTATACATTTCAACTGATGAAAAGAAGAAAGAGTCCAAGGGCAATAATGTTATGTGAGTTGTTTTAAAACAACTCAAATAAATCAGAGAATCATGCTGTTTCAGGCATGATTCTAATCACTGTTTTTAGGACATTTATGAAAGAGCTCTTTTATTGTTTATAGAGGATATACATTTGAACTGAATTTCAGTATCAAAAACCATATGGTTTGTATATACTTCACAACATAACCTAAACAAACATTGCTTTAGTAAAAAGAAATAAAGTGTCTCCAAAGAGTTTTATTTTGGTCGAGTAAAAGAGATGATAGTCTTCCACATCAAATTCATATTAAGAAATGTTACTTTCAAAAATGTATAGTGGTTTCTGTAAATCTAATAAAAATATCTACTCCAGACTAACTGAAAGACTAATAAAATCAACAGTGTTTTCAGTCCTATACAGCGAATATTTATCACACGATTGGAGATGCATTTTCTTTCGCAGAAATACTGTAAAACTACTTAATTGACCTCCTGGCATTGCCAATGAGAAGATTTCATTCATAAGCCCAATTCATTTAATTATTTGTACTTAAAATTGAATTAGAGTTTATTTCCTAGTTCCACCACAGTCAAAGGGAATTGAATATACAACTAAATCAAATTGAACTCTGTTGGCATATATGATTAATTGGCTTAGAAATTATTGCCAAGATGGTTACTTAAACCCAATATAAAAAAGTTATCAAAAATGATAACATAAGGATATAATAATTTCATTAGCGTTGAAAATGTGTGATGAACTCAAAGTCCATGCCATAAAATTACCCATTACCTTTCCTTTAAAAACAATTTGTCGTTCAGTAGTTAACTCTACTTGGATCTTAACAACCTAAAAAACAAAAATAAAATGAACCTTCCCCTAAGTTCCAAACAACACAGAGTTAATAACGTTCTAATTTAAGTGGAGGAAAATGAGATTCCATCTCATCTGTTACTTTTTAGGAGTTTTGAGCTTGTTTATTGACTGCTATAAATTCTGACTGGAAGGAATCCTTACAGATGTAATCATCATGCGACTAATAGAAGCATCAGGTTTTCTTCAGAATGAGAATTTTTCATTTAAAATAAAACTTTATCAAGTCAGTGGTGTTCTAGTCACTAATAAGCTAGTTTGGCAAACAGCTATATTACTTATTTACAATAAATTACGGTAAATAAGCTCCAATATAGACTTCTTAAAACTATTTTATTTTTAATAACACACATTCAATATAGAAAAATTTTAAAACATAGAAAATTGTTTAAAAAGCAAATCTCATCACCCAGTGATCATCACTGTTCACATATGACCATTGAAGAGAGCAATTTAAATTGTTTCATTTTGAATAACATCATTTTGGGGATGGTAAGCAGTTTCTGAGTCTAGAAATTTCCCTTAAGGGAATTTTCCTTCTACAAAGGGCCACTTTTGCAAATCTTTTAGTTAATCAGGCATTTGGCTGGTACTTTTACTGGGAAAACTTGCTTCAGATTGAGGTGTTAGTGGTTTTTTGCAGTGCTATAAATTGGTTCTTTTCGTAGGATTGTCATTTATACAGTTAGAAAATATTTTGTTCCTTAAATCCACATTGGGATTACCCTATGATAAAATTCATTTTTATTCTTTAGTGCATGGTGTGCTATCATATAAGCATTTGGTCACTAAAAAATTAAGAATTCACTCATGGCAGAAGGACATGTCACCCTAATCAACCCTTAACTTTATAATCCAGGGGATCACAACCTGGATGGGGCTGCACCCACAGTAAAATATTTAAAATGAATGATGTAGGCTTTGCAAAGAGTAACATAAATATTATGGTTATGGGAATCCATGCATTTTCCTTATGAGAGAAAATATCCTATGCAGGAGATAAATGTTTCCACCATCCAGCATCCTGGATCAGGATATTCATGGGGGCTGGACTTCACGCAAATAAATGTCTTCCTCCTCTCTCTATAACTGTAGTACATTTGGGTTCAGACTTTAGATATGAACCTTTCTAGAAACTGTTTCTGGAAGTTGAACTAGTTTAGTATATGGAGACCTTGTGAGAAAGCAGATATGAGGTAATATTTAGGCTTTAAATACAAGGAGCCACCACTGATAGAAACAAATTTGTGCTGTAGTTCTACTATTCCCAGGCCTTATTAAAATCTGGAATGATTATGTTGTGGGTATTGGTGAGAGTCGGGACCCTACTCCAAGACTAGAGCAGCAGAACTGGTCACAATAACCAGTAGAAGGCAGCGAGTCTCTGAAGACTGGAGAACTCACAAGGTCCATCAACAGCAAGGTCAAGACACAATGTCCACAACAAAGGCCAAAGAAGAACCTGTTACAGAGCGTGGGTAGACTGCCCTATGAGAAACTCTCAAAGATAACTCAGAGACCTTTAAGGGCCCTTCTGGCAGGTTGGCTGGTGTGTAGAAATAACATACAATCACATTATAAAGACCTAGGCAAGTGAGGCTGATGGCATATGAGCATGCATGTATAAATGTGTCATATTTACTTTCTGTTTTACGTTCTGCTTTTTCTTTTAACACTACAAGATTAGTTTCTATATGTGTAACTGAAATGTCATTGAATATATAATTGTCATATATATAAATATACAATGTCACATTTGATACATATATATACATCTATATCATATACATGTTGAGCATCCCTAATTCAAAAATCCAAAATGCCCCCAAATCTAAACCTTTATGAGCACTGACCTTGTGCCACAAGTAAAAAATTCCACACCTGATCTCACGTGATGTGTCTCATTCAAAACACAGGTGCACAACACACAGTTTATTCAGTGTCCCCCCCCCCCGAGGGGGTTATAATACAGTGTACAGTAATCTTTTAATCAAAACACAGCATTGCAGATGAAGACTGAAAGGCTGCCCTCGTTTGCCATCACTGTTGTTTAACAGCTGATAAGGTATTCTGGTGATGCTACTGTGCTGCTTAGTTACCCTGAACACATTATTTTTTCACTTGCATTAATGGTATGTTATATGTTTTACTGTTAAATATTTAATGTGTGAATAAGTGTAAGAAAATGATTGCTTATCTGAAGATGAATTAAGAATCATGAATTACAGCAATGCCAAAAAACCTGGGTGGCCGAGACAGTGACTTTGCTTTCTGTTAGTTAACTGTATATAAATTTTGTTTCATGCACACATTTTTTGAAATATCACATAAAATTACCTTCAGCTATGTGTATAAAATATACATGAAACAAATAATTTTTGTGTTTAGATTTGGTTTCTATCCCCAAGGTACCTCATTATGTATATACAAATATTTCAAGATCCAAAAAATCTGG
This sequence comes from Hylobates moloch, assembly GCF_009828535.3. NCBI lineage: Eukaryota > Metazoa > Chordata > Mammalia > Primates > Hylobatidae > Hylobates > Hylobates moloch. Next base: position 79,088,823 of record NW_026652288.1, on the reverse strand, counting down.
AATCAGAGGCATTTCTGGCCCCAAGCATTTTGGATAAGAGATACTCAACCCATATATGACATATAAATATATGTGAATATATAACACAAATACATGTATGAAGATATAACTGTCATAAATATATATTTTTATTGGTTGTGTAACATTACTTTGTACGGATACTCTGAATACTGCAATTTAATCATTTCTCTTACTGCAGACTTAAATTATTTTTTCCTATTAAATAATTTGGCTATATATATCTTTGAACATAAATATTCTGCAACATCTGTGATTATTTTCCTAACTGAATCAGCATTACCAACTCTGCCTAAGAGGAGTACTCTAAGTCTATATGTAGGACAGGAAATACTGATATCGAAGGAGAAAAAAAAAATAGTATACTGTGCACCATAGGGCCTGAAGGGGAAACAGGCATTGAGGCAACTCCTTAATCTCTCATAATATGGAATGGTATTTTATTTCTGTTCCTGACTTTTGGTCTTCTATATTCTCCTGGATTTCTCTGCAGAGCCACTTTATTTGCTTATCTATGATTCTTGTTTCCTCAAACCCAGTTTTTGTGTAGATTCAGCTTCCTTGCACTAACTCAAGCCCCAGATTAAGACCAACTTTCTTCTCCCTCCACCTAACTGGAATAGGTTCATATTACTTAGTCAAGAGCTCACACTAAAATATCCAGGTAGTATGCTGATATTATTTGAGTTTACCACTAATCCAATCATTTGTGGGCATGGTCTTGTCTTTTAAGGCTGTTCCTACCAGCTGCTGTGACTCATCCTAAATCTGCTAAAAGGCAAAACTGGGTATCAACAGAAATTGAATTGAATGTTTACAATATTATATCTTCATATGTTGGGGAATAATATTTCTTCATTTGTTTGAGTCTGAACAAATCTACAACAATTTCTGGAAGATATTTATTACTTATTGAATATTAGGGATAATCCTGGATTTTTCCTGTAATTTAGAAGAGATTCATATCTTCTAGTGGTTGTAGATGTGTGGTCTTCTTTCTGAGTTCTCTATTTTGTTCCATTGGTCTATGTGTCTGTTTTTTGTACCAGTACCATGCTGTTTTGGTTATTGTAGCCTTGTAGTATAGTTTGAAGTCTGGCAGCGTGATGCCTCCAGCTTTGTTCTTTTTGCTTAGAACTGTCTTGGTTATATGAGCTCTTTTTTCCTTCCATATCAATTTTAAAATAGTTTCTTTTAATTCTGTGAAGAATGCGAATGGTAGTTTAATGGAAATAGCATTTAATCCATAAATTGCTTTGGGCAGTATGACCATTTTCACAATATTGATTCTTCTATCCATGAACATGGAATGTTTTTCCAGTTGTTTGTGTCATCTCTGATTTCTTTGAATAGTGGTTTGTAGTTCTCCTTGAAGAAGTCCTTCACTTCCACTGTTAGCAGTGTTCCTAGGTATTTTATTCTTTCATGGCAGCTGTGAATGGGAGTTCATTCTTGATTTGGCTTTTGGCTTGCCTGTTGGTGTATAGAAATGCTAGCAATTTTGCACATTGATTTTGTATCCTGAGACTTTGCTGAAGTTGCTTATTAGCTTAAGAAGCTTTTGAGCTGAGACGACGCAGGTTTTCTAGGTATTGGATCTTGTAATCTGCAAACAAAGATAGTTCAACTTCCTCTCTTTATATTTTAATATCCTTTCTTTTGTTTGCCTGATAGCCCCGACCAGAACTTCCTATACTGTGTTGTACAGGAGTGGTGAGAGATGGCACATTCTTGTCTTGTGCTGGCTTTCAAGGGGAATGCTTCCAGATTTTGTCCATTCAGCATGATATTGGCTGTACGTTTGTCATATAAGGCTCTTATTATTTTGAGGCATGTCCCTTCAATACCTAGTTTCCTGAGAGTTTTTAACATGAAGGGATGTTGAATTATATCAAAGGCCTTTTCTGCATCTATTGAGAAAATCATGTGTTTTTTAGTCTTAGTTCTGTTTATGTGATCACTCACAGTTATTGATTTGTGTATGTTGAGCCAACCTTGCTTCCTGGGGATGAAGCCTACTTATTTGTGATGGATAAGCTCCTTGATGTGCTTCTGGATTCAATTTGCCAGTATTTTATTGAGAATTTTTGCATCAATGTTCATCAAGGATATTGGACTGAAGTTCTTTTTTGTTGTTGTATCTCTACCAGGTTTTAGAATTTTTATGCTGATTCTATTACATTTTCTGGATAAAGAATCACGTTTATTTTCACAAAATGATAATCTTATAACTCCATTTCAATAATTTTATGTCCATTCTGGCCTCTGATCAGAACTCTAGAATTGAATAACCAGCTTGTCATTTGAATCTCTACTTAAGTGCTTAATAAATGTATTAATCTTAAACCACATTTTCTCATCCCTAAGCATTTCCTTTCTCACTAAATGATATCACTATGCATCACATTTCTTGGCCAAAACCACGAGAATTATCCTTGATTCCTCTTTGATTCTTCACATCTTCAAATCAATCAGTCTGACCTATTTTTTTATCCTCCATTACATATCCCAGTTGAAACATTCCCACCCTTTCTGCTCTGCCCATGCCACACCAAGCCACATTTATTTCTCCTTTGAACTACTATAATAACCTCCTTACTGGCTTCTCTCTCTTTTGTACCCCTCATGCCCCACAATAAAATGGAGCAACCAAGGTTACCTTTCCAAAATGTAAACCCAGATCAAGCCAAACTCCTTCCTAACATCCTCAAATAACATCTCATTTTTCCACACTTGAGAAAACAAAATCTAATGTCCATAAACAGGCAAAGCTATGAGCTGTAAGGCACCAGAACTCTCCTCTGTAGCAAAAATATCTTAAGGGCATAGATCTCTCAGTCAAGGAGGAGAAGGAGGAAATGGACAGAATTCTGGTATACCCTCAGTGTCCTCATTCCTGATGTTCCTGATGCCAGATATACCTCTTCATTCATACATCATATTATTCGGTTACTTAGGCTAATACAATCTTCATTGCTGCTGGAGCTACTCTGAATTGGGTTTCTCTTATTTGTAATGGAATCTCAACCATTCTAACTGATATGTTCTGTTCTGGGCTGAATTTTTAAAATTAGAAAAAGAAAGCCCTTCCCTTCTTTCTTCTTGAGTAATTTCTAACAAGTATTAGTTTTTCTTTAAAACACAATAGATAAGAAGGATTTTGGAAACATGGCAGAGTAGGAAGCACCTGAAATCTGTCTCCTCACCTAGACAAAAATGGTACTGGCAGAGTCTGTTTGATGTAACTGTTAGGACTCGGGAAGGCTTGCAACTTCCAGGGTAAGGCTGAAGCCAAAAACTGAGGCAAATTTAGGTCAATTTGATCTATTACCATAGTAGCCACTACTCAACCACTACCCCTTAGCCCTCTGGCAGGCAACTGTGCATGTGCTCCAGGAGCAGCTTCTATACCACTTGCAGGAGCCAGGGTAGGCACAAAACATGCTGTCCTCCAAATACCATGGATTTGTGCTCTGATCACTAATTGCTACTTCTGATCACAGAGCCGCACACAAAGAGGCAGTGGCTATTGTTGTAGTTACCCTTTGTTGCAAGTTGCTCCTCATTTTGTTGAAGTGATTTGCATGAAATTTAAAAAGGCAGTGCCAGTGTCCTTTTTCCTTCTAATTTTTCCCTTTGCCCCCTTTTGAGAGCCATCCATTAAAGACTAGGACATTCAAAAGCAGTCACATGTACTGGGGGAATCAGGAAGTTACTGCACTTGTCCAGGGGAAGGCACAGGCTGAGAAAAGACCTGAGAAGACCTTCACTTTACACACTTGTAATGTGTGTACGCTTGGCATGGAAACAGCCTACACCAATTAAAAAAAGTAAACAACAACAAAACAAATAAAAACCAGCAAATCCTGGGGAAGGAGGATAATCTGATATCCAGAGTTATCATATTACTATACTCAAATATTTAATTTTCTACAAGGCATACAAAGTATGGCCAATTCAAATAAATGAATAAACAAATAGAAACTGCCCCTGAAAAAAAAAAAAAAACCTGATGGCAGATCTACCAGAAAAAGTCTTTAAAACAACTGTCTTAAAGATGTTCAGGGAACTAAAGGAGATGTGGAGAATGTCAAGAAAATGATGTATAAACAAAATGGAAATATCAATAAAAAGACAGAAAATCTGAAAAGGAAAAGTTCTAGAGGTTAAAAGTACAATAACTGAAATGGAAAACTCATTAAAGGTATTTAAAGACATATTTGAGCAGTCAGAATAAAGAATCAGTAAACTTGAAAATAGGACAATGGAAAATATTAAGTTTGAGGAAAAGAAATGAAAAGATTGCAGAAAAATGAACAGAGCCTTAGAGTCTTGTGGAACACATCAAGTGGACCAACATATGCATTGTGGGAGTTTCAGAAGGAGAAGAGAGAGAAAAATGGTAAGGGAAACTATTTTTAAAAATAATGGTCAAAATCTTAAATTTGATTAAGGACATGGATATAAATATCCAAGAAGTTCAACAAACTCAAATAAAAAGAACTCAGACAGAACCACACTGAGACACATTATAATTAAACTATCAAAAACCAGAGAAAAAGAGCAAATTTTGAAAGCAGGTTAGTCTTTTACATGACTAATCATATATAAAAGATGCTCAATAAGATTATCAAGATTACTTATTAAAACACTTGGGAGCCAGAAATCAGTGGGCTTATATATTCAAAGGGACAAAGCAGGGAAAAAAAACATTCAACCAAGAATACTATATTTATCAAAACTGTTCTTCAAAAGTGAGGGAGAAGCTAAGACACTCTCAGATAAACAAAGCTGAGGTAGTTTGTTACCACTAGATCTGCTCTGCAGGAAATGCTAAAAGGAGACCACAAGTTGAAATGAAAGAACAGTAGAGAGTAATTGGAAACTTTATGAAGCAAACAAATCTAATTACAGGTAAATTATTGCAATTATAAAAGCTCTATATGGTGTATCCATTTCTAGTACTGGTTCTTGTCCGAAAATTGGGTCCAGCAATTGCTTCTGGCAACCTAGTGACTAACAAGGTGACAGAAGTGTAGTAGCAATAAAAGTGACAAAGTAATGAGAAAATGAACTATAAGCGACAGCTAATAATAGTATGGTAACAATAATGCCAGAAGTTTGGGGATGGCAATGCCTACAACTGGTGTATAGGAAGAGAGAAAAACTAATAGATTGTTTTTTCTGTGAGGCAGCCATATTTTTTATTGTTTTTGAACCGCAAGGTGGAAATAGATGCTTTCTACAATTTGATTTGTGTGTGTGTGTGTGTGTGTGTATGTGTGTGTGTGTATGTGTCCTATGGTGACATTTTATGATCTATCATATATTTATTTATGACAGTTTTTTTTTCTTTTTATATTTCTAGAGATGGGCTTTCACTATGTTGCTCAGTTGATTTTATATTTCTAGAGATGGGCTTTCACTACGTTGGTCTTGAACTACAGGCTGCAAATGATTTTCCTGCCTTGGTGTTCTGAAGTACTAGGATTACAGTCATTAACCACCATGTCCAGCCACAGTTTTTCTTTAAAAATTTTTTTCCTGTCATTAATTTTTAAAATTTTAGTTTTATTTTTTGATGAAAAAATTTGAAACTTTCTTTAATTTACAAATTTAAAATTGTATATATTTATGGTGTACAATATGATGTTTTGAAATACGTATACATTGTGAAATGGCTAAATCGAGCCAATTAACATATGTATTACCTACTGTACCTAATTTTTTATGGTGAGAATACTTAAAATCTACTTGTCAACAATTTTCAAGTAGATAATACACTGTTATTAACTGTAGTCACCGTGTAGTATAATAGATCTCTTGAACTTATTTCTCCTATATAATTGAAATTTTGTATCTTTTATTCAACAGCTACTCAACCTGTACCCCTACTCCCAAGCCTTGGTAACCACCATTCTATTCTCTGCTTCTATGAGTTTGAATTATTATTATTATTATTATTTTAGATTCATGAAGTACATGTGTGTTTGTTACATAGCTATATTGCATAATGCTGGGCTTTGGGCCTCTATTGAACCCATCATCCAAATAATAAACATAGTACCCAATAGGCAGAAAACCTAACAGAGGTAGAGGTGAGACAGATCACAACAAGGATTAGAACTTGAACCAAAAGGATCAGGAAGCTGATCAAGGAAAATAGGTTCAGATTGAAATCGATGAAAAACACCGACAATAAATGGGATGACTCAATAAACTTGAATTTTTATTTTTACAAAAAGTACTGACATTATTCATAGCTCCAAGTGGACAACTTCTAGAATAGCTGAAGTCCTAGCAAAATTGTTTCCATAAGAATAAATACTTCCACATTAGGATTCCATAAATTCCTGCTATTCAGATTGCTATTCACAGGTTAATAATTTCAACCAAAGGAAACAGAAAGGGTAACAATGTGTATGTTATAAAAAATAATGTTTAAATATGGTTTTAGACAATTTAACATATTCAGATATTCAGAGGCACATTCAATAAATTACCTCTTCATAAATATTAGGAGTATTAAATACTAAAATGCAATCATTATTAATAAAATCCCAGTTCTGGACTTTAAGAATCAGGATGGCTTGACTGACGCAAAACAGCCTGGGTTGTAATTATTGTGTCCTTTGAAGTTGCATTCACATATTAATTCTATGAGGCTGTTCATCTGATTCTTGGGTTTAAATGACAACAAAAAGAATTTAGGGTAATGATGAAAAAATCTTTTTTGACAGTTCAAGTTATTAAACACTGAAATAAGTTTAAAAAAAGAGATTACTGAATCATTTTCTCTCAAAGCCTAAAAGAAAGCATAGATTCCCATCTCACTGGGATAACTTAATAATAGCAGCTTTTATGGGAGGCAGATGGAGGCGCTGAATAACTGCCAAATTCTTTCAAATTTGATGATTCAAATCCCATACAGTTTGAAAAAGTCTTTCAATTGTGTGACAAAGTTCTTCACAGGCACCAGAAATCTATGTCTGAAAGCCACTGTAGGGTATTGGTGCTCATCACTTTGTATTTTCATTTATAACTCAGAGCTATATTTGTGTGGTGAAGAAATGAGGAAGTAAAAAGGAACAAAAGAAAAAAAGAATAAAAAGATATTTATTACTTTTTTCAAATTTATCTACTTGGACCTACACATAATCAGATTTGGAAGTAGTATTTCATGAGCACAAATTACAAATATATAGGATTCTGTACTTCTGCCTGTGGTATACAGGCTATCCTTCACTGTATTCTTCTACATCAAACACTACTGGTATAATTTTACTTTGGCACAACCTTACTTTGAATTAAATAATAATCAATAAATATATAATTTGGGGAGAGAGAAGGAACTCTATAAGTAACTGCCAAAAATAATAAAATATCTTAACCTGACCTTACAACATGGATACTTAATAATTTCAGATTAAATCCCAGAAACCTTCCTTAAGTGAAATCATCATAGACTACTCTAAAAAAATTTAAAATTATTTCAGTAAGGAGCTGATGTAAATGTTTACCTTAATTACTTATAAGCATCCCATGTATCTTTTTAAAATAAAACTTGAAATAATTATTTTACTGGTTTATGGAGAGTATTAGAGTCTTCTAACAACAACATTTTTTTCTTAGCTCTGGCATCTTTTTTGTACACACTAAGTGCTTGGAAAATTTATTGTTAAAAAGATATCACATCCATATCTGAGATTTTGATCTTATCAATTTATTGGTTAATTAGAGGAAGACAAAATCCAAGTTTAATAATACCAATAAAATGATTAAAAACTGTGAATTGCTTTGTGACTTAAATATTAAGTTGAGTCACAAAGACAATATAAATACAAAGGCAAAAACTGAAAGAAAAGGGATTTCTAAGAAAAAATAATTTCAGGTTCTTAGTGAAGTTACGTAACGAATTACAAACGATGTATTGCTTTTCGGAAAAGCAGGAAGTAAAGAAAGAGAAGGAAGGAAGAAAAGAAAGAAAGAGAGAAGGAAGGGAGGAAGTGGGGAAGGGAGGGAAGGGAGAGAGGGAGGGAGGAGGAAGAAGGAAAGTAAGGAAAAAAGATGATGCATCTTAAATCACTGAAGTTTTAGGTACAAGAAATATATAATTTGTTTAGCAACTTTAATATATACTGTCGTCTCAGACAGCTTCTTGGAAGCAAACAAATGACTTGTAAATCTTAAGTACACAAAGCTGCCTGTGAACATGCAATTGCAGTGAAAATACATAAAACACCACAGAGTAAATGGTGCATCACTCTGATTCAGTGCTTGCTGTCATTTTCACAAAGATACATACACAACCAAAGGCAATGTACAAGTGATTCTGGAAGAATATCGAAGAGGCTCTGAGCAAATATACACAGCTGTATAAATCCACTCTCACCCGTGGATAATTTAGAAGCAGAAATAAACCATGTTATTATAACACAATGTAGCTACTCTTGTACCATAAAGACAATAAACATCAAAAAGACACTTTGAATGGTACTATGAAGTCATAATGGAAATGACTTTCATATGGAAAATGCTCAAGCACTGTTTTCAAAGATTAATTCACTTGAAATTGATTTATTTAAAACCATTTCCAATTCCTGCATCCTGACATGCTTGGTTCTTGGTCATTAAGCAACGAACCCTTTTGATGTTAGCCCACATAATCACATTAGTGAAACTGAAATGTACAGCAAAGAATTTTATTAAAAAGTGTAACTGCCAAGAGACAATGGAAATTAAAAGCATTTCTACCCAATCACTAAAAATTATATTCTCAGTAATTCCCTGGGTTAAAATGCCCAAAACTACAATGTTTCTGTGCCAGTATTTAAAATGAAGCAAACCGCATTCTATTACCACTGGCTGGTAATGCACACAGAAGTCTACTGTTAAGTAAGAGAAATTGATTAATATGAATAAAGTTGATTCAACTCTGTGGAATATTATCTCGGAATTATAGCAGTGGCCAAGAGTAGGATTTCAGGATCAGGGCAGCATAGGTGTCTTTGTTTTGCCACCTCCTCATTGTGTGACTTCTTGGAGAAGTTACATAAATCATTTTAAGTCTCAGGTTTTTTTCCTCCTTAGAATGAGAGAGAATTGTTGTGTCTACATCGTAGGCTTGATGAGAGAATTAAAATTAATAATGTGTATGGAGCGCCGTATGGAGCGCTGATGGCAGAGCCTGGCCTAAAGAAAGCATCCAGTTAAAAAGTTAAAATATTATGATTATTATTATAAACCCAATTTTTCTATCAGACAGAATAAGTAACAAAATTTCAGTAACAATATAAGAACTGAAATGCAAAGTTCCACAGATAACTTTTTAGTTTCTTTCTTCAAGAGTTCTTCAATAATCTAGGGGCAAAATTATCTTACAGAAAGCAAAAAGAGGTGAGTGAGTGAAAAAGAAAAAAAACTAGTGAGGAAAGAAATATTGACCAAGCATCTGTGTCCCATGTAATAGCCCCTGTATCAGGCACTCATACATCACCTTGTTTAATTTTTGGAGCAATCTGATATTTGTTGCATGTATAAGGAGCCTCCAAGAAAGGAAACCAGAATTTTAACCAATGTCCCTTATTCTATCCCATGATGCTTCCAAGAAAGAAAATATAAATATTTAATACTGACGTAACAATAAGTAATAAGGAGTGGGGCAGGAAAGTTCTGAGTAGAGAAGGGTGGGATCCCTGGTGAGGCCTCCACCCTTGGGCCTGTACCCCTGGACCCAAGTGAGAACAAGCACTCCTGTTCTCATGCCCAAATGTTACAATTTCCAAGAAAACTCTGGTCTGCCATGCCCCCCATCCTGTGCCCATATAAACCTGATACCTTAGTGGGCACAGATAAAAGCAGTTGAACATTGAAAGGAGCACAGGAACAGACCAACAGACAGGCAGACCAGTGACAGCAGAACGATGCAGCAGAGAAAGAGAAGAGGAGCGATGTCTGGATACTGAAGGGAACTCGGCCAGGGGTGATCAGAGAAGAGTCCAGCCGCTGAGTGGCCCAACTCCAGGGGAAGACTACCTTCCCACTCCATACCCCTTCAAGCTCCCCATCGAACTCCCTGAGAGCCACCTCCACCACTCAATAAAATCTTGCACTCATCCTTTGAGCCCAGGTGTAATACAATTTTCCAGTACACTGGGTAAGAGCTCGGGATACAAAAAGCCGTCACGCTGGCCCTCTGCCCTTGCAATAAGGCAGAGGGTCTGTTGGGCTGATTAGTACAAGTCATCTGCAGACAGCAAAGTTCAAAGAGCCCACTGTAACACATGCCCACTTGAGCTTCAGGAGTCGCAGACACCCACCCCTGGATGCTGCCGTGGGGTTGGAGCCCAAAAGCACTCCCCACAGCCTCTGCACCTGCCCATCTGCATGCTCCCCTAGGCGTTTGAGCACAGAGATGACCAAAGGAGCAAGCCACACCCCTGTCACACATTGTGCAAGGGGGATAAGGGAACTCTCCTGTTTCATAAGGACTATATCAAACGAATTTTTGAAATTCACAAATCTTACATGCAATAACAAAGATCAATCTATCCCCTGATGTAGTCATAATTTTAATCAACATTAAAAGTATTGCCTAAATAATTAACTATAAGGTTGTAAAGGAAAGCTCAACTTGTAATAGCATTATATTCTGGGAAGAAATGTTTAGCAGCAACAACAACCAAAAGGTAGAAAGGGTATGCTAGATCAGTGTTCCGTTGAGTGTGGTGCATGGAACATGTGCATGAATTACTTGATGTGCCTTCTGGGGCAGATGTGCCAACAAGCTAGTGAAGCTTAAGCTTCTAGGATACTTAACTGTGACACTGTACCTAATTTTATCCTTGTGATTCTGTGTTATTTTTCTTTTAGAACAACCCCCCAAACTGGATTGGGTCCTAGACCTACAAAACTTAAATTTTTCTCCTCTTTCTGCCTGTTAAAATGCAGATTCATGGGTCCCATGTCAGATATTAATCAGGATCTCTGGCAGTGGAGACTAAAATATCTTCATTTTTAAATAGGAGACCCCAAGTGATTTTACAGTAACATTACATCTTTTTAAAAAAATTACTGACACAAAATTGTACATATTTATGGGGTACAATGTCATATTTCAATGCATGTAGGAATATTGCATCTTGAGAATCAATGTCCTAGAGACATACTATGAATTACAGAATACTGAACATTGTATATTTAATTGCCAACTCTCCATTATTCACATTTCAGCAATGTAAATAAACCCTCACACCAACTTTCATATACATATCACTCTTTCTGGAACTCCTGACCTCAAGTGATCCACCCGCCTCCCAAAGTGCTAGGATTACAGGCGAGAGCCACCACGCCCAGCCTACATATCACTCTTTGTATTGGTATTTATATTTGAATACGAGTTTGCTTGTTGTCATGGGTTTGATTTGCCCCCCCATAAAAGACATGTTCACCCAGAACTTGTGAATATGACCTTATTTGGAAAAAGCAACATTGCAGATGTAATTAAGTTAGAAGGTATAATGGGAGTGGTGGGAACATTGTCTTTTTGGTTAGGAAAGACAGAGGAGAATGTAAACATTGAATAATATTAGATGCTAAATTTAAAAATATTAGAATAAATGTTTTTAAAATTTATGAATCATTAATAAGAAACAAGATAAAAAATCCAAATCACAAAAAAGGATAAAATATTTTTCAACGGCCAATTTTTTAAAAAATCAATAATAACTTGAATCAAGCAAGAACAACAAAGATGGCAACCAGAAAATATAAAACAGGATATTATAATTTTTTTTAAAAAGTAATAAATTCATCTATGTGTTGATTGTAAAGCTAGAGATGAAACAAAATGGCACAGAAAGGTTGAAATAAAAAGGATAGAAAAGATACATCAGACAAATGTGGAAAGAAATAAAAAGTAAATATAGCAATACAGTCATCCCTTGGTATCCACATGAGATTGATTCCAGTACCCTCTTGGCTACCTATAACCACAGATGCTCAAGTCCCTTATATAAGACGGCACAGTATTTGCATATAACCTAGGCACATTCTCCCATATAGTTTAAATCATCTCTAGATTCCTTATAATAGATAATACAATATAAATGCTGACACGGTTTAGCTATGTCCCCACCCAAATTTCAGCTCGAATTCCCATGTGTTGTGGGAGGGACCACTGGGAGGTAATTGAATCATGGGTGCAGGTATTTTCTGTGCTGTTCTCATGACAGTGAATAAGTCTCATGAGATCTGATGATTTTAAAAGGGGGAGTTTCCCTGCACAAGCTTCTTCTCTTGTCTGTCATCATGGGAGATGTGCCTTTGACATTCCACCATGATTGTGAGGCCTCCTCAGCCACGTGGAACTGTAAGTCCGTTAAAACCTCTTTTTCTTCCCAGTCTCCGGTATGTCTTTATCAGTAGCATGAAAACAGACTAATACAAATGCTATTTAAATAATTGTTATACTATATTGTTATCTGTTATATTTAACAAATAAAATACTATAATATTTAATATTGCAATATTTGCAATACTATATTTTTAATAATTATTACAAAATAAAAATAGAATAAAATATAATTTTAAAATATTTTTAAAATATTCTTTAATATTTAATAGTTTTTAAATAGTTTAATAGTTTTAAAATATTTTTTATTTGAGGTTGGTTGGATGAGGAACCTGTGGATAGGAAGGGATGACTGTACTAACAGTAAATTCAAGAACAAGAAAAGATATGTAAAAATATATGATTGACCAAAAATACATACAATTAACTTTTTTACACCAAATAATGTAGAACTGAAATATGTGAAACTAGGTATACAAGAAAGATTTAACAAATTCACAGTAATACTAGGGGATTATAACCCATATTTGTCAGAAAGTAACAGATCAAGTAGACAAAAAATAAGCAGACAAAGAATAAACTTGAATATGAGGTAACCTATCAAATATGATGAAATGCACACACACCACACTTCTTTGAAACCAAGAAACACAATACCACATAATATTTGCAAAAATTCACTGTGTATTTGGCCATTAAAACATCAAATAATTTCCCAAAGTAGAAAATCTCTGTAACTTTAAACTTTAATGCAGCAACACTAGACATTTTTAATAAAAGAATAACCCCCAGTAGGACTATTTACTTAAGAAAATGCCAAATAATAATAAATAAATTATAAACTTTTAGAATAGAACAGAATAAAAGTAATATGAAATGTAGCCAAAGTTATATTCACAGGAAAATATTTAGATGTACAAGAATTTATTAAGGGAAATATTCCCATATCTTGTGTAAATTGACACCTGACTTCAAAATATACTTTGAATCTACTCATTCACAGTAATACTTGGATGAGTGGATACATAACTAAATATTAAATAAATGATCTATACAGACTTCTCTTATATAATCACTGATAAAAAGCACTGTACTGGGAGCCTAAAAACCTTGATTCTAGACTTGATTCATATTAATAACTTAGCCTATATGACTGAACCTGTTACCTTTTCTGTATCTCAGATTCCATATCTGTAAAAGAGGGGTGTCAAAATAGATCTTCTTTAGGTTTTTTTCCAAATGTAAATATCTATATATAGTTGTTATATGTTCCATTAAATAATTATTTAAATGATTAATAATTATGTTATACACTTTATTAAAATATGCCTGTTGCATTGTTTCACATTGTCATATAACAAAGTGAAACTTGGTCTGTGTTTGTGTGTAAATATGTTTGTTTCTACATTGGTCAGTGAAGAGATTTTGTGTGTGTGTGTGTGTGTGTGTGTGTGACGGAGTCTCACTTTGTTGACCAGGCTGTAGTGCAGTGGTGCAATTCTGGCTCACTGCAACCTCCACCTCCCGGGTTCAAGGGATTCTTCTGCCTCAGTCTCCTGAGTAGCTGGGACTACAGGGGCATGTCACCATGCCCAGCCAATTTTTGTATTTTTAGGAGAGATGGGGTTTGACCATATTGGCAAGGCTGGTATCAAACTCCTGACCTTGTGATCTGCCCATCTCGGCCTCCCAAAGCGCAGGGATTATAGGTGTGAGCCCCGCACCTGACTGGAGATTTTTAAGGCTTCAATTGTCAAATGTGAATCACAGGTTAAACTAACTTAAAAAATGGAAGATATGGTATTTTTAAATTCCTGTGGCTCAAAATATCACTGTTCTCTGAAAGTTATCTAGACCTCAAGAATGAAAAACACAAACACGTCTACTGTCACTATGACAAAGGTGTCAAAAGTATTTCCAATGTCAACTATATCACTTTTCCTACTTTTCAAATTGATTAATTTGATTTTCTAAGTAGTGATCTCTCTAATATAACTAGATCACTCATTAGTAAGCTGTTTGGACGACCTTGATGCATTTTTCTTCAGTTCAGTTTAGCCATGGAAGACAGTCACACTTCTTCCCAACATGGCATATGTGATGTCCAAACCCTCTACTGTTTCCTATGCAAAGTGGCTCTGGCTAACAAACACCTCTTGCTTCATGGCCAGAATTAGCTTCCTCCTTCCTTGTGATGATCATGAAATTAACCCTCATCCTGATTTCAATTCTCAGCTTCCACCTCAAACCCTACCATCATCACCACCATCTTCCATCTTTTTTTTTTTTTCCTCAAGAAGAGGGGAAGATAGGACTGGAAAAAAATTGTAACACTTTCTTGGAAATTACCATGGTGGAAAGATACTGTAGAATATGAATTCTTATAGTCACAAACAACAGAAATAATCTCTCTGTTAAATATGGAACTGCTTTTGATCCTTTTATGGCCATAGTATTTGTATTATTACCACTTAAGGGTTTCTTTTTTTTTTTTTTGAGACACAGTCTCGCTCTATCGCCCAGGCTGGAGTGCAGTGGCGCGATCTTGGCTCACTGGAAGCTCCACCTCCCGGGTTCACGTCATTATCCTGCCTCAGCCTCCCAAGTAGCTGGGACTACAGGCGCCCGCCACCACGCCCAGCTAATTTTGTTTTGTATTTTTAGTAGAGATGGGGTTTCACCATGTTAGCCAGGATGGTCCGATCTCCTGACCTCGTGATCCGCCTGCCTCAGGCTCCCAAAGTGCTATATTAAACTAAATAAGTAAAGTTTTATGTCATTGTGGCCATTCCTATTTTTTCAAACAAAGTTCATTTACATTAATTACATATGCCAATCAAGTATAATTATGTAATATTTTCAAGAGTCAACAAATAAAAATTTAATCTTGTCTGAATCAAATATCACCAGATATTTTGAAGATGTAGATTTTTAGTAAGAAACAGTTTAGTAAAATGTGGAGAATATTGAATCATCATCATCTTTTAGTTTGCTAATAATAAAGTAATTATCTTATGGTTGGTAATTTAATTAGCACTTACTTTTTCAGTATCTACCACTGGTATTCAGTGACTAACTTAATAATATCAAGAAAACAATAAAAGTAATGCCACAACAGCAGAAAAGACATTAGGCTGTATTAGAAAAATATTTTAATTTATATTGTAATTTTTAATGAACTCTAAATCAGTTTTGCAAGGATGTACAAGTAAAGTCAATGCTGCTGGGGATAGATAATTATGGGTAGGCTATTCAAGAAAATGTCAGCTCTATGTTTTCCTTCATGCTGAAGATAATATTTCTGGCATTTTTTTTCTACCTCATTCATTCACCAGCAAACATTTATTGAATGATTTACTGAATGTATTGGGAATTACACTTGGTCAGTGGATTTCAAAGCCTTTTAGCAGTGAAACTATTACTATGTAGATCAATGTATACAAGTAAAATTGGACCTACTTTAACCCTGAAACCAAGACAGCTGGACCCCAGGAGAAAGTCAGTGAAAACCCTTAAGGCTCCAAGGAATATACTTTATAAGCAATGAACTTGCTGTATGAAGACAAAGAGGAGCAGATCTCCTTCAGAAACATTTAAGAAATAATAATATTAACATAATCCAATGATTCACTCATTTGTTCATTGAACAAATATATTTAAATGCCTACCATAAGTAAGCCATTATTTTCAATCTGAGGATATATCAGTAAACAAATTTGGCGTTTATGTTGCAGTGAATGAGAGTGGACAAAAACCAGCAAAACAATGACTCACATGAAGCAATAAGTGTGATGAAGAAAATTAAAGAGGATCAGAGGAAAATAAAGTAAAGAGGAGTCTACTTTAGATAAGTGACCTTCAAGTAACAGGTTGTATTGAAGAAGATAGTGAACCATTTGGACATCAGTGGAAAGAACAAACCGGGTGGAGGAATCTGCAGGAGCAAAAGTTGTGAGGCAAGAGTTTAAATGATGCAGTAAAAAAGAGCAGGGTTGCCAATAAGGATGGAGTGGGAAAACAAAGGGAGAATGGTGGGAAATCAGGTCAGCAAGATAGCCAAGGGCTGGATCATGCAGGATTGTAAAGGCAACAATAAG
Organism: Hylobates moloch; assembly: GCF_009828535.3. NCBI lineage: Eukaryota > Metazoa > Chordata > Mammalia > Primates > Hylobatidae > Hylobates > Hylobates moloch. The sequence goes on along the minus strand of NW_026652288.1, from coordinate 79,072,356 downwards.
TAGACGCAGCCCTCACTTTCCAAACTTTCTCGCTAGAAAGTTAGAATGAAATATATTTAAATAGCAAAAGATAATCATTTAAATTCTACAGATAAGTATTATGGGAACCCATCGGAATGTTGAGAGCAGGAAAATGACAAGGTCTGATGTGCCGAACACTTCCGTGATTATCTTAATGTTCTCAATAACCCTAAGAAACCCTGTTTGATCCCTGTTTTATAGATGTAGATAAGGGAAAGAGTGGTTTACCCAAAGACACAAATCTTTTGAATTAGATGAAGAATTCAAACCCAAAGTTCAATCTCTAAACTGCCTTAACACCTCATAACTGTTAAAACTGTTAAAATGCTATGCAAAATACACATACACAATTTATTGAGAGGAAACAGTGTTCAGTTGCCCCTGAGATTTTAGGTAGAAATGCTTCCTAAAGTAGTTGATATTTTATATTAGCTGTAGAGGATAAGTAGGAGTTCCTCAGGATGACAAAAAAGAACAGAATATTGTGAGTAAAGGAGGCAGTTAGAATAAAGTCATGGAAGGGTAAAACATTTAGAAACTTGGAAGGCTAATTCATTTAGAAACTCACTCATTATTTTGTGTGGTCTGACCATGAGTTCTAAGGCAGGGGCATGGAAAGAGATGAGACAAAAACTCAAAAGGTTTTTGCTCAGGTGGTCCCACTACACCATGCTACGGGGTTTATATTGAAGTGCAAGACATGGGAGCCACTAAAGAGTTTTAAGAAAGACAATATCATGAACAGGTAAAATCTTTAGAAAGATCACTTTCACCTGACCAGAATGCAGATGGATGGAGGATGGTGAGGTGCCATTACAGGAAGAAGGGGCCAGTGGGAGTTATTACCATAGTTTTATTCAAGTGTGAAATAAAAAGAATTTGAACAAAGGCAGTGGGAGATGGAGACATACTGTATAATGAAAATGGCTTGGTTACTAATTGGTAGTTGTTTGAGAAATAAAGCAAGAATGACTCTGAGCAGGCCACTTAATCACTTTGTGTCTCCTCTCATTTATATAATAGCAATAATAATAATGTTTACATATTAGTGTTCTGTGAGGATTAAATTAATAGTGACTGTTTATTGAGTTTCCACCATGTATTAGACTACACTTGGTACATATATTATCATGGATGAATGGCAGTGCCAATACCCAAGGTAAGAATTACCAGAGGAAGAATAAATCTGCAGGGGAAGGGAAAGGATAAGTTTACTTTTAGATATGATGAGTCTGTGGAGCTACTCAGTGGACAGTAGGATAACACATGGATTGGGAGGGCTATCTGGCTGCCGATCTATGAAACAGGGACACATTAAGGTAGTGAGAGAATGAGCAGCATGGCCAGAAAAGATTGTCAAGGTGAAACCATGAGAAATACCATCACTTTGGTGTGGGCATTAGAGGCTGACAGGAATGGCTGGAAAAGTAAGAGGAATACCATGATAAAAGTATGTCCCAGAAATTAAGAAAGTAGGGAGGTTCAGGTAAAAAGAGTGTCCACAGCACAAGTCCCAGGGACAGGTCAAGTGCAGTGCGATCTAGTGATGAGGAGGGGAAGCATAATTTGGAGAAGCTGAAGAGCAAATAGTAGCTGAGGAAGAAAAGGCGAAAAGGCAACATCTGCAAATAGGTCTTCCAATGAGGATGCCTGAGAAGGAAAAGAGTGAGATCCACATGGTTATATCTAAAGTGAGTCATAAGGTTGAAGATGCAAGACACTTGAGCATGGGACAGGTACTAGGGAATGAGCCAGCAGTGACAGAGTAAAACATGCAAGTAAGGGAGAGAGAGAAAACTCTGGCACATGCCTTAGGTCTCGGAGGAGAGGGAGATGCTGGGATCAAGACAAGAGGTGGAAGGTGAACCTTGCAAGGAAAAGAGATATGTTTTCTAAGACTGCGTGTAATTTTTAAAAGCCAAAAAATTAGCCATAACGTTTTCTCTCCAGAGAAAATTCTAGACAGGTACTTCCTTTATTTCTCAGAATGTTGTGACAACACTCATCATTAAGTAGCTAATGAAAGACAGAAAAAAAACAGAAAAGGCAGATGTTAGAAACAAAATTATATGTAGTCCTCTTCATTTGCTTGTTTTGAATCTTTAAATAGGCTACATGTGCCTCAGTTTCTTCATCTATAAAATGGGGACAATAATATCTACCTCACAGTATTGTTGTGCCAGTTACTGGCAATATAAAGAGAGTGTCTAGAATAACATATGGTGGGTGAATACTCAGTAAATAAATGGTGCTTAAAATTACTTTAACCCTCACAACAACCCTATGAATTAGTATACATGGAGAGCAGAGGCACAAAGAGCTGAAGTGACCTGCCTGAGATCATTCAGCTGGTTAGTGGGAGCTACAAATTAGATTCAGCAGGCCAGTGCCAGGGTCCACTCTCTTAACCATGACAAGAACTCCCTCCTTGACCAAATCATCCTACCCTTGATATTGAATCAAGTTCCTCTTAGTAATTTCTCATCCACTGGCCCCTTCACTCTGCTCCTTGGCTATAAATCCCCAGCAGTCTTTGCTGTGTTCAGAGCTGGGTTAAATCTCTCTTATCACAACAATCTTAAAGTCTTCCTTACCATTGTTAATAAATGTCGGGTGCAAAGTTTTTCTTTTACAATCACGGTGCTGTATTACCTATGAAATGTGATTAAACAGGAATTGCATTGTAATGCCATTAAACTCAATAGAAATGCGACATAATACAGCAGTTAGGGGTAAGCACCTAGAGCAGGCCTTTCTAGGTTTGAATGTGGCTCTGCTATTTCCTAGCAAAGCTTTAGGAAAGTTTTATGAACTTAGGAAAGATGCCTATGCTCTCTGCTTTGGTGGCCTGTAAAATGGAGATAACAATAGTACCTACTTCACAGACAATTTTGTCAAAATTAAATGTAGGCATCATATATTAAGTTCTTTAAAGTTATTAGCTATTTTTTAGCTATCATCAAGAAACATATTGCTATACAATATTACATGAAGTAAACCCTGATCACTCTAATTCTGCATACTATCCTCAAATTCCAGCAACTCCAAGTCCCCATTATCCTGCTGTATATTTTTTTCTGCAGCACTTACCATTTAGCCTACTGTATAATTTACTTGTTTATTGTTATTTTTTGCCTCTTCTTTTAGAACGTAAATTTCCCAAGAGGAAGAACTTATTGTGCCCTACCTATGGGAGGCACTCAAGCAGTGCTTGTTGATTGGATGAATTTAATATTGGTGTTTAAGGAAAAGCAGTTGAAGGAAATGATGGAAGACGTGAATAGAGATTCTGAAGAGTATTTGACACTGTCAGGGATGAAGCAATAGCTCATTTGCATACCAAATTTTCCTTTCAACTATTAATTCTCTTTTCCCTAGACAGAGATGTGTCAGTTGTAGGGTTATTTTCTGACTTGATAGTAGAAGGAATAATTGACCAAAGAAGTAAAAGAAAGGAGGAGGAGAGAGGTATATCTGAGAAAGACCAAGTGACAATGGGTGGGTGTGTGGCAGGATTAGGTTGGAGGATTAAAAGTCAGAGGGCTCGGATGCAAGAGATCATGTCTGTAATCCTAACAGTTTGGGAGGCCAAAACAGGAAGATCGCTTAAGGCCAGGAGTTTGAGTTGAGCCTCAGCAACATAGTAAGACCCCATTTCAACAAAGAAAAAATTTAAAATATTAGTCAAGAGTGGTTGAATGTATCTGTCCCAGCTATTAGGGAGGCTGAGGCAGCAGGATCACCTGAGCCCAGAGGGTTGAGGCTGTGGTGGGCCATGATTGTGCCACTGCGTGCCACCTTGAGTGACAGAGTGAGGTCCTGTATTAAAAAAAAATAAATGAAGTAAAATAAAGTAAAAGTCAGAAGGAAGCCTAGGAGTGGTCAGGAGTTCTTGGTCGCAACAGTTCCTTTATTGCTGCCAGTTCCCATGATCTAACTATTATGGTGCCTAAAAGGCACCAAAGGGGAAAAGACTAGGGCAGAGCATGCAGACATGATTTAATGAGTGATAAATTTTCCTGATATATCTATAGAGTAGTGTTTCTCAACTTTTTTCATTATCACTACTAAGTAGCCTACTTACACATTTTCTCCCTAACTGTCCCCACCCCTCTCCCTATGAAATTCTATGAAAGACAGATATATTATAGCTCTCTTCATATTAGTGGGTAGCATTGACCTTTGGAGGGCCACTATCTATTGTAATACCTAAGATTTTTCCTTCACCCACTAAGGATCAATGTTTTGCTTCCTTGAAAACAATATTGCCCCCATTAAGAAAGCATGCTTTACAGCCACAGTTTTTTAAACTAGGTATCATTTGTTTTAATTTACAGATTAAATCAGCGTTTCTCGACCTCAGTAGCATTGACGTTTTGGATCTGATAATTCTGTATTGTGGAGAATTTGCCCTGTACATTGCAAGATGTTGAGCAGTATTCCTGGTCTTTATCCCCTAGATGCTACAGTAGCACACTCGCCTTGATCAAGCAAACAAAAATATCTCTAGACATTGTCAAATATCCCCCCTTTACAGGTGGTGGTGGGGTAAAATTGTCCCTGGTGGAGAACTCCTGGGTTAAAGAAATGAACATAAGTGAATTCCATTATTTTTCCAAGGACACAGCAAAATAAGAAAACTCTCCACTATAGACTAGTTTTTCTATTGTCCAAAATTTTCCTCAAGAAGAATAAATACTAGACCATCTATAGCAAAAGTTTCAGAGAAATGTTTTATCTTGCCAAATGATTATTTTCTATAAAGCTAATAATCTTCCATTTCATAATTCAGTACAAGTCATCTTGTCTTTCTCATAAATTTTATTCTGAATACCTGGCCTGGCTTTTAATAAAAAGGTTAAATATATATATAAACACACACACATTTGAATGTTATATATAAATATATACATATTTGAGTACATATATTTGAATATTTTTATTACAATCTTCCATCTATATTTACGTCTTTTAAGTAATCTATGTAAAATTTCCAAGATTTCAGTAGGCTAAATATACTAAAATTATACCTTTTACTCAGAGAAAGCAAATATGAGAAACCAATGAGAATTTACAGTAGCTATAATATGTAAGAAAACAAATCTATGAAGATAGCTAATAATTATTCTTTGCTGTGTTTTATGTTATAGATATATCTATCATGCTAGAGAATTACATACAACTCTGTAGTTAACTATTATTATCTCCATTTCACAGATAGGAAAATCAGTTCAGAGATGATAAAATAAATTGCCTAGGATCTGTCACACAGAAGGTGGCAGGATTTTGATTGAATTCAGCCTTGTTCAACTCCAAAAATTTCTGTTCAGTCCATACCAGACTTTTTGACTCGGTTTTCCTCCTAAATATTTTTTTCTTTTTCTTCACTGTAACACATTCCACAAATGATGGGAAAAAAAACTTCATCTTACCTGTAAAGGATGTTTTGAAGAGCTGAAGCTTCCTTTCAACATGAGAAATGCCAGTTTATTGATGCTTTAGATAAATCTCTCTTATGTTAAATCTACTAAAGCAAGCAAAAGGCAAAGACCAACCTTATCTCCATCAACAATAAATCTCCAGGGCAGTCTTTTATAATTTTTGATGTTTAATACTAAAGCAAAACAGAGTCTATGTCTTTTTATAAGTTCTACACATCCAGAGAACCATTAAAATCAGCATCATGACTCAGATTTTACTTAAGCATAAACAAATAAACTTGTCCCAGTCTGGTGACAAGTTTAAGGCCCAATCCTAGCTCTTCAACAATTAGCAATGTGATACTGACCAACAGCTTTTTCTTTCTGAGCCATAAGTGAAACAAAATGGATTTCAGCAGATTGCCAGACTCAAAGGCTTTCAGAGTTATTTGAAATCTGAGAAAAACTGGAGAGTCAAGTCTTTTTAAGATACATTTACATTTAATTTTTTCTTTAAACAAAATGAGGTGGAGCTGAACATTTGGGCCCTTGAGTTGAGCTTAGGCAAAAGACTTCTGAATTAGTTATCTGGAAGGTCCCTTCCAAGTTTGGTATTCTATCAATTGAGATCTTTTTTTTTTTTTTTTTTTTTTTTGCCCTTAAGAAGCTTATGTTGGGGCCAGGTGTGGTGGCTCACGCCTGTCATCCCAGCACTTTGAGAGGCCAAGTCAGGCAGACCACTTGAGGTCAGGAGTTCAAGACCAGCCTGGCCAACATGGTGAAACCCCATCTCTACTAAAAATACAAAAATATTAGCCAGGCGTGGTGGTGCATGCCTGTAATCCCAGCTACTTGGGAGGCTGAGGCAGGAGAATTGCTTGAACCCAGGAGCCGAAGGTTGCAGTGAGCTGAGACTGTGCCACTGCACTCCAGCCTGGGCAACAGAGCAAGACTCTGTCTCAAAAAAAAAAAAAAAAAAAGGAAGCTTATATTTTAACCAAAAGCATAAGTTTAAAAATATCCTTTATTAGATTAAAGGAACGTACACTTCTCAGTCTGAATTGTGTGGTATTAATTACATGATCTAAAGTCTTAGTACCTAGAGTATTGTGGCCTCTTAGACCTGAGGGTTTGTCAGAAATACTTCATCCCTAAGCCACAATCTGCTTTATAACAGGATTATCTGGTGATTTTAATGCACAAAAAAAGCTTGAGAAGCCAGGTCAAATTAGTGTTTCTCCAAGTCTGGATTGCTTACAAAAGACTCACTTTAGTGGGGCACATAATAAAGATGCAGATACTAGAGCCTACTAAAGACTCACCGAATCAGGACCTCTGAATACGGAGTCAGGAATCATTATTAACAAGCAGCCCAGATGATGCTCACACACAATAATATTTGAGAAACACCATTTAACATAGTTCAGAGATCTGAGAGTCTCTTGGTAAGTTAGAAAGAGAAAAAGACACAGAAAAGACTATGAGTTTTTAAATAGAATATTGAATATTGGAATATTGCTTTCAACATTCAAGAAACTAGGGCAACTTAGAGCTAATTATCAAAGACAAGCAATTAAGTAGAGGTTAGCTGCAGGGGAGGGTGGTTGCCTGAATCACTTGGATACAGTTTGTCCCAGAAGTTAATAAGAAGGACTTCCAGGGGAGTTATAAAAGACAATGTTTCAACCTGAGACCTGGAAGATAGGGCCACTGAAGGAAACCTTCCAGTGACCAGAGTTATATTTATCTTCCTGCCCGAGGCACTCACCAATTATGTGCACTATAAATGCAAGTTGGCCTTCCTACTAGAAAAAGCACAAGGGTCGAGGAATGTCTTTCTATGTCCTGGTTTATTAGGAACAAGTTCTTAGAAAAACTTGTGAGCAAAAACTCACAAGCAAAGTGGGAAAGAAAAAAAAAAAAAAACTCTAGGGATATAGTATGGAATTAAAACAAGCATCCAAGTTCTGGAGAGTAGAAAACTATGAAAAAGAGGAAAAAAAAAAAAAGATAAATTCTACACACCTTCTACTCCAGTGTGGTTCATGAACCAGCAGCATCAGCTTTTCCTGGGAGCTTATTTGGAATGCCAACTCTGAGGCCCCCACTTAAAGACACCCCGGAAAATGAATCTGCATCTTAGGAAGATCCAATGGTCATCTGTATGCGCTGCATCATATCAGTGGTTCTCGAAATTGGTTGCAAATTATAATCACCTTAGAATCTTTTAAAAAATTGAATTCCTAAAATTTTGTACTCCAGAATCTCTGGGAATGGATCTCAGCCATCAGTATTTCTCTAAAGTCCTCTATATGTAGCTAAGGTTGAAGACCACTGTTCTATTATATATCTTTGGATTCATGAAGTTCTCAAAGAAGGTAGCCACTTAATTTTTGATTAAGTTATAACATTCTGTGTGACACAAAACTTGAAGTTACTAGATCAATAGAATACTGGGAGATGGTTTAGTGAAATGCTGTTAAATACAGGGAAGGCATTACATATTGATGTATATTTGACAGCTAATAGAGAAGTTTGCTCTCTTCCTGCCCAAATGTATCAAACCCACCCGATACTCACTCATCAATTCTGCTAACCCTCTGAGAATAAGTGGAAAAGCCTAAAGAAATCTAAAATGCCCCTCTAACTGCTTAAGTATTGTGAGAATATGTAGTATTTGCATCTCTTCTTGTAGTTAAAGGTCATGACATTATAAGACAACCAAAGATTTGAGATGTGAGTGTGTTTTAATAATCACATAATCTTGAGTCTAAGTTAAAAGGTCTTTGTTCAAATCTACAACACACATTTTAACTACCTGTACAATGAACACACACTGACACCTTTACAGGTGGGAAAGCATATTTTAAACATGTGAATTCTTATGGTAATTCCAGTGTCTTCTTATAGTGGAAGCAACCTATAATTCAAATATTTGAGATCATAAAATAGACATTCAGCAGGATCTCTTAAACTGTAATATAGAAGAGAAGTGAAAAAAGCTCAAATAAGACTATACAATGAGATGTTATGAACTACACATACAGCCTGGAAAGAATAATTTGGAGGAAGAACTCATCCATTCTCAGTCATAACTAACTTGAAGTTATGGCTTAAGTCTGATACAATACCTCAAACTTTAAAGAGAGTAAATATTTATACAATATGAATAATAAATAAAATTGGGTTCAAAACTTAATATATTTAGTAAACAAATTCTCATTGGTTTCTCTAAGACATTGGTTAGAACTCATGACAATACAGTAATAACAAGGCAGGCCACCTTGAAAAAAATGCTGTGTGACATGTAGAAGACATGAACTGAAATCTGCAAACCTGAGGGGAGAGCATGGAGAGAGCATATGTGTAAGAATTAACACGCTGCAACACATTTTTGCTTGTGGTCCTGACAATACAATAAATTTTTAAAATAAAAAATAAATAATTATAAAAGAATAAAGACAGACACAAAAAAGTTTTAGTACACAGCAGACTGAACTGGAATCAACCATTTATTATATTACTCAACAAACATATTGAACAATAATTAGATACTGCACTATGCACGGAGGCTACAGACAGATGAAAGATGGCTAAACAAGCGTTTTTGTAAATACTGCTTTCCTAATAGTGAAGAGAAAATGAACTCAGAAACATACAGAAAGCCTTTAACTAGCTGGATATTCTCATACAGTTAAGAGTAGGGGATGTCATAAATGCTTTACTTGACTAGTTGACAATCTCTCAGGAGGTTGAAAAAGCAATGAAATGAGAAGTTTCTCCCTCAACATCATTCTGCCTCAATGGAAGAAATGGATGATTAAGGAAATCATTGATACCTTGGGAAAAAATGATACCATTATACAGGATATTAGGTAGTTGCGTATAACATCAAGAAAGTAAAGTTCAAAAATCTCAGGAAAAAAAAAAACAGAAAAAAATGTCAAGGGAAAGATTTAAGATTTTCCAGACTATGTCTTGAGTACTGAAATAGGCATATTCCTATCAAGAGATGGTATACATGCCACAAAACGAATAAGAACATATATGACAAGAAATTCAACAAACAAATTAAAATCCTGAAATACTAAAATACTGAAAACCAAAATTTGATGGAGAAAAAGAAAAGTACCTAGCAGAAAGCCCATGGGACATTAGGGATGAAAATGAACGTGGGAAAAACAAAAAGAAACAATTAATTGCTTAGGGATTCTCTATATTGTGATAAAAATGTCCTCCTTAATATGCAAAGCTGGTAAGTAACACATCTGAGGAAAGTTCTTAAAGGGCTCACCATCCCTCCCCAGTTCCCTTTATTCTGAATATATGGATACTTGTATTATCCCTGAATATGCTGTGATGTCAATTCCATTCTCTTTGAAAAAGAGAAATTGGTGCCTATTATATTTAACTATGAGATGCACCTTCATCAAAAATGTTTTAACAACCTTGTTTTAAGGAGAGTGTCTTTTTATCTATCCATACTTGATTAACCCACACAAAAGCCAATCTACTACATATTTTTTCCCAAATAGGATTTATATGCACTTTAGAAAATATTTTGAGAAATGTTACTGTAAGAGATGAAGGAAACCAGGCATTTTAAATTCAGTTACAATTGAAATATGAAAAGAAATTGAACTTATATTAGCTTCTAAAAGTAGAGTAGGCAGAATGAGTTTTTACAGCTTTCATTTGAAAAGAGTAACACATTGAGTTGTCATTCCTTAAAATTATTCACTCACCTGTCTGTAGCCATTTATATGAATTGGCAATACATATTAAACCATCTAAATTTTAATATATTTTAAAGTGTGACACTACATAGAGTAAAATAGCCACATTTCATCCCAATTTAATAGTAAAAGGTAAAAAAAAAATTGTTCTCTGCAATATGTAGAGGTCGCCTCACAATAATGGTAAGTGAAATACCAACTTTTAGATTCTATAGATCAATTCCTAAAATGTACATCATTCAGAATTAATCATCCTCTTATATAAAATGGTAAATAGTATTTTATTATGGTTTAACTTCAGGAGTGTCCAGTGCCACTAGGAAAATATTTTAATCTTACTTTCAACCATGCATTCACAAATTCCAAAAATGATTCCTCTAAACTTCAAATATGTTTGGCTGACCAACGTTCTTTTAAACAATAAAATTTACATTCAGTCTACTTACATTAGTAACTGTTTTATTGGGCAAGTAATTGACTAAATTCAACTCTCTTCCTATCACTGTCAAGATAAAAAGTATCAGAATTTTCCTTGAAAATTTTTTAGAGAAAATAAAATCCTTAGGAACATCTAAGATAGCAAAAGGAAAAAGGCATGACATCATGCACATAGTTTATTTTAGATTCTACCTGCATTAGTTTTGTTCGTCTGTTTTTTTGAGACAGAGTCTCACTCTGTAGCCCAGAGATCTCGGCTTACCGCAAGCTCCGCCTCCTGGGTTCACGCCATTCTCCTGCCTCTGCCTCCTGAGTAGCTGGGAGTATAGGCACCCGCCACCATGCTCGGCTAATTTTTTTTTTTTTTTTGTATTTTTAGTAGAGACGGGGTTTCACCCTGTTAGCCAGGATGGTCTCAATCTCCTGACCTCGTAATCCGCCCGCCTCGGCCTCCCAAAGTGCTGGGATTACAGGCGTGAGCTACAGTGCCTGGCCTGCACTAGTGTTTTCAAAGCTGAACTACTATAACTTATATTTATAACAATGTGTGTATATTTAATGGTAAGTTTAAAATGTAACCCCAAATGAAATTTTAAAAGAGTTTTTAAGAAAAAATAAATTGATCTGCATGTACCCCGTTCTTAGATTTACTTAGACCAGTGGCAGATCATTTAATTATCCTCAGAGGACAAATCAAGTAAATTCTGACAGACATTTTTCCCCAAGATAAAATAGTATTTAGCAACCAGAGACATTTTTTTAACTCCCTCAAAAACAAAAACAAAAACAAAAACGATTCCATTCTTTTTGAAACCTGAGGGGGGTTGGTTTTGTTTTGCTTTGGGTTTTTTTGTGAGTGTGCATCTTTAATTTTTTCATTTTTAATAAATATGGCTACAGATACGTTCCTTTTAAACTATAAGAAAAAGAACAGTGCAAGAACAATAAATACAATCATGGGAAACTAATCAGGGAGATTAGGAGGACATAGTAAATAGAAGATTTGCCATATAATTTATATAATGACGCCTACTATTTGGCTCTAACCCTTTCCTACTGAGGGCTGTGGAGCAATGTTGTCAAATCCTCTGATTTTTCTAAAAAAAAAAAAAAAAGAATACCAGTATTTATATGAATTATTCTGGCTTTCAAGTCTTTGCTACTTTGGGTCATGGGGCTCTCTGACTTCTGGGCACAGGCTGGGACGGCACAGCCTGGCCCTTAGTGATGAGACAGGTTCATGTGACTAATTCTGGTCAATGATTTGTAAATTAGATCTTAATTGTGAATGTACAACCTTCTAAAGTTTTTTCCTCTCAACTATGGTAACTGATATTCCAGGCTAGTGGCTGCTTTATCAAGCCAGATCTAAAGTGAAGACAATTCAGTGCAATTGTCCTCCCATAATAAATGTGTAACATGAGTAAGAAATAAAATGTTGTTATTTTAAACTGCTGAGATGTATGTGGGTATGTGTTATTGTAAAACGCTTATCCTGGCTGATAAGCATTTTAACTCAACTAAAAACAAAAATATAACACTATGTGTGCTAACACAAACCCACACACCAATGTGGATTTGAATGTACCCACGGACTGTCACTCTAAATCACAATGAGTATGCTTAATATGAGAGCTTTTGTCCTTTGCATTCAATAAACCAAAAGTAAAATATTAGACTGCCACATAGAACATATAATCCTGGCATTAATTTTTGAAGAAAGGGGGGGAAGAGGAGAGTAGAAGAATGAGAGGAAGGAAGAAGAGGAAGAAGAGAATAACAGAATGAAACAGAGTATATACAATTTTTAAAAATATAATAAGGTGATTAGACACGGTGAGTATTCTAAAACAGTCAAGTCTGTTCAGAAATCCATGCGGACATCCATCTTACCTTCCATAATTCCCTTTTACAAATACACCTAGAGCCTTTCTGAAGCTTTCTAGATCCCCTCACAGCCTGGGTTTTAAACCTTTCTGCCCCTCCACTAAAGTCTTAGTTCACCTTTGAGCAATTTACAAGAACTGTTAGCAATTTACAAGACCTTTATATTGTTTAGAGTCAATATATTCATGGTTATCAATATATTGTTTCTTTTTTACAACAGTATTTTCAAATATTGTCTGTCTGTACAGAACATGAACAAAAGTTATTTGAAAAGAAATTTGGGTCTGGCATGGTGGCTCACGCCTGTAATCCCAACACTTTGGGAAGCTGAGGCAGATGCCTTCAGCCCAGGAGTCCGAGACCAGCCTGGACAACATGGCAAAACTCCATCTCTACTAAAAATACAAAAATTAGCCAGAGGTGGTGGCACGTGCCTGTAGCCCTCGATACTTGGGAGGCTAAGAGGCAGGAGAATCGCTGGAGTCCAGAAGATGGAACTTACAGTGAGCCGAGACAGCACCACAGCACTTTAGCCTGGGTGCGGGAGAGAAACCCAGTCTCTAAAACAATAACAACAACAAAGGAATTTGGAGGAAAGAGTCTTTATTCCAGTGAAGTTTGCAAACCCGGAAGAGGCAGCAGCCATCAGGGAAAGAGGAAGGTACATTCTAGGGAACATAGAGAGGGTTACAGTTTTACAGCAAATGTTCCTGCCCAGGTTCCCAATCCATTGAAACTCACTTAGTTCTGATTGGTGCTGAGTTCCGATTGGTCAATATAGCTGAGCCCTGATTGGCAGTGACCTGTGATTGGTTGGTTTGTGAGCCCCAAACCAGAAGTCTCTGTCCAATGTTTCTTCCAAATGCCCCAGTGTACGTGTGTTGAGGGAGGAAGGAGGGGGGTGTTCCAGCCACAGTTTATCTTGGCATCAACAGGAATTGGTTTGGCTTAATTGTATCTGGCTTCTGAACAGGCTTGAATGTTTTAGAATATTCACCAGGTCCAATCACCTTAATAAATTTTTTATTTTGTGCACTTTTTTTCATTCTGTTATTCTTCTTTTCTTACTTTCTCTCTTCCTCTCTTTTGCTCCTTCTCTTCCCCCTCCTTCTTAAAAAATGAATGCCAGGATTGTATGTTCTATGTGACAAGTTAATACAGGAGGTCCTATGGTACTTTTACAACACGGTTCTAAGAATCCAGAGTATGTCACCACTCCCTCACCAAGTTGTGGCCACCTGGTTCTGTTTTAACTTTTAGGGGGTTTGTCTGTCAGTCAGGGACACACTTTAACAAAATTCTTCAACTGGAGAAACAGAAGTCTATAGCTCAGTCATTGAAGGTACAGATTCTAGAGGTAGACTGAGTTCAAATACTTATAGTGTGTGGCATTGGGAAAGTAATGATATGCTACTTTACCCATGTATTCTCATCTGCAAGTTAAAGAAAATAAGAATATATACCCTGTCAGGTTCTCTTAAGCACTTAGAACAGTGCCTGGCACAAAATAGGTGCCATATACATGTTTGTTAAGTAAATGAGTAAATAAATAAATAAACGTAGGGAATATTAGGCTTCAGATTGCTGTGAAATATTGCCTAAGAGTTGGCAGGGCAAGAGCAGTGTGGGGAAACAAGGTTTCAGTAACTGTCAACATTCTTCAAGTCTCACCATATACTACTTTCATAGCCTGATACTCAACTTGTTCATTATTGTCAGCAATAAGAATCAGGGTCCCTGCTGCTGCTGCTCTTACTACTGGTTGTGGTGGTGTGTAATCTTAGTGAATATTCCTACATCAAGCTTACATGATTGGTGGTAAGAACCAAATTGCTGACAGCCATTTTCATTATGTTGCAACAGGTTAAAAACAGTATTTAACAATAATACCTGAAAGGAAGGGGGAAAAAAAAACCTACTCAGAAGCTAAACAAGACTGTCTGTTGCTTGCTATTGTCACTATACTTGAAAAGCTATAACTCAGCCCTCCAAAAGCCTCGCCTCAGAGCTTAAGCACCAGTGAAAAGAAAAAACATGTCATTTCAACAAGTCTTTGCTTTTAACTTAGAAAATGACTTGGCTTTTCAGTTTATCTCTTTTTATATAGTCAAGCATAAAATTTATGGGATGCATTTCATCAAAAGACCGCTTCTTCATAAAATATTTTTCCCAGTATATTTTGTATGACATGATACTCCATAAAAGTGCAAATCTGTGTTGACTGTTCTATACCCAGTTGTATTTACAGACTTCCAGTAGACAATCCTCAACAAAAAGCAACTCAAGAAGCTGCCCGCTTGCTCCTTGCCCTTCCTCAAATGCCTTTGTTTCTCGGTGTGCTTGTTGCTGTTGTTTGGTATACTGATTATGGTTGTTTTTATACTGTGGGTATCCATAAAGGGTGGTTCAGAAATTTATGAAATAAATCTGTACCTTCAAATCATACCTTTTATTGGTTCTTTTTCAAGCAGAGGATGGAGTGATATACAAACCAACTTAGAGGAATGCTTGATTTTTCTTATAGATTTCAAATTATTTTCCCAAGATTAAGAGTATCGAGGGGGTAATCTCAAGAAACATTTTATAAATATTGAAGGAAACAGTTCTCAGTCTGTAGAAAGTATCAGAATCGAAAATGACTTGAGAAGTTCAAAACAGAAACCTCGGAAACAAATTATAAAATAGTCATTCAGTATATTACATTTTATGAAGATGTCTTTCATACCCATATATGAATCTTATTTATATCCTGGAATAAACAGTGTCTCATTATAAAATTTACTACTTTATATCTTTTGCTTTGATTTCCTCCAGTCTTGACCTTATTGGCAACGTCTGAGGTGATCTGTAGGCTTGAAAACCTATTCATATTTCTTCAAAATACTGTATTTTGAAACAAAAAACAATTCGGTGTGGTAACTACTTCTGATTCTTACAATACCACAATTGTTTCTCTTTGCTTTATGAAATAGATTTCCATTTAGTGTCTGAAATCTTTACAGATGTCTTTAAAGAAGAAACTCCATAGAGATTAAAAACATGGGCAATATGTTTTTGATGATAAACACTAAATTATACAATCACCAATGTAATGGTTTTCTATTCATATGAAACACTGTATGAAATATAAGAAAAGCTAAACATTTTCTTGTTATTTTTCTGTACTCCTTCATGTTAATCAATATCCAAATCAAAGAACTTTGATGCTACCAATCAAAACTCAAAGGTAAAAAAAATGCATTAAAAAGTTGTATTAACTGATTAAGAGACTTGTAATACATTTTTGGTATTAGATGTTAACTATAATTTTTATGCAGAATATCACATTTTATGTGTACAAACAAGAACCTCTTTTGGCTAAAATGCATTCACTCTCTCATTCAACATTCAACAGGACAGCCCTATTAATTATTCCCCCAAACTGCAAATACATTCATTTGAATGACAGAAATCAGAAGCCCCATGGGGTTCTAAAATAAAGGCTATTTTCCTTACAACAGAAGTAGAATGTTTAAAGAAGTGATTCTAGAACTATGTGTGTGGGGAAAAAATGATACGCAGCGGTTGAATTCCCATTTCACCCCCAATCTCCTTCCTTTTTAAAAGTCTAACTAATAAATTCAATTGTTTAAAGGGAGAGTAAGAAGAAACTTACAGAAAGATTGGAAATGTATTTGGACTTTTCCTTAGTGGTTAAGCAATAGCTATTACAGAGGCAAATGTTTCATTTCCCATTATATCCTTTTGCAAACAGTCACCTGCAGAGCTGCACAGAATAATAAGGTCCCAGCATGAAAACTAGGCACACACAGATCTCTCAGTAGCCATAGAGTGAGTTCAAGTCTTGTGGCCTCTGGAGATCAGTCTAAGCATTTATCCTTGCCAAAACTAAGGCAAAACAGCAAGAATAACTGTGAGAACCAAAAAGAAAAGCAAGATAGCAGATGGCAGGAAAACAGGTATAAGAAAAGGGCATTTGAATAAGAGTGCCACCAGTTATTGCATATCAAGTACTTAATACTGTCACTGGCTCTAGGTATGGAAGAAGTAGGGTCAAATGAAACACAGAGAACCTGAAACATAAGATCCGAGAGTTCCTGGAATAGTTACAGCATATAGAACTCATGCATTCATTCAACATATTATTCAGTGCTTACCAGTGTACAGAGTGCAAAGATGGCAAAGGTAAAACAGAAATAGTTCTATAACTCAAAGAACTAACAATGAGTTGAGAAAGTTGAGCCAGTAAAGGGACACTTAAAATATAGCCCAATACTATTTATAGCGAAATAAAATAGAAGATGCTTAAAGAGTCCAATGTATCAAACTGAGATTACTGAAAGTTCTTTTGAAAGAATCAAGTTATCTTGAATAACTAAAAGATAACTGCAGTTTTAATAAAATGTTGATTTGCTACAAATATGATTGTAGTAGAATTTAACCAAACCACAAAGTGGCCTGAGGGCAGGACAGTCTGGGGAGAGGTAACTAATGTTAAGACATGAAGGTGAAAATACCTACAGCTCATCTGAGAACTTTTAGAGATTTTGATATGTCTGTACACAGGATGAAAACAAAAACAAAGAAGCTTGAGAGATCATTAGGGTCAGATTGTGAAAGGTTTGGTGCACCAAGCCCAGAAGTTTGCATTTTATTCTGCAGATTACTCGGAATCATTGAGATATTTTAGACAGGGGAGTGATATGCACAGATCTGTGCTTCAGAGGAATCCTTCTGGCAGGCTCAGAAAGAATAGATGGAAGAGGAAGGGAGTGATCTATAGAGTGACAAGAGGCCAGTGCACAGAGAAGACTTGAGAGCTAAGGCAATGTCAGTGAGAGTGGGGAAGAAGTAACAGATTCATGATATGTTTAGGAAACTGAATCAATAGGGTTTGGTGATGAATTGGATAAGGAAAGGAATAAGCCTCATATGGCTATTGGATTTCTTATTAGGATGTGTCATTCGCCCAGTATAATATATAGGAGGAGGAGCACATTAGAATGGAGGAGAACAAAAATTAATTTAGAAGTCCCTGTAGGATATTTAAAAAGACCTATCTGGTAAAGAGCATTTAGATACAGAGATTTAAAGTCCATAGAAATAGTCTGAGTTAAAGATATGCATTTGGTTGGCATTATAAACCCTGGATTTATGTAAAAACATGACAGAAAATATGAACATAAGAAAAGCAGATGGCCTAAAATTGAGACAAATGAAACAAGACCATTTGAAGACAGATGCTTGTGTCTGGGATGCAGGGATATAGGTATATCATGAAGCCAGCTCTAAGATCAAAATGGCATGAAAGGGTAAAACACGACAATATGGTATGATGCATAAATACCTAGGTATATATTCACATTAAAACTTGCATATAAATGTTTATAGCATCATTGTTGATAGTGGCCAAAAAGTGAAAACAACCCAAATGTCTATCAACTGATATACTGATAAGTATAATGTGGTGTTTCCATACAATGGAATATTAAAGGAATGAAGTATTGAAACCCATGCTACAATATGGATGAACCTGGAAACATTTTGCTAAGTGAAAGATGTCAGTCACATTCATAAGATTCCATTTATACAAAACACCCAGAATAGGCAAATCTATAAAAATAGAAAGTAGTTTTGTGGTTGCCTAGAGCTGGGGGTATGGAGGAAGCAGAGAGTGAAGGCTAAAGAATACACAAGGTTTCTTCTTGGGATGATGAAAATATTCTAAAATTGATTGTGGTGATGTTTACACAACTATGAAAATACCAAAAGTGATTGAATTGCACACTTCAAATGAGTAAACTGTGTATTTGAATTATATCTCAATAAAGCTGTTAAAAATGGCATGAAAGGACACTTGAAAACATAGATATGATAAATGCTAGTAAATAGGCTTCAAAGTTATTAGAATTTCTCTGAAAGTTTATCTAAAGAAAAATTATGTTTCCACTGCAATACATATTAGAAGCCATCAGTAGCAGGTAAATATCGGAGGTAGGGAAATAAAGGAGTCTAATCAGTCCAGTGAAGATTCCCTACCTCTTTAGTGAAAGCAAAATTCAAAGAGTAGGAAGGAAGCTACTTGAAGATGCATTGATGTAGAACAAGTAACATTTTTAATCAACTTAGGTTATTTCACATATAAATATAAAACATTTCACAGATTAGCCTTTGCATGTTTGTATATACTATCTTACGTGGAGAAAATCCATACTAAGAGACTGTTAATTTCTTAGGCTCCCTATCATGTCCTTTCTTCCTTCACAACTCTAACTGTTGCTGAAAGGAATGAAGAAAACGTGATCAATTCCTAGTGAAACAGGCCTAGTTTACAAATTTACTTCTCAAGATTTTTGTAAGGAACATTATGAGGCATTTAACAGAGTTGCCAGTCAAACAGCTTTCTTTTTTGGCTCTGTCCAGTTGCTTCACTCTTCTCTTTTCCCAAAAGAACTTTGTTCCTCCTCACATCTCCATACCTTTACTCATGATCACCATCCCCTCCACATGTCCTCCCTCCCCTGCTCCCTCCCTCTCCATATTCCACAGTTCTTAAGGAGCCAACTAACAAAGTTCATCCCATCTCTTAAGTTTAGGGCCCACAGAAATTTCTCCTTTTACCAAACTTCTGTTGTACATATAGGTAGAATCTCACAACTTAGTGTTCTCTAACTTAATGTGTATGTTCTATATTCTTAATCAGAAAGTAAGTGACTCAACAGACGACAGGATGTTTCTCTATGTTCTCTATGGTGTCTAGCACAATATTGCCAAAGTAACATACTCTGATTAAATACCTGATGACTGCATAAAACAAAAGAACATGTAAAGAATTATTAATGTTACAAAATTATTTCCTAAACATGTTAAAAATAATTGATAAATGTATCAGAATGCATCCTTTCTCTGCGCTTGATGAAAAGTTTCATAACCCTAATATGTGCTGAGAGTTTGTCAAGTTCTATGTACACATTATCTGAGTATAGTCCTATAACAGTCCTATGAGGTGGTTACTCATTATCTTCACCCTGCAGATGAAAAAAGTATTGTTTAATAATTTGTTCAAGTTCACAAGGGTTTTCCCTGATTAAATCAAATAAATTTGTTAGAATATTTGTTCTTTGTGCCTTCCAATTTTGGCCAAAACATTTCTAACAAAATACTGAAAGATACAATGATTCAGAGTCAGGAAAATCTGCATTTAAATCATAAGCTCTCAGAATCACAGTTAACTCAAATATATATAATGGGGTTGATAATACCTGATTCTCAATGGCATAAGAAATTTAATTCATGTGAAAGTTCCCAGCAAGGGCGAGAAAATAACATTATTTAATTCTCAATCTCCTTGAATAATAATTATTTCTAGAAGTTTACCATTATTTTAGAAGGGAACATATTAGCAATTCTAGAGGTGTTAAGGCATTTTCCAAAATATTAATGCAGATGTATATTTGCTACAATCCTACAATTTTATGCTTTTCTTCAGATAGATGACAAGTCATAAGACTTGCTAATTATGCCATCTTGTTCTTATCAAAGGCCAAGTTGTGGATTCTACCAGTAATATTACATATCACTCCTGCTTTGCTCCTAAATGAAGAGTAGCTCTCAGTTTCTTCAGCAAGTAACCCAAAGTGGGAACTTGAAAATGACGAGATAAGGCAAAGTATGTAAAAGTTTTTTTTTTTTTTAGAGGGCCGGGGTTTATATGTGTGTGCCAGTGCATGCTCAAGAGTGGTGAAGGACAAATTAAAGAAGGATGAGAAAACAAAGATGCTAATCTAGAACAGTTCTTTAAGGCATTCTTCTTTGGCACTGCATTCTTATATAAGAAGTATCCCTCACTAACTAAATTCTATGCTTGTTTGTCCCCTTTGGAAAAAATCATAAGAACAGGCCTATCAATAAAGTGTAAAATATGAGTAACAGTTATCCTTCCTAAGTATAATAAGTCTTGTAGAGCAATGACAGTGAAACACACTCAGCTATGTGTATAACCAGCCTACTCCTTGAATCTGGGGAAGAAGCCCCAGTACCTCCTAGAAAAGATCTCCAAACTCACAGAAGGAAATTCCCTATAAACCTGCTTGCATTGTTTTCGTAGAGGCCAGACCAATCCTGCTGATATATAAGTGAGTGAATTTTGTTTTTATGGTAGGTTTGACAAATACTTACTGATTGATCACTACATCAGAGTACCATGTGGATACGTCAGTGCACAAATAAAAAGTTATTTCACTCATGAAGCTTACAGTATAGTTGAGAAAATAGAGAGTACAGGGCAATCATATAATTTATTATTTAAAATGAGACACTTTGAGAGTGAAAGGAGGCTCTATGAACAGTTAACCTGGAACAAAACTGTCTGGGGCAAACTGAAATGTATATTCAAATACCCTAAAGATAAAGAAATGCTTATAATAATTTTACATAAAAAATGGCAAAAAGAGTGTACAATCATAAAAACTTTACTCTTTTTCATGGGTTTTTTAAAGTTTTGCTTCCCTAGCACTGTATGAAATTTCGGCCAGTCTCATGACTTCTCCTATGTTCTTTAGTCACAAGAACAGTTCTGTACAGTAATTAAAATATCCTCTCCTGTATAATAATTAAAGCTCCCAACTTTATTTCCCTTAAAACAGTGGTTCTCAATTTGGGAAGGGCAGTGGTAAAAAAAAAAAAAAAAAAAAAAAAGAGAGAGAGAGATTTTGCCCTCAAAGCCATCAGGGAATATCTGGAGACATTTTTAATTGTCACAACTAGGGACAGGAGATGCCACAAGCATGGTGAGACACCAGGGATGATGCTAAGCATCTTGTAATGTACAGGACAGCCACCTATAAAAATGAATCATCTGTTCCAAAATCTCAATAATGTAGAGCTTGAAAAACACTGCTTTGTAAGGCAACTGTTCTCCCCTAGTTGGAGCTTACTTTAGACCTAAAAATCTGCAAAAGCAACAGGGGAGAAGTAAGATCCTTCTTTCTCTCTTAACTTCATTCCTCCAGCAGTAGTTCCTCATCTTTCAATTTAGACCTAGAGGAATAAGGGTCTAGGAATCAAGGGCATATACTTATACCTGTTAATTATAATCTGGAATTTTTCTTTTTTGGATGCAGTGGACACACAATTGCTGTCAGTTTTAGTGTTGTTAGTTGTGTTGTTTTAAACAACACCGGGATAATAATTAGCAGTGTACAATGCCTCTCCATGTCAAAAGACTGGGAAGTGTTGATTAAATTTAGAAAAGAGGAAGTTCTTGTGACCTGAATTGGAACTGTGTAAAGTTGGAACTGAGAGAGTCATAAGTAAAAGCCAGATTAAAGAATGGATAGTAGACAAATCATAAGAAAAGTGTTTCTATAGGCTCATTTTTCTAAACATTTGGCTCATGCTGGCGCAGGAGAAGCTGCCTACATGACAAAATTAGAGAGAAACAGCCTGAAATATATGTCAGTAGAATAAATTATTGGTGTTCTGAGCTTTGCCTTATGAAGGCTCTCCATCAAAAAGTAAGTTAGCTGAAAAGCCATCATCTGAAAGCCCATTAATATATTTGCAGTGATTAGTTTATCAATTCATTGGTCAAAGGCTGGGACCAGGACAAGCTCATTGTGAAGTGCATTAAGAGTGTGAGTATACGCATGCAAGCCCAGACATTAGTGGGAGAGGAAGATGTAGAATAAAAAGAAAACAAAATATGTAACACTAAATATAGTCTAAGAGGCTTGTGTTGGAGATAGTACAGAGATTCCGAGGACCTGTGGAGAGGAGACAAAAAAGCTTCTTTGGAGGACACCTGTGGTAGCAAATCCCCAAACTTTGACAGATTTTATCCCAGATTCCCTTCATATTATATATAACCCTTCTTGAGAGAAGTAAAAGCAGAAGTCCCGGGATTTGCCAGATTCTGTGGCCTGTACACCTGGTAGGCAAGACTGGCTCAGGGTGTAGCTGGTCTCTTGCAGAGGTCATCAGCATTATCCGTACATGATCAAAACTTTTCACTGGCTAGCTGAGCAAAGACCATTGACTGCCAGCAGCATCAAGTTCCTAACACTGCCTGGGGCCTTGGCCACTCAGGCACTTAAATGTTGATATCAAATAATCCCACCAAACCTTACCCCCCAACCCCTGCCATCCTGCTGCTATAGCATGATCTATCCTATCCTATGTGGCTACCTACATGTGTCAAGGGTAGGGGAGTCTTTATAATATGGATTCCTGAGCCATCTCATTTCTGCTATTTCATGTTTAGTAAGACTGGATTGGAACAAAGTGTCTTAGTCTGCTCCAGTTGCTGTAACAAATTACCATACACTGAGTGGCTTAAACAACAGAAATTTATTTTCTCACAATTGTGGAGGCCAGGAAGCCCAAGATCAGGGTGCTGGCCTGTTCATTTCCTGGTAAGGGCTCTCTTTCTGGCTTGCAGGTGGCCACCTTCTTGCTGTCCTCATCTTCACATGGCCTTTTCTAGAGGCATGTGTGTGGAGAGAGAGATAACTTTCTCTCTCTTTCTCTTCTTATAAGGACACTAATCCAATCAAATTAGGATTCCAACAATTTAACCTTAACTACCTCCTAAAAACTTTCTCAAAATACAGTCACATTGAAAGTTAGAGCTTCAACATGTGAACTGAGGGGGAACAATTCAGTTCATAACATTCTGTCCTCGCCCCCATAATTTGTATTCTGATATGCAAAATACATTCATTCTACCCCAAGAGACCCCAAAGTCTTAACTCACTTGAGCATCAGTTCTAAAGTCTAAAATCCAAAGTCTCACCTAAGTATCTTCTAAGTCAGATATGGGTGGGATTGGAAGTATGATTCATTCTCATGCAAAATTCTGCTCCAGCTCTAAATCTGTGAAACCTGGTAAGTTATGCGCTTCCAAAAGACAATAGTGGGACAGTCATAGGATTGACATTCCTATTCTAAAAGGAATAAACTGGAAGGAAGACAGCAGTGACAAGATCCAAGCAAATCCTAAATCTCTCAAGGAAAACTCCATAAAAATCTAAAGCCTTGATAGTAATATTGTTCTTTGGCTTAATGTTCTGCCTTCTGGACTCACTACGGTGCTGGGTGAGCCTTCCAGACCCACCAGGATAGCATGTCCTGCTCCTAAGGCTCTGCCAGGTTGAGGTCAAACCCCCATGGCTCCAGGCGACCTGCCCCAATGACTCTGGTAGGAGGCCATCTGGGTTATCAAAGACAAGTCAGTGGCTCTGGTTACCTTTGAATTGCCTTTGGATTCTTCTTCCCTTTTGTTGAAGAATTGATACATTCCCAGGTGAGGATCATTATCATCCTGTTCTGTAGAATGTAAGAAGTATTACGGTCTTCCTTCATTTCATTATGTCTCCATTCCCATCACTTGAAACTGGCAGTGTCTCTGTTCATATAATCCCATAATTTCTTTAGTGGTAGTCCAGCCACGTCCTTGATGTTTTCTTCTGAACAGGCTTTCTCAATTTTTACATTATGGATAGAATTTTCCAAATCTTTAAGTTTTAATTTTCTTTTGCTTAACAATTCCTTCTTCAATTCACGTCTCTTATTTTGCATTTTACTATAAGCAGTAAGGAGGACCCAAGCCACACTTTCAATACTTTGCTTAGAAAGCTCCTCTGATAAATATTCAATTTCATCACTGGCAAGTTCCACCTTTCAAAAAAACCACTAGAACAAAGCTCAGCCAAGTTCTTTGCCACCTTTATCACAAGGATTGCCTTTCTTCCAGGTTCCAATAAGTTTTTTTCTATCTGAGATCTCACTAGAATGGCCTGTAAGGTCCATATTTCTATCATTTGTTCATGATTATTTGTGTAAGAACATGGAAGTTTCTCTCCATATTTCCTTTTTTTTCTTGATTTTTCACCAGAATCACCTTTAACATCCGTATTTCTAGAATGTACCTCAAATTCTAGCCTACCATTACCCATGTCCAAAGCTGCTTTCATATTTTTAGGTATTTGTTACAGCAGCAACCCCGCTTTTTGGTGCCAAAATCTGTCTTAGTTTGGGCTGTCATAACAAAATACCATAGCTCGAGTGGCCTACACAACAGAAATTTATTTTCTCACCGTTCTGGAGGCTGGAATTGCAAGACTGGAATGGCAGCATGGTTGGGTTTTGAATGTGAGGGCTGTCTTCTAGGCTTGCAGGCAACCACTTTCTTGCTGCATCTTCACATGGCCTTTTCTCAGTGCACACAGGTGTGGAGAAAGAGACAGAGAAAGAGAACCCTTTTCCTCTTCTTATAAAGGCCACCAATTGTATTGGATTAGAATGAACCTTTATGAGCTCATTTAAACTTATCTCCTAAAATCCCTACCTTTAAAAACAGACACATTGGAGGTTAGGAATTCAATGTATAAATTTGAAGAAGGGAGACAATTCGGTCCACAGAACCAAGGAATCTGCATTTTCTGCCAGCATCCAAGATTAGTCTAAGGTATGTGGTTTAAGGACTTGGCTTTGAGAGGCCCTGCGTCAGAACACATTCCCATGCATCTTTCCCCAAATGAATACAAACCGAACTGTAATTGAATGTAGTTCTAAAATACATAATACAATACCATATAAATAACTACTACCGCATGTCAGTGCTGGTAAGAATATTATGCATTACAAGCCGTCATACATATGAGAAAACTGAAGCCTGTGATGCTGAGTAAATAAAGAATGTTTTCCTTGAGTAGATATTTAGATAACCTTTGAGAAGCATTGAGATGTGGCAAAATTTTTTTAAAGTTACTAAATAAGAGAAACATACTTCCAAACATTTACTTAAGGAAACATGAGATAAAGTTCAGTAGAAACTGTTGCTAACTAAATGCAAATAGTTGGTTAGTGTGTACAGCAATTATCTCTTACTCAAAGAATTACATATTAAATCCTGCATGCATCATTTCGTTTGTGAAGGAAAACAAATTCTCTTAAATCCACCACCAAGTTATCCAACACAAATTGTCCAAACATTTTGCCAGTGGGCTAAAAGCCAGATGACACACTTCCACTCACACCATCCAACCATCCACATTACTCTGTACAATGTGCTAGGCCATTATCACAAATGTTTGTGTCATCTATTAACAATATTATCACATGTTATCTTCTTCCCTCTGAACGTATTACCAAGTCAACCATTTTTAAAATAAAAATAGATCTTCTGTGTTTTCTGTTGTTTGTTTTCCAGAAAACAAACAACATTGTGAATTGTGTCTTGGTAGCCTTCAGAACTAAGGAGAATAGCAGGAGGAACGCTATTTGCCACTGAGCAGCCCAGCCATGATTGGATTCAATGGGTGATGAAGGGTACTTTGCAGCACTTAGCTTGCCTCCATAATGTGAAATCTATGGAAACCTCTGGAAATAAGTATATTTCTATGTAAAGATATGTATTTTTTTTTAAACTTCCATCTAGCTCAAACTGGGCCAAAGATAGTGTTTTTGATTTGCAACAAAAGATAATTTCTGTGGGGGAAAAATTCTCTAGTTCTATGGATTCTTGAAGAAAAAGTAAACTTGAACTGAGGAGTGCCGAGAATGAAGAGAGGATCATCTAAATTAATTTACCATTAACTATGAGAGCACGCTTCTCAAAGCGTTATACATATATATCTTTATTATAAATAAATGGGTTGAATATCAACACAGGAAGTTTGTCCTCAAAAGACAAGACAGAGTCAGTTTCACTGTTTTCTTCCTCTGTGTACCCTCTCTTTCTCTCTCTCACATACAGAAGAGAGAAAAGCACAGTGCGTCCATTTTCACTTTTACTTATGACTACAGGCTGGTTGCCAGTGGATTGGTGAGTTGCTAAAATAACTAAAAATAACTTGTCAACAGATCAGTATTCCTCTAAGTGGCCTAGTTGCCTTTCAACATTCAACACCTGGCAACACTGAAAAGCTCTTACACACCTTATTTATTCTATTCTAAAATGTACTTTTTTCACATTTTAACATCTCTGAAATCAAAGCGCATCTTATAATTGAAATTACCTTTAAAAATTTGGGGTCGTTTCTGGCAGCTGCAAAGGATATTATCACTATTTCCCCAATCCTTCTCCCTGTGTGGAAAGTGCTGTTCCTTTTCTCCATCCTTCTCTTTGCAAACCAAAGAGCTCTTGGACTGTAAACTCAGGTGTTTTATGCCAAGCAATCATGTTGCAGAATCCAGTATATTTCTTTGCACCATTGCTTGGCTCTGATATTTGCCAGCTGAAGTAGTATAACCATTATAGACTCTTTAAGTTGGACTTTAAAGAGCTCTTTTAGTGCATATAAAGTGATAATGAAGTCTTAGTTGTTACAGTTTTCTTCCTTAGTGATACCTAAAATAATGGCGTGTCTTACATTTAATGGCATGTTAGATCAGTTGAAATTTAGAGGATAGTGACAAATTTTACAAATGGAAAGTCAAATCTGTGAGATAACAGGAGCAAGGGATCTTTGGTCCTCTTATGTGGGCTATGCCCGCCCCCACCCCACCGCATCAAAAAATATTTAAGATACTTAAATTTAAATTTTTCATCTTGCTTCTGATAGTACAATACCTGAGGACTCCCCTAGAAGCTACTGCCACTTCTCACCTAGACACTGACCTTGCTTTCATTTCTGTGTTACTGTTTCTATGGCCACTAATCCAATCATGCCACTTCTGTATTCGTCAATGCAGCCCTCACAGAAAAGGAACCATCTGTTTCCACCTGTGTGGCAGCTCTCCTATTACATTCTCCAAATGCTGCCATTGCTGATTTTGTTTTTTCCAGTTGTCTCTCTTGAGAAAACTGGACACATTTCTTCAGAGTTCAGTTGGAGGATATTTTGAGAAGCACCATCCAGCATCACACCAAAACATCTGTCAACTCTGAAAATCAACACATTTTTAAAAATAAAGGTCAGGTCTAATTTTTCAGAAGAAACTACTATAGTGGTAGAAGTAATTCCATAGCACTTTAGGATTATTTCATCATAGTCCAACAAAATTAAAGGTTTTGATTTCGTGCAAGATGGTACTCTGTGCAACCGTAGTCTGAACAAATCTGGTTTCCAATTTCAGTTCAAAAATTATCTTGGCCACCCCCACTTAAGCATCTTCCACACATACAAAAATGGCTCTCCAGGGAATACTTGGATGACTCCTTTATTGTCCTGTTTGATTCCCATTATGCCTTAAAATTGGTGTAGCACTGTAGGATGACTACAGTTAATAATAATATATTATATAGTTTCAAATAGCTAAAGGAGGATATTGAATGCTCCCAACACCAAGAAATGATAAATGTCTGATATGGTGAATATACTAATTCCCCTAATTTGATCACAAAACATTACATGTATTGAAACATCACTACATATCCCATAAATATGTACAATTATTATACATGAATTGTAAAACTTTCTTAAAAATTAATAATTGGAGAATTTAGCCCATTTACATTTAAGGTTAATATTGTTATGTGTGAATTTGATCCTGTCATTATGATGTTAGCTGGTTATTTTGTTCGTTAGTTGATGCAGTTTCTTCCTAGCATCAATGGTCCTTACAATTTGGCATGTTTTTGCAGTGGCTGGTACCGGTTGTTCCTTTCCATGTTTGGTGCTTCCTTCAGGAGCTCTTGTAGGGCAGGCCTGGTGGTGACAAAATCTCTCAGCATTTGCTTGTCTGTAAAGGATTTTATTTCTCCTTCAGTTATGAAACTTAGTTTGGCTGGATATGAAATTCTGAGTTGAAAATCCTTTTCTTTAAGAATGTTGAATATTGGCCCCCACTCTCTTCTGGCTTGTAGAGTTTCTGCCAAGAGATCAGCTGTAAGTCTGATGGGCTTCCCTTTGTGGGTAATCCGACCTTTCTCTCTGGCTGCCCTTAACATTTTTTCCTTCACCTCAACTTTGGTGAATCTGACAATTATGTCTCTTGGAGTTGCTCTTCTCGAGGAGAATCTTTGTGGTGTTCTCTGTATTTCCTGAATTTGAATGTTGGCCTGCCTTGCTATGTTGGGGAAGTTCTCCCGGATAATATCCTGCAGAGTGTTTTCCAACTTGGTTAAATAAAAATTCTATACCAAATACAAAAGAAAAAAGTGTGGCTTAAAATTACAAAGAAAAGAAAAGAGATAATGGAGTTGGGCAAGGGACTCGCAGTTTTGAAAGACATATCACTCATTCACCATATATGAACTTTAATCAAACAAACACATTGTAAAGTACATTTATGACTCTTATGAAATGATTGGAAATTTTAACAACTGCTGAATATTTGATAATATTAAAGAATAACTGCTGATTTTTAAAAAATAAGATAAAGGTCAAGTATCTACTTTATCTTAGTATAAGCTCCCTGTCAATTTTGAAAACTCCCAGGAAGAAGACTCTTCTAGCCAGAGAATCTGATTCTAAATCACTTCCATCTGTCCTCCCAGAAGACCCCTGAGGTCCACAGGCTGACATACCTCCTTGTCTTCGTCAACTCAGGCTGCTATAACAAAATACCATAAACTGGGTGGCTTATAAACAACATATTTTTTTTTTTTCTCACAGTTCTGAAGACTGGGAAGTCCAAGATCAAGGTGCTGGAAGATTCAGCATCTAGTCAGCGCTAGCCTTCTCAAAGATGATGCCTATGGTTGTGACTGTGTCCTCACACGGTAGAAAGGGAAAGGCAGCTCTTTGGGGCCTCTTTCTTAAAGGCACAAGTCCCATCCATGGAGACACAAACATTCAGACTATACCACTCCTTAAACAAGTATCTCAGCGGTACATAGGCAGATGGATTTTGCCCAGCATTTGCCATTCTGTACTTGTATATCTGTCTGTTAGCTGTTTACCTAGCTATCTTCTCCTCTGGACTGCAAGCTCTTGTAAGCTACGGTTTATGGCTATTCACTTATAACCTCCTCAACATCTAATAAAGTCCTGGTTCCCAGGTGACTATAAATACTGGTTGCTGAGCATATTAATAAATGATTATGATTATTATAAACACATAGACTATTAGAGCTAGAATATTAAATATTGTTTAGCACAAAAATCTTATTGAATATCAGAAAAACTGTCAACTCTCTTGATCACGTTCCTAATAAATAGCAGAACCACAATGACTCAGACTAGGGTCTACTGATAACAATTATTTGACTCTTTCCATTACAAACACAATGATTTGGTGCCCTGTCATTCACAATTTTATTAAGATACATCTATGTATAAATGAGGGCATTAAAGCAATACATGTATTACTCTTTCATCCTGCAGTAATGAAAGACCAAGACCCAAAAGACCCACGGGTTGTCTCACTCAAACAATCGGAAGCAAATAACTGATTAACTCTTTACAGAACTTCTATTTTTACATTGCTACTATAACAAAGCAAATACATGATTTTGCATAATGTAAGCTTTGGTCCAAGTAAGAAACAGGCAGGACACAATTTCATCTCTAAATTGAAATTAACATGTATCTTATTTGCCTCGACTCTAAAGCAAAGGATTATAATGACCAACTCCAAGATTTCCAAACAGAAAGAAACCTACAAAGAATGAGATGACAATATCCACATATTGTTCAGTGTTACAGATCCTTATCAGTTTTTCAATAGGATGTGGTAACAGTAATTCTGGAATGCTGAAGCTAAGTACCAATTTTTACAATAAATGTTTACAGAGCCTCAGTATCAAATTCTAAATATTATCAACATGGCTTTATAATTGCAAATAGTAATAGTACAAATAATGATAGCCACAATTTTCAATCATTGTACAATTTAGAAGGAAAAGAAACACTTTACTACATACAAGAACATTTCCTCCCTGAGGTTCCATATAGCAAAGAATTAAAATAGAACTGCTGATGGTTAGATATTCTCTAACTGGCTGCTATTCATATAATAGAAAACCTTCAAAATGCAACTCCACTGTTTCTGCCCCATATTCACCTGATTTCTCCTAAAGGCACCAGTTGAATTTATCTGTCAGTAAGTACTGATTTGCAAGGAGGTGGGGGAGGAAGGCAAGACATTATGGTGCTAACACTAAGTCCCAGCCTTCTCCCAAACTGCATAAGGCCCTGATTTCTTTGCAAAATAAAATGTGCAAAGACATATCAGGATCACTCATTTCAGCTCCATTACTGGTAATTGATCACACTGCCCAGAGGAAATCAGTATGCTTGCTTTTCATGAGCCAGACTGGACAAAGGTCACTATTCACATCACTCCTTTATAATGAACTAATTATAAAAACAATAGGCATTCGATGAAAAGCATGGCCAAGGAAACATGCTTGTCCTCATTCTTTTGAACTTTCAACTGTACAGAGATACAAAACTAACTTTTCTCTGCTAATTCATATTACAACAAAATCTTTTTTGTAACCTTCATTTCAAATTCTCTTCCAAAAATTGATTATAAAATTGTTCATCTCATTCTCTCCAATACAACAGATGCCCACACCAAACATTAATAGAAGTGTCCACCCCCTCAAAAGTGTTCTAAGGGAGCCTCCCTCTAATTGGTTTGCATGTCTTGCAAAGAAAATGCCAGCATACGTGTATAAACAGACTGACAGGTTGTCTGATTCCACTGTGACTCTTACAAGTCCCTGTGTTCTGTGAGCTTCCAGAACGTCCTCCGGCAATGCTCATTAGCAAAACACAGCTGATACCTCGCCAAAGGTAATTGGTTGGGGGTAGGGTGAATAGGAAAGGATATACATCCTTTTTCTCCCAAGATCCCAAAGTCCAAAAACCATAAAATCCTATATATACTTTAACATTAAAATACCCAGAATCATTAAAAACACACACACACACACACACACACACAAACACACAGACACAGCAGAAACTTCTCTCCACTAAGAAGTTTGTCAATCTGGTTCATACTCCATCAGTGAAAGTTTCAGATCTCATTTCCTGCCTAGAATCATATCAAAGATTAGAGCCAACACATATTGGCACTATTCAAGGTACTGACTACAGATATTAACCCATAGTCAAGGATGACCTTTTCTGACAGATTTTAATATACTGACTTCTTACAGACTTTACACAGTCTTAATATACTATCTATTACCCTATCCCCAAAGGTTGTGATTCATTTAGTTACAACCACTTTAAAATGAATCCAGTATATACTGCAATATGTTCAGAAGTGGCTTATGGCAAAAGGGATTGTATAATTATTCCCTTCTAGCTATTCAGTTTTGCTGACAGTAGATAATAACTGTGTAGACCTACACCCTACATAACCCTAGGGGGCCTTTCAAAGCAACAGATTTTGAAAAAAAATACAATAATTGCTGAAAATGGCAGCAGCCACCACCAAGCACACAACGCTTAAAATACAGTTTGAGTTTTGTCAGGAGGGGTGTGGGGATGAGGTAGAGAAAAAGAAAAATGTACGTGGATTTGTATTTGTTGTGCACCTATATGATTAAAAGGATAATTCTGCAGTGATTCTCTGAATTCCTATGTTAATTTCTACAATTGTATTTCCTTTTAAAGAATACATTAAATCATAAAATCTCATCTAGAAAGAGATGGTATATATTAGATTGCTACTTACATAGCCCTGCTCTTCCCTTTTACCCTCCCACACTGTGACTACCAAGGTTACAAACAAGTCCAAAGAAATGTTGAGAAATAGGCTAAAAACCTGTCCCGCAAGGCCCCAGAGATAAGTAGTAGACTCATTACTCACAGCTGTAACTTCTCTGGCTCTCCTTGCCAGGAAGCTTTTATAAGCACCTCACTCTTTTGTACCCCAAAATAATAATCAACTAAAAATAACCTAAGTGATGATACATAAATTACTGGGGACAAATCATCTAAGAGTAGTGGCCTCAGAGGGAGCTCCTGACCCTATGAAAGAGGTAGTTGGAAAAGAAAAGAAAGGAGGTTTCTTCTACAGCTGAAAAGATATTATATGGGATATTAAAGATGAACAAAATACGACACAGAAAAAAGAATTTAATCTGTAAACTTCCCATGCAATAAGACAGTACTGACAAGATCTCGGCCCCTCTACTTATCATCACAGTCATACATCTCTATACACATTGGTGCCACAGCAATCTCCATTGTGTCTGTGTCTTGGAAGGCACTGCATAATACTGCTTTCTTCCTTCTGTGATGCTTCCTCTAACGACCAGGCAGGATGGGACAGAGGGAAAGATTTTAAGGCAAAGATATCATCGGAGTCCACTTACCACGAATAAAGATGAGAAGTCTCTAATACCACTAAGGGAGAAGTGAAGCTGGTAGGAAAATATCATGTGTTGGAGAAAAGGTGATTTAGAGTTATGCTGACCGTCACTGGCCCAGATAACATTAGCTTATTCTGTTATCTCTAACTTCCCTCAATTTCTCTGCATCTACAGGATCTCTATAACTATTTCCTTTCTTTATTGCGTGACTCTTGTTCTGAAATCATTTCTTTATTTTTATGCTTAGATATAAGTTGGAATGAGGCAGGGCATAAATTCATGGAGTCATTTAAGACATTAAGTTGAGGAATATCATAAATATAAACTACATACATGATTGTCAAATTCTAAGTATATTTATAGCAAATGAGGACAACATATAGCTCTATGCCTCCTAGTAGCCAATGTGAAACAGGAAATATGACATATTACTTACCATTCATTATGTAATGTATCTATACATTATATATGTAATAAAATATGAGCACCATTTTATGTGCATTCTGGACTGAATGTCTGTATCCTCCCAAAGTTCATATATTGAAATCCTAACCTACAATGTGATAGTCTTTGGAGCTAAGACCTTTGGGAGGAAATTAGTTCATGAGGGTAGAACCTTCCTGAATGGAATTATGCCCTTTTAAGAAGAGATAAAGAGCTTGCTCTTGCCCTCTGTCTCTTACATGTAAGGATACAACCAAAAGATCACCTTCTGCAAACCAGGAAGAGTGCCATTACTGACATGGATCTGCCAACACCTTGATCTTGAACTCCTCAGCCTCCAAAACTGTGAGAAATAAAGTTCTATTGTTTACAAACCACCCAGTCTATGACATTTTATTATAGCAGCCCAAAATAACTAAAACAGGGAAGACAAATCTTTTACACACAGTACTCTAAGATGAATTTATCATGTGCATCTTTATGTAAGGATGACCAAAATATAAAAATTATGGGCAAAGTCTTCTCACAGGTTGCTAATAAATGTTGCAGAACCTTTATATAGACGTATCTTAACATAATTCTCAGTGAAGTTAAAAGCATAATGTTAAAGCATGGAGCAAAATCGTTTCTGCAAGGTCTGTATATATGGCTATCTGGTGGTCTAACTTTACCTAGGCTTGAGAATCCAGAAGAATGTATGTTTGGCACCTCAACATTCACATCCAAGAACAGTCCAAATGTGATAAGGACTGAATACAAGGAAGAATCTCAGAGGGAAAGCCACCAGGCCTCCCAAACTAAGGATAGTGTTGTCAGCAGATCTCTCCTTGGAGAAAAGTAGAGAAAGCCAAGATCAGAAGGCCACATATTAAAAAAAAAAAAAAAAAAAAAAAAGTCAGGGTCAAGAAATTACCAACTGGGAAGGGTCTAGACAAGCAAGAGTTGACACTGAGAAGCAAGCTAATGCATCAGAGTATAAATGGGAGAAGGAGATCCCAGAAAAAGGACACAAGTGATAGCCAATCCCTTAAATCATTCATTTTATTTAAGCCTTAGGGAATCTCTCTGGATTGATGATTAAACATAGTAAAATATCATCTAGATTTTTGGTTTTGGTTAAAAAAAAAAAGGCAATTTAAGACTAAAGTCACAAGGAGTGAATGTTTGAATCACACAGGTGTTCTGTATGGAAGTAACATACCTTTTTCTATAGAGACCAGATATGAAAGTGGGAGGATGATATTTTCTTTTGAAAATTAGTGTATGTTTTGTATTCTTATCCTGAAATTGGAAAACCATCTAGAAGGCATTTGGAGCATTGTGTTGGTATTTAAAAATCAATGTCACAAAACTTCTGCATCAATTTCACAATATGAGCTCTCCGAAGTTATTCAGGGTCATGGACTGTGGTCTCCACAAGGGCTTGGCAGAGAGGATGGATGGGAGTTGAAACCCATTCATGAGTCTTCATGAGTCTCTGTTTCAAGATCATGGGTGCCCTGAGGAAGGCAGACCTTTTTCCTATTGTTACAAATGCTCCAACAAGATTGGCAGAGGCTCTGGGGGCCACAAAGGAAGAGCCAAACCAGAATTCAGACAGAGGCAAGGGTTTGGCAGGAAAGGGCAAGTGATCCACCAGGGCAGGGACGGATATACAAAAGAAAAAATTCCCAGAAGAGCCAGCAGTAGCTGCAGAGCTGCATAGAAAGAAGCTGTATTGGTGAGCACCATAATTTAGCACAATTCCCACATGAAAACTGAAACTATAAGCAATGGGGGCTGTTACAAGCCACTGGAGACAGAGCTGTCACAATGATTGCTGTACAGAAATATTGAAATTTCAATTCTGATTGCATGAGAAATATTGTAGTAGTGACTAATAGCAAATTATAGAAGCCACTTAACAATACCTGTTTTACTTGTAACCTACAATAGCAACTATTAACAGCAATTGTGATAACAATGTGCTCACTAAGAATTAAGAACATTCAAATCTGGAAGAGACAAAGAAGTAAAAAAAGTAGTTTATAGAGCGTCTGAAAGCCTGAATAGGCACAGGTGTGACAACTGGAAGTCAATTCTAACAGAAGAAAGAATGGTTGATAACTGCTGGAGATGTCAAGGATATTTCAGATATGTATACCAAATTCCTTGAAAGCTTTACTCAAATACATTCCAATAAGTACTCAGAACCTGCTTGATGCTAGATTAATGAAAGTTATAATTAAGCAAGAAATTATTCAGAAAGAGATACTGTCAGAGAACTGAAAAAAAAAAAAAAACCTTTAGTTTTCAAAGATTGAATATAGAAATGCTTAGGAGGGCTTTGGAGCAGTCAGATCTTAGTTTAAATTCTGCCTCTGCCCTTTAGTAACATGTATCTTTGAGTAAGTCACTGAACATTTTTTAATAATAAGTAAAAAACTGTGGAACTATCAAGTATCCCTTTATTCTCTTAAAAATTATTGAAGAACCCAAAGAGTCTCTGTATACATGGGTTGTAACTGTCTATATATATATAGCTCTGTCAGCCAGGCTGGAGTGCAGTGGTAAGATCTCAGCTCACTGCAACCTCCGCCTCCTGGATTCAAGTGATTCTCCTGCCTCAGCCTCCCACATAGCTGGGACTACCGGTGCATGCCACCATGCCCAGCTAATTTTTGTATTTTTAGTAGAGACAGGGTTTTACCATTTTGGCCAGGCTGGTCTTGAACTCCTGACCTCGGGTGATCCACCCACCTTGGCCTTTCAAAGTGCTGGGATTACAGGCATGAGCCACTGCACCCGACCAGTATTCAAAAAATTAAACATAAAATAAATATATATATATATATATATATATATATACTCATTGATTCATATAAATATAACAATAACAAACCCATGACATGTTAACGTAAGATATTTTTACGTAAAATACCCATATTCAAAAATAGTGAGAATCACGTCATGTTTATATGTTTACAAATCTCTTTAATGTTGTTAATTAATAGAAGACAGCTGGATGCTTCTGTATTCAATCTGTTACAATAGGTTATTTTGGATGAAGTATATGAGGAAAATCTGGCTACACACAGATATGTCGTTGTGTAAACAAGAAATATTTTAATAGCCTTTTAAGATGATTATGGATATTCTTCTTTGATACCGAATCAAAATTTGATAGGTGGTAGTGTCTTAAAGGTTAATTGCAATGTGGAATCTGAAGCCAGATCAGTGAACTTTGTGTGGTCTGCTACATTGAAGTTCACTGGTCTGCCTTGCACTTGAAATGGGTCTTTTATCAGTGCAGCGGAAGTGTTTCTGTAAACATCCCACTTTGCCACACGGAATATTAAAAAGTGATATATTCAAGAGTCATGATTTAATATAATTAGTACTTTTTACTGTTCCTTCAAAGACATTTCAAAGTGAAACTGGCAATTTAGTTTTTTACTATGAGTGTGTGGCAATGAATAATACAATGACTATGAGTACAGTTTCGGGCCACTGCCCCTTCACATTTGGGATAAGATGAATTTAACTCACTATTGTTTTGTACGATCAGTGCAATTGTCACCACAGTGAAAAAGGTCAATATTAAGGCTTTAGTATTATTATGAAAACAATTTACCCTCACAGGATACCTGAAAGTGCCTTGTTGACACTAGGGGTCAACAGACCACACTTTAAGGACTGTTGCTTATTAATTCAGAAACACCAAAGTTCGGACAGACTACCAGAAAAAAAAAACAACCTGAACACCTGTTCTACACAAAATACTATTTTTTTAAAAAAAGTGATATTGCCCTTACCTCCAAAAAACCCATAGTCAAATTGTACTGATGAAACAGATGCAAAGAGATAATTTTTAAATGAAGTATTATAACTGCTATCACACTAAATAGATAGAGGCAAAAAATAGAGGCAGGATTCTCCTCCCAGGGACTAAGGATATAAAAATGAAATTTATCTTTAAAATATTTTACATAATATATTAATGTTAAATAAAACATGTTCATTATATAAAACTTAAAAAATTATTAAAAAGACAAAAAGAAATTACAATAAGTAGGACCCCAATCAGATTTAACTACAGCTAATAGTTTGACATATTTGATTCTTGTTCTTTTCCATAAATATACACAAATCTTTACTTATAGATTTGTGATCTCATTATATATATGTAGTTCTGTGTGCAGTTTTTAACTTGACATTAAACTATAGATTTTCCACATAACTTGAGCAAACCTCAGACATACGACTTTTTACAACATTATGCCATCAGAAGGATAAATCATAATTCACTTAACTATCCTTCCATATTGTATTTTGTATTTTGGGTAGTATTTGTTGTTCTTACAATTTAATATAAACTTAAATCCATTTCTGCATGTTGGCTTATTTCTCTTTAGGATTTCCCTGAAGTGGAGTCATTAGGTAAAGGGTAAGAATTTTCAGATTCTTTCCACACAAAGCCGAATTTATTTCAAGGAAGGTTATGTTTATCCAGTTGAAGATGCAAAACAAAGACATGTCTTCCTCCCCTCTCAAGAGTTTCCATTAAAAAGACAAAGTATTTTTGAAAAAATGAAACCATAACATTTTTGAATGTAGAAGAAAAGGTGCCAACATACTCCATATGAGGAGTATGGAATTTCAGGAATTTCTGAAACATAGAAATCAGAAGTAATTTGGTACAGAATAAAACAGGCCATAAAAAACCACAGTAAGGGAGCTCTGTAGAAGCTTCAAGTTCAAAGTGAGTAAGTACAAGTTCAGAACAAGGCCAAGATAAGCACATAAGTAGATTAATTAAAGCACTATTATTTAGAATGGCTGGACAAGGTATCCCCTTTTCTTCCCCTGCAGATAGAGGCTAGTGACTTTTTTTTTTTCTCTCAAGATTAAGGCCAAAGAACATTTCTCCTAAGAAAATGGGTCATCTCCCAGTGGAGAGTTACATGTATGAGTATTGAAGCCTGAGAGAAAGAAGCGCAACAACACTTAAGAGAATGTCAAACCTCCACATTACGTGGCAAAAAAGGATACAACATTGGACTAAGAAATTAAATTCACTAAGATTTTCCAGTCTCAAAGTAAAGTCCTCCTGACTTGACAATGGAGAGCATCATGGGACAGTTTACTTTTGGCCCATCAGCACCACTGTGCTGTGCCTCCTGTCAATATGGTGTGCCCTTTACAGTTTTGAAATTAGAATCTGACATTTAAGGGATGTTGGGAAAACAGGCCTATAACACTGCATGATAATCCCAAGCAAGCTATTTATACTAAACTAGTCCTTTATTCATAAATATAAATAGTAAACAAGGATCACCAGATACTGAAAAAATATTAATAGCATGAAAACAAAAAAATCAATATAAAGCTATACCCTAATAAATCCAAGTAAAAATGGAGTCCAATCAGGTTGAAAAATAGTTCTTCAAAAATGTTCCACCTAGTATCTTCAGAGTGAGACAAGAAGATACCAAGAAGATAAAGAAAGAAGAGCCTTCTACGATGAGTGAAAAATTCAGAGACTTAGAGTGAAGATTTGGAAATTTTTAAACAAAACTATCTAATTTTGGGCCAAATCAGTGACTTTTAAAGTTGTTTGGCCAATAAATATATTTAACATATGATACATTGTGTATAGGAATCTATATATTATATGTATAAAGTTTCACTAAGCAATACTTCCCCTTATTATCTCAACAATAATTCTATTTATTTTTAAAATGATTCATTAACTTTATTTCATGACCCATTGATAGGTTTTGATTCAGAGTTTATAAACAGTTGATTTAATGGTAGAATAAAACAACTGAAAACTAAGCACATGGTCTGTAGAATAAAAGTAGAGTCTCACAGAATAAAAAGCAACAAAAACATAAAGAGTATAAATTTAGGTCACAGATGAAAAATCCAGGAAGTCCAGCATCCATGCCGTAAGAACGAAATGGAGAGCAGAAAGAAACAACGGAAACAATAAAAGCAAGCAAAACAGAAAGACACATGCTTTTAAATGGGAATGGTTCAAGAAGGGCTGAGCAAGATAAATAAAATTTAAAAAACAAAACCAGAGACATACTCCTACAAACTTCCTGATGAGATTTCAGAATTCCAAATTAAAGAAAGGACCTTAAAAGGCATCTAGAGAGAATAAACCAATTACATACAAACCAACAGGATCCATACGTGTATCTAACACCACACTCCTCATTATCATCAGTTTCTCACTAGCAATATATACACAAACACATGAAAAAGAAAGATTTTTTAAATCTTAAAGAAAAACACTGAGTTTATAATTTTATACCCTGCCAAACTAGGGTAAGAGGAAAATAAAATCATTTTTGCAAATGCAAGCAAATAGAAAATTTAGCACTCAAACATTCCATGTGAAAGAAATTACTAGACCAGATTTTCCATCAAAATAAAAAATAACTCCAATAATGATGATGACACAGAGTACAAGAAACACAGGCAGCTGATGGAAAAATAAATACAGAAAATGGTAAAGAAATGAGGGAGAATCAATGACAACTTGATGATCAGAAGAGTATCCTTTCAGCAATAAAGTTTGTAGACAAAGAATGTAACTTTTCTATGGGTCCAACTACACTATGCTTTACCATGATATATGTGTACAGAATTATAATATTTTAATAATGTTTGTTGGTTTCAGTTTTTAGTATCAATCTACTAGCAATGCACAAAACTGCAGTTACAGAATTTGACAAATGCAATAACAATGTATCACATTTTATAAAATGGAGGATGAAAAAGAGGGGGAAAGGTAATGAAGCCTATTAATTCCTTTTCTTTGAGTCGTGATAAAAAATATTATACATATATAGATACACCTACACTTAGGCATATATATATGTACATGCATATATAAATCACATATATGCATATATATATATAGGTAATAAATCAAGAAATCTAGAAGAATTAGAAAAATAAAAGCCTACAAAGATTGGCAGGAAGTTAGGATGTTTTACACCTTTCATTTTTCATAAGTTGAAAGTACTACTTCAAGTTGACAAGCAAAAGTATGAGGGTTTTAAGATTTTAATATTCATCACCAGAACAGAACTAAAACTACTGTTAACAATGGTTGTCTCTAGCAAGTGAGATTGGAAAGGAGAGAATTTTATCTTAATATTTCACCTTCTCTATTGTTTGATGTTCTTATCATATGTAAACATATATATATAACCACATATATATGTGCTTTTTAAAGAGACTTCTCACCATTTTACCCTATCCTTCCCAAAATTATTTTTAAAAATAGCTTTGCTCAATCTATATGAAGAAAAATTTCATTTTTATTTGAATGGTTCTAAATATCTTAAGTGCCCTTAAAGTTCATTTGTAAAGTATCTATTTATACCATTGGCCCATATGAATTTTACTTTTACTGATTTATAAGAATTATTTGTATACTAAGACAATCAAATTTCTGCTTGTTTTATTTGTGGCAAACCTACTCACTGATTCCTCATTAACCTTGTAATATTATTTCTAGGGTATCTTCTTTACTTCAAAAAAAAATCTTTTTTACATTTACTTTTTTACTTTTCCTTTTATGTATATGCTCCGCCTTAGCTTTATATGCACAACTCTTATGCACCTTGCACTTTCATACATTATATATTGATATCCTCAAAATACCCTTCCTATACTTGAATTTGCATTTTATATAGTAGACAATTAAGAGTGAATTTGAACCATTTTATGGAAAATTTCCAGGCCCCTGACAGGCTACCTTGAGAGGTAGAGCAGAATGTAGAAGCCAAGGCTTTGTGATGACATTACATTTAGGCAGAATTGCAGTCAAATTCAGAACCCTTTATCACCCTGTGTGAGGGTGAAGGGGGGTCTCCCACAGAGCCACTGGGTGCCTGGGGTCTTCTAGCTGCTTACTCAAGCAGGACCACTGATTATATCACAATATGCAACTTTCCTACCACCATTCTCATGTTGTTTCTTTCTCCATTTTCACTGTAGCAAGAACTATGAGGTCCCATGCAGTGATGAGCAGCAAGAATGCAATAGAGGAGGAGCCCTCAACTGTCCTGTATGACAGGTGCTGGGGGAAAAACTCACAGAACACCAGCTGCCTCAACCTATAATGATAGAGGTAGAGAGCCCATCTTTCCTTCTCTCCTGTTCTGGGCACCAAGCAGGTCCTGGCAAGGAAGTTTAAAGACTGAGAGCTATCTGACTTCTGCTTGTGAGAAATGAGGGTGCAATCATGGGACAGGAAGAGTAGATGCTTGTCTTAATGTGTTCAATCCAAGGGGAAAATGAGAATGACCGGGGGACATAAAGACAGCCTCCTAATAATCTTAGAACTTGTAAAAGCTCTTAAAAGTCCTCTAGATTTCCCTTACCCAAGACAGGGAGTGAATGCAGAAAACATATTGGAATTTTAAAATTGTTTTTCAGCTTTCTAAAAAAAGAAGATACCCCTCCCAAAATAAGCAGGATTACTGGTCTACTTTGGGGCATTTAAATTTCAAATACATTTTTAATAATTATTACCTACTAATCTAAGCAAGATTTCATCATGCATAATAATAATTTTCCTATTTGGAAATTCTTCCTGAACCTGGGATATAAGTTAAATATTCATTCATGTACATGTTCTTCCTAGATTCTTTAAAGTCTTTTTATTTATTTAAATTTTTCTGTTTAATCCATGTAGAATTCATTTTGACATATACTATGCAAATATGCTACCATTAGATTTTTCTTTATATAAACCAGTTTTCACAGTATCATTTATTGAACAATTTATATCCTTCCTGTTCTGTAATAGTTAACAAGAATGCTAACTTATTGATGTATTTATGGGAATATGCTTTTATTAGTAATAAAAGTACTAGAAGATTCTAGTCATCTGAAAAGCTCAATAATTTATCAGAATGTTGTTGGGTAGAGATGAAATAAGAACGAAAGATGATAAATGTTCTTAAGGATATTTCATCTAGGCCTTGATAAAAGATGAGAAAATAACCTCACAACAAAGC
Organism: Hylobates moloch; assembly: GCF_009828535.3. Classification (NCBI taxonomy): domain Eukaryota; kingdom Metazoa; phylum Chordata; class Mammalia; order Primates; family Hylobatidae; genus Hylobates; species Hylobates moloch. The sequence goes on along the minus strand of NW_026652288.1, from coordinate 79,030,169 downwards.
ACAACAGACCTTCATAGTAACTGAAACTAAATGTCTGTCTCCCCTGATAGAAATGGATGTTGATTATAGTTTTGTATCCTGATAAATTTCCTCAATTTTAGGTATGTCAGTGCTATCATCACCATATTCTATGGTCTCTATATATATTCTGTTAATTCCATTAGAATGGAGACTATTTCACCGAGGGCCACTTTAATGAACACTCTTAATTCAGTTATTTTCTTTGACTGTACAGGCATGTAATCATATTTTTTCAAATAATAGTGTTAATTTCCTTCTCAAAATGTGTAAGTTTATTTTTATTTCAGAACATATGTTATTAGCTAGAACTTTCAGAACAGTGTTTAAATTAAAATAGTGTACAATAATGAGGATCCTCAACTTATCTCAACTACGTTTAATAAAGTCACCAGCATTTTATTTTTAAAATTTAATTCATTTATTCCAAATTTAATTGTATTCTAAAATAATAATGAATATAAATTTTTGTAGCATCATCAGACTTAATGATGTGGTGTTAGGTTAATACAGTTTCTAATGTGTGACTCTCTCTGCTTCTTTATATAACTTTACTGAAGTGTGGTAAATCTGTGAACTGCTATTTTTTTACTTGTCAATATTTTATTTTGGATTTTTGCCTTTGTATCAGATGAGTGCTTCCAAATGTTAAACCGAATTAAATATATTTTAAAAACCTGTAACAGTGGCATGTTTTGTGTGTGTGTGTGTGTGTGTGTGTGTGTGTGTGTGTGTGTGTGTGTTGTGTTATCTCAGTTAACAGAAAGAACACAGGTGATATCACGACTGGTTCAGCAGGCCAATCATAATCATCAGTAATCTAAGCTCTTTTTTTCTTTCTCCTTCATCATTTTTAACCACAAAGAATTTTGTTTCTTTCCCTCTTGCCACCTCATGTTATGAAATGACTGCAGCCACTCCAGACAACAAGCCCTTGTCTTCTATCTGATCCTTGTATTAGGACACCAATTCTGTTTTCTCTAGTGCTTCCCAATAGAGGTCCCCTTAAGCGCAATTGACCAGAATTGAGTCAATCAGCCATACCCAAGCTCTAATGAGGGTTTGGAAGAGGAACTGATAGAAAAGAGGAACAAGACTGTCATTCTTAGAATTAGACCAATCATGATTCATCACCTTAAGCTGGGCAGACTGCAGCCAGCACAAAGAAAATGACGATTCACTAAGCAAAGAAGGGGATGTGGTAGAGATGGCTCAAAGATCAAATTAATACATCTGCCACCAAATATATTCTATTTTGTCAGACGTATAGTGTTTTTGTAATAAACTTATCATATTCAGTGAGCAAAGTTAATACTGTCTCCCTAAAACGGGATGTGCAATATTCTCAATTTTTCATGCTCTGCAAGGGTATACAGAAGCATCCCTTCTCTAAAAAGCTGAAGGAACTCAGGTGAAATCACTTTATTTCAGAAACTTTTATGCAGAGTAATCTTTTATTTCGTACTATTCATTAGGATTGTTGTTCTAGCTATCTTTGATTTGTACTAGTAGAATGTTTTGAAAATTTGTATGTTTTCATTTCAGAAATGTTTAATTTCATTTACGTTTTCAAATATAGTTTGAAGTTTAAATATGAATATTTTAAAAACATTGCATTTACAATCTGTATATCCTTTCTAATTTAACATTAGTTATCTTTTATTCTTAATTTTTAACATTGTTTTAAAGAGTGTTATTAAATTTATTGTTTTTTATAATTTATTGATTTCTGCCTTCAGCTTTTTTACCTAATTTGTTTGCATTGTTTTATTTGTTCTATATTTGTGACTTCGAACTTTAATTAATATGTTTTAATTTTAATGTTTAATAATGAAAGCACATAAAGCTAAGAGTTTTCCCTTATGCTCTGCTTTGGCTGCATCACTTAACATACAATAATTCTAGTTTCCATTTTCTAACTTAGGATATGAATTTTTAGTATTGGAGATTTTTTTTTCTCTGAAAGAAGTCGTTAATTTCTAGTCTATTTGCCTTCCTTAACATTCATTCAATGAATATTTAGGTTAAAGAATGTACCCTGTACAATTTCAAGTTTAAAAGGATTTTGTAAATCAGTGTTTCTCAATTATTTAAAAAAGGGTGAGGTTTTTGAAAGATAGAGAGTTCAATTTTATGTCTATTATTTTAACCAGGCTAATTTTTCCTAATTGTGTTATTTTATTTTACTTAGTCTTTCATTGACTAATAGGATAGCAAATTCTTCCAAAACATTTATTTTTTATCAATTTTGCTCCCAATTCTAACAATGTCTGCCTCATTTTTATTTCTGTTATAACTTCACTGAGATTTTAATGTTCCTTTAAATCAAAGAAAAACAAAATCTTTCTGGAAAATACATTTTTATAAAATTCATATAACCATTTATGTTATTTTTCTGTTTGTGTTTGTCTGGGTATTTCCCCTGACTATTTGTTCTGTTAAATTTATCTGTTCTTGGGCAAGAAGGAAACAGTGAGACTTTAATTTTTAACCAAATGTGAAAGTCTTATGTGCTAACAGAGTTTATTAATTTTAAATGGCAGAATTATTATATTTGGTCTTCCATTATACAGTTTTATGCTGTTTTATAATGCTTCCTTTGATTTATAACTGTTTATATTTTATATCATCTAGTAATTTGCAAGGTGTGAAGAATAACTTCAATAGTGGTTATGTTTATATTTTTAAACTATCAATAACCCCCCCGCCAAATTGGAGATTTTTTATTCCCTATCATTAAAGATAAGGAAACTAGAAAAATTTTATCTCTCCTTATCCCCTACCTTATACTTTCAGGTCTTTAGTTAATATAATCTATGGGTTTAATCAATTTTCAACTAAATTATTGTGTTTCCACTGTCCATAGTATTTTAAGAATATTAGCTCTTCCACTGAATTTTATCATCAAATTTAACACAATAATTATTATTTAGATTTGTCTTTATTTAACTCTACTTTTTCTACTTCTCTTTTAATAAAGATTTCCTCACCAAGGCTAGAATGCAGTGGCCTGAACACAGCTCACTGCATCCTCAACCTCCTGCGCTCAAGTGGTCCTCCCACCTCCGCCTCCTGAGTACTTGGGACCACAGGCACACCACCACCATACCCCGCTAATTTTAAAAATTTTTTTGTAGTGATGGGGGTCTCACCATGCGGCCCAGGCTAGTCTCAAACTCCTAGACTCAAGCAATGGTACCACCTCAGCCTCTCAAGTGTTGGAATTAGAGGTGTGAGCCAACACACCTGGCCCATTTCTGTATTTTTAACATTTCAGCTTTTGGTCATCTCAATTGGGAGTCTCCTTATTTTTTTTTTTCAAAAAAGCTATTGTAATTTGTCTTTTCAATTAAAAAATTTTACTAGCTAATAGCAAGATATACATCTTTTCAACATTTTGTGAATTGCACTGAGTCCCATCCAAATTAATTTTCTTATTTTTTCACTTTACCAATTATTACTAATTGCTCCCAATATTCTGGGAATAGATTGATTTTAAGTCTTGGCATTTAATGTTATGAGTTGTTCCACCACCACCCCCATCCTAGTGAAAATTTTAGTGGGGATTTAAGGGTTGCTCACAAGACATCATTTTATCCTAGAACTTGAATATTTGTTTGTTATTTGACAATTGATCCTGATGCTAAACATTTACTTTTTGGTTCAGAAAATAATTCTCAGAAAAGAGAAGAAAGTAACATAGAAAGCAAATAAGAAATAGCCAAGAAAGAAAATCAAATATTGAATTTGCATGGCAGTTCAACACAGCATGAATGTGGTGAGCGTGGTTAGGAAGGAAACTTGTAAAGTTACCAGTTTGTTGGCTTAGAAAATGTTTGAGCTCAGTAACGTGAACTAGAGCAAACTGAAGTTTCTAAGATACAATAACCCATTTTCAGTTCTTACCCATTAAGTCCAAATTCCAACCCCATTCTTTCAAAGCTTTGTTTAGTGAGTATGATTATAAAAGCATGTACAACTTGCTGCATCCTTACTTCAGAAGTTAACTCAAACTCATCTGGTCACTAACAGAAGAAACTCAATGGTTTTATGGTCTCTTATGGTTTGATAGAGCATAAGATTGCTGGTTGCCATTGTCTACTTAATATATTTTCCTAAACTGTGTGGATAATGAAATAAGATATTCAGGTGAATTAAATGTTAATTATGTATACGGGTTGGTAAATATGCTCAGTGATTTAAGCTGATTCATTATATGAGCTTAAATTATTATTACAACAGTGAATGTCAACCATTCATGATACATTATCTTCATCACAAAGTATCAACAACCAAATTCAAACATGTGCTCCCCAAAAATTAATGACTACTATAGAATTATTCTCAATTTGCTCTTAAATAATTCCAGAAAAGTTCTTCTGATGCTGTAAACATTCCCCAAAATACATCTTCCCAGTTTCTCTTCTATCTAAATAACTCAAGAGAAATTTCAGATAATAATAAAGAATTTAAGCTTAGTAACCGTAAGTATTGCTGGGCACAGTGGCTCGTGCCTGTAATCCCAGCACTTTGGGAGGCCGAGGCAGGTGGATCACGACGTCACGAGATCGAGATCATCCTAGCCATCATGGTGAAACCCCATCTCTACTAAAATACAAAAAAAATTAACCAGGCTTGGTGACAAGCGCCTGTAGTCCCAACTACTCAGGAGGCTGAGGCAGGGGAATCTCTTGAAGCCGGGAGGCGGAGGTTGCAGCGAGCCGAGATCACGCCACTGCACTCCAGCCTGGTGACAGAGCAAGACTCTGTCAAAAAAAAAAAAAAAAAAAAAGGATTTGTCCGAGGTCGCACAGCTAATAAGAGGCAAAGATAAAAATCCAAAATAAATGTACCTGATACAAAAACCTATTTTCTTTCTGTTGCGATTTTGACCACCTCTTCTATGTAAATAATAATATCAAACATTGATTAAGTATTCACTATACTTTATTCATATTATCACATGTATGTCTCAAAACAAACCTTCCAGATAGGTTTTATTCTTCCAAGTTGCAGAGAGGAAATTGAGGCTCAGAAAAATTTAAATGTATTGTATTAGTACCTCATGAGAGAATGAAAAATGTATATCACTTCAAATCACTACATCTGTGGGCCCATGCAACAAGCATGAAATCTGTCTTGAAATACCTTTGAAGAACAGCATGATTGTTTTGGAGAGTTCTGGATATTAAAAAATCAAGTCAGAATTATTATTTTAAAAGGCAAAAAAAGCAAAGACAGCTCTCCCAGTAACAGGGACTAAGCCAGGATGGACACAGGAAGATGCATACTTGAATTATTCTGCGGTAGCTCACGGTTTGGAAGTCAGAGTAGGAAGCAGAAATGCATCAGCACTTCCCACTTATAAATACTGTAAATCATTCCTCTCTATGGCTGTCTTCTCAGCTGCCCTCAGCATTTTGGGAAGGAAAAGGTCTCGATGAGCCAGTTATCATTTTGCTCAGGGCTAAGCGTGAGCACTTTATAGCCCTATCTACTTGTCCACTGGCTGTGATGTGGGCCAACTTTGCTCATGTGAAACACAAAGACTCCCATGATTCAATTAAAGAGCAGCCCCTTAAAAAGAAGATAGGATTAAGTCCATACTACTATGAGAAATGGCTCAGTGAGAAACTGTCACATCTTTTACTGGATATAAAAAAAAAATAACAATGTTAACCTAACTAAAGGGTAAAATATGTTTTGTTTTTCTAAAAATTATATGTCTTAAGTTATATCTTTGCAGTTTAATTTGAAATGCACTTGTGGGGTATTGATTATTTAATCTGTACATGTAAATAATTTAGTCCTATATTCTCTTAGCATGTTTCTGGTTAATCAGATTTGAGGTCAGCATTACTCAAATACATGTTTACCTCCAAATTACCAAAATTGATTTCAGCTGATCTAGTTGGATTATATAGAATCCCTTTCATTTTAGCTGGTTGCAGAAGAACATCATTATTTTCTCAAAGATTCTATCCTACACATCTATTAAATTTATGTTGTATTCAGTCTTATTCCCAAATATGTCACATGCTCCACCAACTCTGAGATCTCATCAAAAAAGCCACATAATCCATGACATTGCCACCATCAATATGCAGATGCAACAGCTACACCTGTCATATTCTAAGGGCACAAACTCTGTCTTAAACCCTTTTAATGATGGGAGCACTTTAAGAGAAAGAACAATTAATACAATATCAAATATCTGGATTTCTCAGCTGGCACCAGAACTTCATGATTTTGTGGAATTGGGTTGGTATCTTAGCTTCTTAATTCTGTGATGGAAATGAAAAATGTATAGACCACTGCTTGCCTACCACACAGTTGTTGTGGTGATCAAAAGACACCACGTAAAGGATATGTACAGATGTAATGAGTACACTAGTTATAGTATGTAAAAATTAGAACCAACCTAAATATATTCAATAAGAGGTGAACGGTCTTCTAAATGTTATTAACATTCATATTATGAATTATGTTTATTAAGAGACTGTCATTAAATTGAATATGTTATGATATAATATTTTAAAAAGATACAATACTTCTGATTAAGTTAAAATATATTTTTTAAATCCCGACAAAAAACACCTCATAACGTTAACAGTAGCAATCATTGGATAGTAAAATAATTGCTGAGTTTAAAAAATAATAATTTTCTGGGTGGAGCCAAGATGACCGAACAGGAACAGCTCCGGTCTACAGCTCCCAGCGTGAGAGGCACAGAAGACGGGTGATTTCTGCATTTCCGTTTGAGGTACCAGGTTCATCTCACTAGGGAGTGCCAAACAGTGGGTGTAGGACAGTGGGTGCAGCGCACTGTGCGTGAGCCGAAGCAGGGCGAGGCATTGCCTCACTCAGGAAGCGCAAGGGGTCAGGGAGTTCCCTTTCCTAGTCAAAGAAAGGGGTAACAGACAGCACCTGGAAAATCGGGTCACTCCCACCCTAATACTGCGCTTTTCCAACGGGCTTGGAAAACAGCACACCAGGAGATTGTGTCCTGCACCTGGCTCGGAGGGTACTATGCCCACGGAATCTCACTGATTGCTAGCACAGCAGTCTGAGATCAAACTGCAAGGCGGCAGCCAGGCTGGGGGAGGGGCGCCCGCCATTGCCCAGGCTTGCTTAGGTAAACAAAGCAGCCAGGAAGCTCGAACTGGGTGGAGCCCACCACAGCTCAAGGAGGCCTGCCTGCCTCTGTAGGCTCCACCTCTGGGGGCAGGGCACAGACAAACACAAATTCAGCAGGAACCTCTGCAGACTTAAATGTCCCTGTCTGACAGCTTTGAAGAGAGTAGTGGTTCTCCCAGCATGCAGCTGGAGATCTGAGAATGTACAGACTGTCTCCTAAAATGGGTCCCTGACCCCCGAGCAGCCTAACTGAGAGGCAAATCCAAGTAAGGACAGACTGACACCTCACTCGGCCAGGTACTACTCTGAGACAAAACTTCCAGAGGAACTATCAGACAGCTGAATTTGTGGTCTCACGAAAATCCACTGTTCTGCAGCCACCTCTGCTGACACTCAGCCAAACAGGGTCTGGAGTGGACCTCTAGCAAACTCCAACAGACCTGCAGCTGAGGGTCCTGTCTGGTAGAAGGAAAACTAACAAACAGAAAGGACATCAACACCAAAAACCCATCTGTACATCACCATCATCAAAGACCAAAAGTAGATAAAACCACAAAGATGAGGAAAAAACAGAGCAGAAAAACTGGAAACTCTAAAAAGCAGAGCACCTCTCCTCCTCCAAAGGAACGCAGTTCCTCACCAGCAACGGAACAAAGCTGGATGGAGAACGACTTTGACGAGTTGAGAGAAGAAGGCTTCAGACGATCAAACTACTCCGAGCTATGGGAGGAAATTCAAAACAATAGCAAAGAAGTTAAAAACTTTGAAAAAAAATTAGACAAATGGATAACTAGAATAACCAATGGAGAGAAGGGCTTAAAGGAGCTGATGGAGCTGAAAGCCAAGTTTCGAGAACTACGCGAAGATTGCAAAAGCCTCGGGAGCTGATGCGATCAACTGGAAGAAAGGGTACCAGTGATGGAAGATGAAATGAATGAAATGAAGCGAGAAGGGAAATTTAGAGAAAAAAGAATAAAAAGAAATGAACAAAGCCTCCAAGAAATTTGGGACTATGTGAAAAGACCAAATCTACGTCTGATTGGTGTACTTGAAAATGACGGGGAGAATGGAACCAAGCTGGAAAACACTCTGCAAGATATTATCCAGGAGAACTTCCCCAATCTAGCAACGCAGGCCAACATTCACATTCAGGAAATACAGAGAATGCCACAAAGATACTCCTCAAGAAGAGCAACTCCAAGACACATAATTGTCAGATTCACCAAAGTTGAAATGAAGGAAAAAATGTTAAGGGTGGCCAGAGATAAAGGTTGGGTTACCCACAAAGGGAAGCCCATCAGACTAACAGCTGATCTCTCGGCAGAAACTCTACAAGCCAGAAGAGAGTGGGGGCCGATATTCAACATTCTTAAAGAAAAGAATTTTCAACCCAGAATTTCATATCCAGCCAAAGTAAGCTTCATAAACGAAGGAGAAATAAAATACTTTACAGACAAGCAAATGCTGAGTGATTTTGTCACCACCAGGCCTGCCCTAAAAGAGCTCCTGAAGGGAGCACTAAACATGGAAAGGAACAACTGGTACCAGCCACTGCAAAAACATGCCAAATTGTAAAGACCATCGAGGCTAGGAAGAAACTGCATCAACTAACGAGCAAAATAACGAACTAACATCATAATGACAGGATCAAATTCACACATAACAATATTAACTTTAAATATAAATGGGCTAAATGCTCCAGTTAAAAGACACAGACTGGCAAACTGGATAAGGAGTCAAGACCCATCAGTGTGCTGTATTCCGGAAACCCATCTCACATGCAGAGACACACATAGACTCAAAATAAAGGGATGGAGGAAGATCTGTCAAGCAAATGGAAAACAAAAAAACGCACAGGTTGCAATCCTAGTCTCTGATAAAATAGACTTTTTTTTTTTTTTTTTGAGACGGAGTCTCGCTCTGTCGCCCAGGCTGGAGTGCAGTGGCGCAATCTCGGCTCACTGCAAGCTCCGCCTCCCGGGTTCATGCCATTCTCCCGCCTCAGCCTCTCTGAGCAGCTGGGACTACAGGCGCCCACCACCACGCCCGGCTAATTTTTTTGTATTTTTAGTAGAGACGGGGTTTCACCGTGGTCTCGATCTCCTGACCTCGTGATCCGCCCACCTCGGCCTCCCAAAGTGCTGGGATTACAAGCGTGAGCCACCGTGCCCGGCCTAAAATAGACTTTAAACCAACAAAGATCAAAAGACACAAAGAAGGCCATTACATAATGGTAAAGGGATCAATTCAACAAGAAGAGCTAACTATCCTAAATATATATGCACCCAACACAGGAGCACCCAGATTCATAAAGCAAGTCCTCAGTGACCTACAAAGGGACTTAAACTCCCACACAATAATAATGGGAGATTTTAACACCCCACTCTCTACATTAGACAGATCAATGAGACAGAAAGTTAACAAGGATATCCAGGAATTGAACTCAGCTCTGCACAAAGTGGACCTAATAGACATCTACAGAACTCTCCACCCCAAATCAACAGAATATACATTTTTTTCAGCACCTTACCACACCTATTCCAAAATTGACCACATAGTTGGAAGTAAAGCTCTCCTCAGCAAATGTAAAAGAACAGAAATTATAACAAACTGTCTCTCAGACCACAGTGCAATCAAACTAGAACTCAGGATTAAGAAACTCACTCAAAACCGCTCAACTACATGGAAACTGAACAACCTTCTCCTGAATGACTACTGGGTACATAATGAAATGAAGGCAGAAATAAAGATGTTCTTTGAAACCAACGAGAACAAAGACACAACATACCAGAATCTCTGGGACACATTCAAAGCAGTGTGTAGAGGGAAATTTATAGCACTAAATGCCCACAAGAGAAAGCAGGAAAGATCCAAAATTGACACCCTAACATCACAATTAAAAGAACTAGAAAAGCAAGAGCAAACACATTCAAAAGCTAGCAGAAGGCTAGAAATAACTAAAATCAGAGCAGAACTGAAGGAAATAGAGACACAAAAAACCCTTCAAAAAATTAATGAATCCAGGAGCTGGTTTTTTGAAAAGATCAACAAAATTGATAGACTGCTAGCAAGACTAATAAAGAAGAAAAGAGAGAAGAATCAAATAGACGCAATAAACAATGAAAAAGGGGTTATCGGCACTGATCCCACAGAAATACAATCTACCATCAGAGACTACTACAAACACCTCTATGCAAATAAACTAGAAAATCTAGAAGAAATGGATAAATTCCTCGACAAATACACCCTCCCAAGACTAAACCAGGAAGAAGTTGAATCTCTGAATAGACCAATAACAGGCTCTGATATTGTGGCAATAATCAATAGCTTACCAACCAAAAAGAGTCCAGGACGAGACGGATTCACAGCCGAATTCTACCAGAGGTACAAGGAGGAGCTGGTACCATTCCTTCTGAAACTATTCCAATAGATAGAAAAAGAGGGAATCCTCCCTAACTCATTTTATGAGGCCAGCATCGTCCTGATACCAAAGCCTGGCAGAGACATAACCAAAAAAGAGAATTTCAGACCAATATCCTTGATGAACATTGATGCAAAAATCCTCAATAAAATACTGGCAAACCGAATCCAGCAGCACATCAAAAAGCTTATACACCATGATCAAGTGGGCTTCATCCCTGGGATGCAAGGCTGGTTCAACATACGCAAATCAATAAATGTAATCCAGCACATAAACAGAACCAAAGACAAAAACCACATGATTATCTCAATAGATGCAGAAAAGGCCTTTGACAAAATTCAACAACGCTTCATGCTAGCAACTCTCAATAAACTAGGTATTGATGGGACGTATCTCTAAATAATAAGAGCTATCTATGACAAACCCATAGCCAATATCATACTGAATGGGCAAAAACTGGAAGCATTCCCTTTGAAAACTGGCACAAGATAGGGATGCCCTCTCTCACCACTCCTATTCAACATAGTGTTGGAAGTTCTGGCCAGGGCAATCAGGCAGGAGAAGGAAATAAAGGGTATTCGATTAGGAAAAGAGGAATTCAAATTGTCCCTGTTTGCAGATGACATGATTGTATATCTAGAAAACCCCACTGTCTCAGCCCAAAATCTCCTTAAGCTGATTAGCAACTTCAGCAAAGTCTCAGGATACAAAATCAATGTACAAAAATCACAAGCATTCTTGTACACCAATCACAGACAAACAGAGAGCCAAATCATGAGTGAACTCCCATTCACAATTGCTTCAAAGAGAATAAAATACCTAGGAATCCAACTTACAAGGGATGTGAAGGACCTCTTCAAGGAGAACTACAAACCACTGCTCAATGAAATAAAAGAGGATACAAACAAATGGAAGAACATTCCATGCTCATGGGTTGGAAGAATCAATATCGTGAAAATGGCCATACTGCCCAAGGTAATTTATAGATTCGATGCCATCCCCATCAAGCTACCAATGACTTTCTTCACAGAATTGGAAAAAACTACTTTAAAGTTCATATGGAACCAAAAAAGAGCCCGCATCGCCAAGTCAATCCTAAGCCAAAAGAACAAAGCTGGAGGCATCACGCTACCTGACTTCAAACTGTACTACAAGGCTACAGTAACCAAAACAGCATGGTACTGGTACCACAACAGAGACATAGATCAATGGAACAGAACAGAGCCCTCAGAAATAATGCTGCATATCTACAACTATCTGATCTTTGACAAACCTGACAAAAACAAGAAATGGGGAAAGGATTCCCTATTTAATAAATGGTACTGGGAAAACTGGCTAGCCATATGTAGAAAGCTGAAACTGGATCCCTTCCTTACACCTTATACAAAAATTAATTCAAGATGGATTAAAGACTTAAATGTTAGACGTAAAACCATTAAAATCCTACAAGAAAACCTAGGCAATATCATTCAGGACATAGGCGTGGCAAAGGACTTCATGTCTAAAACACCAAAAGCAATGGCAACAAAAGCCAAAATTGACAAATGGGATCTAATTAAACTAAAGAGCTTCTGCACAGCAAAAGAAACTACCATCAGAGTGAACAGGCAACCTACAGAATGGGAGAAAATTTTTGCAGTGTACTCATCTGACAAAGCGCTAATATCTAGAGTTGTGAAATATTTCTGTAGACGATGTATATCAAATATATTGGTTAAACTGATAATTTAAAAACTAATTTAAGAGAATACTCAAATTTAATATATTTCCAATATCTGTTCAATGAGCTATTATTCACCATGGGAGTCAGATAATAAAAGCATGGGAGGTAATTCTTGACCTCTAAAACTTTTGATTTATACTGTTCACATGATTACAGTCTAATTTTCCTATGATAAGTATTTAAAATGTCATAGCTACATAATAAGGTAAATTTTGAAACTATTATATTCTATTAAGGCATCAAAAATTATCTGTGTATGTGTATATATGTGTTTGTATCTGCACATATTTGTTTTTTGTAAATTAAATGAAACATGTTCCAAATATTCTATTCCATTAGTCAAATTGAAGTAAAGTCTAAACAACCCTGAGATATATTTTCATTCCTCTTCACCATTAAGGAATGCGAGCCTTGTTCAAAATCATAAACCCAGTAAATGGCAGTCTGCCTGAAGTCAGAGCCAACTCACTTTCTACTATATCATATAACTTTTGCAATTACCACAAAAAAATAGATAATCACTCTCAGAATATCCTTACTCCCTCTGCAAAAAGGAACTCTCTCATGGGAAATAAATAAATTAATATCAACAATTCTAAAATAAGTATTTTTCCACATTTTAACATCTCTAATGTTGAGATGTATCTAAAAATAGATGACACATTTAACCACTGAGGACATCTTATATCAGCAATTAAGCTATCTGTAGTAAAAGACTAATGTCTGATTGTATGTTTACCCTGATTCTTGGGTAGCTCTACCCTGTTCAATAAGAGTTTACTGATCATGTATGTGGATTTCTGAGAAAGGCAAATTGCTGTCAATCCTTCTAAATACTTCCTCTCAAATTCTTTTGATAAGGGTTCTAAGCATCTATGAACCACATTTTCAGTAGCACTGTCAGTGAATGAAATATTGTAATAACATTTATTGCATATAATTTTGAATCCCTTTTCATCAATATTTTATTAGATATAATTCTGAATCATGATTAACCAGTATATTTTCTTAAAGTGGGCCAAGTCATAAAATTGAATATTTCACTTCCTTTGCCAGAAAGAAATTAAATGGCTAAGGGCAGGATCAAGAGGAAGGAGAAGAGGGATTGGGTAACCAATCCATTGGAAACATGATTCATGAATAATTAAGAATTATCTAGGTCAGTCAAATTAAGTATTTCTTGCTTCCGAGTATAGTCATTTGGCATCTCCTGATATTCTGGCTTACTCTGGTCCTTGAGTTACTTTGTCAATGGTGGTGGAAAATGTGTTTCTCTTTTACAGTAAAGCATATGTGTGATAAATGATTTGGTCACCCCTTAAAAATAAATTGTAACTGATGTTCTAAACCTAATGGTAAAGCTGAATAACTTATGGCATGAAAAAAACATGCTGTATTTCATTTGGTGCTAAAAAACCCAATTAAAAAAAAAAGATTCTACAAGTAAAAAGTGAAATATGATAAATCCAGACAGGAAATGTATTTATGAATAAGGAGAGAAGTGGATTAATACCATTAGCCTAAGTAAAACCCAAGCCTGGCTTATCCATTTTAAGAACTTCAGCTTAAGTTATTATTCTTCTATCACACCTTTTTACTATGACAACTTCTTACAAATAGTGTGTTTTTAAAATTCCTTTGTGTTAGAAGAGTCTCAAAATACAGTGCAGGTACTCTCTATTGAAATAGTTCAGGGCTCAGAAACTGGTGTGAATGGAGATTTATCTGCTTTCTCAAAGGAATCTTCTTGTTCACTGCTATAGCCCCTAGGTACTCTGTAGATGCCCAATCCGTATTTGTTTACTTCAGAATGAATAACAAAGAGAGTTACCTTCAAGGAAGGAAAAGAGCACTCTATATCCTGATTGCTCCATTTCTATAAAAGTGAGGCTTGCATCAATCACAACAAAATAAAATAATTCACCCCTTCCAGTCCAGGTAGGAGCAAGAAAGGGGAGATGAAAATGCAATCCTGGCAACTTGATCAAAACAAAGATGGGTTTTCCTACAGCATGTCTCCCACCACAAGAGCCACATGAGGCTCCAAGGTTAAGTAAAACTCTTCTATTACAGAAGACATGCATTGATTGACTGGGCTGGCTAGAAGGAAGCCTAGCTACAGCCACAATCTAGTTTACCTCAACAGTTAGGAATGTGCTCTGGAGCCTCATTATTTAATTAAGAGTAGAAATTACAACAGCACTAAATGCAATGAAGCAGCACAATTTGCAAGGGCTCTGAATTTATGGTTTCCATTAATTAACCAAAAGTAGTGTAGGCAAGTGAAATCAAGTGATCTGCTCAGCTATTAGAATTTTGAAAGTTAATTAATATAACAGCACAGATCATTGAACTTAGAAATTATGAGTAATATATAGAATTTTAAAGAGTATCATGATGTTTTATAATTACAAGATACTCCTCTGCTCCTTCAAATTGTATTCTTTTGAAGCTTGGTTCCTTAACTCAATTCAAGATCAGATATGGCTAAATGCATATAAAGAAAAAACAATTAGAAAATTTGTGAATTCAATCCTGCAAACACTTCTAATAATTGATTTGCTTATTTACTTGATCAGCTGCAATTATTACAGACCATTAGTGGCCATTAATAAATAAAACTATTTGCATTTCACTAGTGTGTTTGAATTTCAGGCTTCTCAAATTTCTCTCAAGGGAATTTCCTGTGACCATAGCTTAAAACACAGTTGGGCATATTCTCATTTCTCCTCTGGAATTGAGGTAAAACATGAGGAGAATTGGAGGCAGTGCAAACTGCCACCACTGCCATTATGTAATTTCTACATAACCTGTGTTCCTCATTGGGTTTCTCTTTAACAGCTCTAGAGCACTGAGGGATATTGTTCTTCTTCATCTGAGTGAAGAGCTGTGTAAATAAAAGTCAAGTCTTGCCATTCACATCCAAATTTAAGCTTGTTAAAAATAGATACGTGTTGTAACTTGGATTGCATTTACTCTGATGTCTTTATAGGTTCCTATTACAGCTCAGCACGTTTTAAATTACAGAGAAAAAAAATGGCATTTATAGTTAGGGCATCAATGATCTAAAATAAATTTTATCTGTATAAGCATAGATTCATATTTACTTCACAATTAGAATAATTATCAACTACTGCATCCCTAAAATGTGCCTGATAATTTGCTAGTGCTTTACATAGATTATCTTATCATTGCTGAAAAGAATCTTGAAAGGTAAGTCCTCATTTTATAAAAATGGAAGCTGTTATGGGCTGAATTTTGTCACCCTCCAATTTACATACTGAAGTCTTAATCTTCAGTATTTTAGACTAAGATTTGGAATTACTATTTGCAGACAGGGCCTTTAGAGAGATAATTAAGGCTAAACGAGATTATAAGGGTGAGCTCTAATCTGATCTAAAAGAAAAAAGAGATCAGGACATAGACAACACAGATCGGGGAGGACCACATGAGGTTACAGTGAGAGGATGGCCATCTGCAAATTAAAGGGAGGGGCCTCAGCAAAAATCAAAGCTGCCAACACCTCCATCTTGTAGTTGCAGTCTCCAGAACTGTGACACAATAAATTCCTGTTGTTTAAGCCAGCCAGTTTATGGTATTTTGTTATACCAACAAAATACCCAGCAAACCAATATGAAAACAATGATGTTGAGATAGCAACTCTCCATTCTAATGGCTGAGTATTTCACTTACTCTGTCTTACCAACATTACTAATGTATAAAATATCTTAAAAATGGGTGAGAAATATGTAAATCCATGCCTCTCTGCTCAAAGAAATTTCTTTCCACCACTCCAGTGATTTAAAAAGAAAAAAAAAAATGTTGTCAAGAGAAACATATAAAATCAGAATAGTAAAGCATAAAAATAATCCTATTTTGAACAAAACATGAGTGAAGATCAGGTACCCATTTCCATACCCATTGGGCCACTGACATCTGATACTGCCCTTTCTCTGCCCTGGTAGCTAAAGGACTCAGCTGAGAAATCACTGCAGTAGACAGTACTACTGCTCTTAAGGAAGCTTGTCCACTCCAAGATTTGGGCTTTTGAATATTAAAAACTTCTTCCAACCACATATGTTTTCATCCCAACCAGTAAAAATATAAGTAAAATCCTATCAGTAGCCCCAATTTTCTAAGAATGAGAGCTGTCCAAAGTTATAATACACTCCCGTGAAGGGGGTAAGTTTCCTGTTCAAGCATAGGTCGGATGATGGATCACCCAGCAAGGTTGTTGTTGACTTAAAATCTCATCTGTGCTAGCATTTAAAAACTGCTTTGTGGAATTCTATGGTCTTACAGAGCCACCTGCAAACACGAAAAAGGGGTCAATGGAGCGTACAGTTGCTGAGTACTAAGCAATGTTGATTATGCATCTTTATGCGTTTTACTTGTAGCTAAAATTGTATGGTTGGGAGATAATTCCTAAGAGCTGGCAAAGGGCAGCAGATAACAATTAGCGTTTTTAACAGCTTTATCAAGGTAAAACTGATACACAGGAAACCACAGACATTTGTAGTGTATAATTTGATAAGTTTTGACGTATGTACATGTTGATGAAACCGCCACCAAAATCAACATAATGAATATATTCATTATTCCAAATAGTCTCCTAGAGACCCTTCATAATTTTGCCCTCCAGCCCTTCCCAGCCTCTGCACCTTGCCACCCCATAAGCACCACCAAACAAAAACTGACCTATTTTCTGTGACTAAATATTTATTTACATTTCCTATAATTCTATAAAAATGGAATTATTCACCATGATTTTTGTCTAGCTTTTTGAGATCATTGTTTTGAGACTCATCCATGTTGTGTGTATACAGTATATTCCTTCTTTATTGCTGAGTACTTCATTGTATGGCGATATCACAGATTGCTTATCAGTTCACTTGTTCATGAACATTAGGGTTTTTTTTTCCAGTTACAGCTATTACAAATAAAGCTGCTATGAACATTCATGTACAAATCTTTGTACAAACGTATGCTTCCATTTCTCCTGGGTGTTTACCCAGGAGAGAAATGGCAGAGCAACAAAAGCATGTGCTTCAATTTTTAAGAAACTGCCAAACTGTTTGCAAAGTGGTTTTACCATTTTACATTTCCACAAGCAGAGTATGAAAGTTCTAGTCTCTCTATATTCTTGCCAATATGATCAGCTTTTCAAATTGTAGACATTCCAGTAGACGTGTAGCTATATTTCCTTAGTGTTTTAACTTGCATTTCTCCAAAGCCTTAAAATGTTGAGCACCTTTTCACATGCTTATTTGCCACCAAATATCTTCCTTGGTGATATGCCTATTTTTTTATTGACACATAATGATTGTATGTATTTATGTGTTACATATGATATTTTGATACCTATATATAATGTGTAATGATCAAACTGGAGTAATTGGGATATCACCTCAAACATTTATCATCTCTTCATGTTGGGAGCATTCCAAATCTTCTCTTCTCACTATTTGGAAATATACAATAAGTTGTTTTTAAGTAGCCCTCCTACTGTGCTATTGAACACCACTAGAACTTATTCCTTCTATTTAACTGTATTGTTGTACCTAAAAACCAATATCTTTTCACCCTTTATTTCCCACTACTATTCCCAAGTCTAGTAACCACAATCCTACTCTCTACCTCCATATGATCCACATTTTTAGCTCCCACATAATCAGCGAGAACATGTGATATTTGCTTTTCTATGCCTGGCTTATTTTACTTAATGTCTTCTAAGCTCATCCATGTTGCTGCAAATGACAGGATTTCGTTATTTTTTAATTTTTGCCAATTTTTGAAATTGAGTTGTTTTCTTATTGAATTCTGATGGTTCTTCATGTGTCCAGAATACATATCCTTTATCAGATGTATGCTTTATAAAATTATCCCATTTTGTAGCTTATTTTTATTCCCTTAACAGTGTATTTCCAAGAGCAGAAATTTTTAATTTTGGCCAAGTTTTATCAATTTGGTTTAAGGATTGTACTTTTGACATCACATGTAAGAAATCTTTGCCTAGCCCAATATCACAAAGATTCTTTTATGTCTCCTTCAAAAAACTTTCATAATTTTTGTTTTACATTTAGATCTATGATCTGTTTTAAATTATATACTTTCTGTTGCATTCCTTTTTGCTGCCTATGGACACCCAATAATTTTAGCACCATTTGTTGAAAAACAACAGCAGAACTACCCACTGAATTGGCTTTGCAGCTTTGTAGAAATTCAGCATTCTATGTGTGTATGAGTAAGTCTATTTCTGGGCTCTCTTCTTCTGTTCCATTGATATATTTATCCATTGTTATGCCAATACCATACTTTCTTGATTGCTGTAGATTTGTAAGCTTTGATACCAGGTAATGTTAGTGCTCTAACGTGTCTCCTACTGCAAAGTTGTTTTGACTATTCTGGGTCCTTTACATTTCCACATGATTTTTAGAATAAGTTAATCAATTTCTACTAAAAAATTAGCTGCTGAGTTTTTGGGTAGGACTGTATTAAATCTACAATTTGGGGAGAAATGGCTTTCAACAATATTGTGTCTTCTAACCCATGATCCTGACATATATTCCCCGTGGACTTAGGGCTTTATTTCTGTCAGTAGTGTTTTGCAATTTTCAGCATACAGTTCTTTCAAATATTTTATCAGATTTATCCCAAACTATTCCATACCTTTTCTCTCTATTGTGATATTGCTTTGTTAGTTTAAATATTATTTGTTGCTAGCATATAAAAATATATTTAATTTTTAATATTTGTCTTATGTCTTGCCAACATGCTAAATTTATTAGTCCCAGTATCTTTTTTACAGATTTTATCAGACTTTTGACAATCAGCCATCTGCAAATAAAGGCAGTTTTACTTCTTTTCCAATCAAAACAATTTTAATTTCTTTTTCTTGCCTAATTTTACTTGCCAGAACTTCTGTACAATGTTTAATAGAAGTAGTGAGAATACATGCCGGGCACGGTGGCTCACGCTTGTAATCCCAGCACTTTGGGAGGCCGAGGCGGGCGGATCACGAGGTCAGGAGATCGAGACCACGGTGAAACCCCGTCTCTACTAAAAATACAAAAAATTAGCCGGGCATGGTGGCGGGCGCCTGTAGTCCCAGCTACTCAGAGAGGCTGAGGCAGGAGAATGACGTGAACCCAGGAGGTGGAGCTTGCAGTGAGCCGAGATTTGCGCCACTGCACTCCAGCCTGGGCGACAGAGCAAGACTCTTTCTCAAAAAAAAAAAAAAAAAGACAGTATATATTCTTCTCTTGTTCCTCATCATACTAGGAAAAATTCAGTATTTTCACCATTAATTATGATATCAGCTATAAGGGTTTTTTTGTAGATGCCCTGTAACAAGTTGAGGAGCTTCTCTTCTATTCCTACTTAGCTCAGACTTTCTGTCAAAGGAATACTATTGGATAAAGAACCTGTGTGTGGGGTGTGTGTGTGTGTGTGTGTATTATATATATGTATATGTATATATGTGTGTGTGTATATATATACACACATATATGTATGTATGCATGTGTGTGTATGTGTGTATATATATACACACATACACACACACACACATACATGACGGAATACTACTCAGCCATAAAAATGAATGAATTGACAGCATTAGCAGCGACCTGGATGAGATCGGAGACTATTATTCTAAGTGAAGTAACTCAAGAATGGAAAACCTAATATCATATGTTCTCACTGATATGTGAGAGATAAGCTATAAGGATGCAAAGGCTAAGAATGATACAATGGACTTTGGGGACTTGGGGGGAAGAGTGGGAGCGGAGTGAGGGATAAAAGACTACAAATATAGTGTAGTGTATACCTCTGGGGTGATGGGTGCACCAAAATCTCACAAATCACCACTAAAGAACTTACTCATGTAACCAAATACCACCTGTACCCCAATAACTTATGGAAAAATAATTTTAAAAATAAAATGTTAAAAGAATACTAAATTTGTCAAATGCTTTTTGTGTACCTATTGAGATGATCAAATGTTTTCTTTCTTTTAACTTTTAAGTTCAGGGGTACATGTGCAAAATGTACAGGTTTATTACATAGGTAAACATGTGTCATAAGGGTTATACAGATTACTTCACCACCCAGGTATTAAGGCTTGTACCCACTAGTTGTTTTTCCTGATCCTCTCCCTCCTCGCCCCCTCCACCCTCTTATAGGCCCCAGAGTGTGTTTTTCCCCTCTATGTGTCCATGTGTTCACATCATTTAGCTTCCACTTATAAGCAGGAACAGGAACACTTATTTTGTTTTCTGTTCCTGTGTCAGTTTGCTAAGGATAATGGCCTCCAGCCCCATCCATGTCCCTGCAAAGGACATGATCTCATTCTTTTTTATGTTTTCTTTTTAAATTTGTTAATTAGTTAGTTCATAACCATATTACACTACATCCCTGGGATAAACTTCACTTGGTCATTACGCATTATCCTTTGTACACATTGTTTGATTTTCTAAAATATTTAGAGATTTTACATTAATGTTAATGAAGGATATTGGGCTATAGTTTTTCCTCTTGGAATGTTTTTATCTAGTTTTGGTACCATGACAATGCTGGTCACAATGATTTGGGAAGTATTTTCTTAAATTTTACAAAAGAGTTTGTATAGAATTGATATTATTTCCTCCTTAAATGTTTAGTAGAATTTACCAGCGAAGCCTTATAGGTCTGGAGTTTTCTTTGTTGGAGATTTTGAACTACAAATGCAATTTGTTTATATGTAAGTATAGTGCTATTCAGGTTATTGATTTCTTATTGAACGAGCTTTGGTAATTTGTGTCTTTCGATGAATATGCTCATTACATCTAAGTTGCTGAATTTCTTGGCATAAAATTATTCACAATATACATATATATTTTTTTTGAGACAGAGTTTCACTCTTGTTGCTCAGGCTGGAATGCAATGGCACAATCTGCCTCCCAGGTTCAAGCAATTCTCTTGCCTCAGCCTCCCAAGTAGCTGGAATTACAGGTGTGTGCCATCACGCCTGGCTTTTTTTTTTTTTTTTGTATTAGTACAGACCGGGTTTCACCATGTTGGTCAGGCTGGTCTTGAACTCTTGATCTCAGCTAATCCTCCCATCTCAGCCTCCCAAAGTGCTGGGATTACAGGCATGAGCCACCACACCCAGCCCACAATATTTTCTTGTCTTTTTAGGAGGTGTAGAATATAGAGTAATGTCACCTTTCTCATTTTGATTGTGGCAATTTACGTATTCACTCTCTTTTTTTCTTATCAGTCTGACTAGAGATTGATCAATTTCATTAATCTTCTCAAAGACCCAGTTTTTTGTTTCATTGATCTTATCTATTTTTCTGTTTGCTGTTTTATTGATTTTTTTCTCTGATATTTAGTATTTCCTTTTTCCTGCTTACTTTAGTTTTAATTTGTACTTATCTTCTGGTTGCTTAGAGTGGAAGCTGAGGTCACTAATTAGAGATCTTCATTCATTTCCAATATAAGCATTTAGTGCTAAAAATTTCCCCCAAAGTACTGCTTTAGCAGCATCTCACAAATTCTGATTATGTTGTATATCCATTTGTATTCAGTTCAAACACTTTTTATTTTCTGGTTTTGATTCCTTATTTGACCCATGGGTTATTTAGAAGTGTGTTATAATTGGTTTTCAAATATTCAAGGAAATTTTTCAAATATCTTTGTTACTAATTTTATATTAATTTCCATTGTGGTCTGAGAATATATTTGTATGAATTTGGATCATTTTAAATTTATTGAGATTTGTTTTATGGTCCAGTGCGGTTTACCTTTGTAGTTGTTCTGAGTCATTCGAAAAGTTCAGTTACTCGGTTACAGTTTGGTCCCTTCTGGTTTTCTTTTATAACTTAATAGATAGCTTCAAGGCACTACTAGGGCTATTTATTCCTGTTGAGACAACGGAAAACTTCCCTTCACCCTCTGAAGGTTTGCTGAAAATCAACTGACAAGAGACAAATTAATAGGATAAAATGCTTACAAATTTATTTGCCATAATTTTATGTGACAGAAAAGCCTTCAGAATGAAGGCCCAAGACACAGGAGAAGCTGTTCATTTTTCTGTATAGGTTCAGCCAAGTATGAACAGCTGTGTAGAAATATAATTGGACACAAAGGATATAATCCAATGTTTATAGATGGAGGGGAAATCCCAGCAAGGCCTATCTATTTAGATTCCTCTTGAGGACTCTCTGAAGCATTTCTCCCTTCTGGGTATGGGGAAGGACCCATTCTGAAATGGGGGTCCTATGGCTTACAATCAAACATGGTAGGCCAGATAATTTCTTTAAGGCCAGATTTTACACAGAAAGGTGGAGGGAAAGTTATAGTAACGTTTATTTTGAGGTTTTATGAATAGCTTTGAGAAAAGGGGCTCTGGTTTCTCTGATTTGCCTTGGAGAAGAGGGATTCTGGTTTGTATGGCTAGCCTCAAGGGAGAATGACAGACAGGAGAACAAGAGGAGTTCAGAGAGAAACTTTGCTTCTGAGACTTCTGCTGCCTTCATTTGGAGGTATCATTTTCTAGCCCAACCTCCCCACTACTGAGTATTCTCCCAATCACTAATTATAACTTTTTCAGTCTGGCTAGTAGGAGCAGACACTTTACCCTGTGAGTGTCAGACACTACTCCTCTTAATCTTTTCAAATGATTCTTCTCCCAGTGACTTTGATGGTCAGTACTGAGACCCGAGGGAGATCCTCTGAAGATCTCCAGCATTGTCTCACTGTGTTGTTGTCTCTCCTTTCTAGTACTCTGTCGTGGAAACTCTAGAATACTGAGTCTCCCCAGACTGTCAGCTCTGCCTTCTCAAATCAGGGAGTCTGACAGGCTCTGGCTGGGTTCATACTCCCAGTACAATAGCCTAGAAACTCTCTTAAGACTGTAACCTGGGACAATCACAGGCATTTGCCTTCTGTCTCACAGGTTACTAAGTTTTGTGGTCTGATGCCTTTTGTCTTAAAATCTATCGTTTCAAATATTCTGTCTACTTTGAAGGGGTTGTTTCACATAATACCCTAAATCTAGTTTCTGCTCCTGTACTGTACTGTGACCAGAAGTGGAAATCTCTACAATTAATTGTTTGTTTTTGTTTGTTTTAAGTTCTAGGGTACATGTGCATAACGTGCAGGTTTGTTACATGGGTATACATGTGCCATGTTGGTTTGCTGCACCCATCAACTTGTCATTTACATTCTCCTAATGCTATCCCTCTCCCAACTCCCCACCCCCCAACAGGCCCCAGTGTGTGATGTTCCCAGCCCTGTGTCCAAGTGTTTTCATTGTTCAATTCCCACCTATGAGTCAGAACATGCGGTGTTTGGTTTTCTGTCCTTGTGATAGTTTGCTGAGAATGATGGTTTCCAGCTTCATCCATGTCCCTGCAAAGGACATGAGCTCATCCTTTTTTATGGCTGCATAGTATTCCATGGTATATATGTGCCACATTTTCTTAATCCAGTCTATCACTGATGGACATTTGGGTTGGTTCCGAGTCCTTGCTATTGTGAATAGTGCCACAATAAACATACATGTGCATGTGTCTTTATAGTAGCATGATTTATAATCCTTTGGGTATATACCCAATAATGGGACTGCTGGGTCAAATGGTATTTCTAGTTCTAGATCCTTCCACGATGGTTGAACTAATTTACACTCCCACCAACAGTAATTTAAAATGCATTTACCTAAGAGTTATTTATAATATAGTGTTATTTACTGTATGAATAATACTGATAGTTTTTAAATTTTGATAGATAAAACTGTTAGTCCAAACTGCACCATTTTGTAAGCTCCCTACTATTTTTTATACCTTGGTCAAAGTGAAATATTTCATGGCGGTTCAAGTCATGAGAAAGATCCTGCCTAACCACCTGACCACAAAGTGGACAAAGGCCCAACTAAAGAAACATCCCTATCATATCTTGCTGGACAAAGGCTTGGAGCACCACGATGACATCCCCCTGGAACAAGGGCCAGAACCGCCTCATCATGGGAACATCCTATCAATATCCTGCCGGGCAGCCCATACCTATAAGTACTCCCAGCCTGTAACCAACAGTGGGCTCTGGCATTAGGCTGGTGCTCCACTTCTGTAAGTTTTATGCTGAACATAAAGCCTGCATTTGCTGTTAAGCCGCCCTCTTTCTGTGTGTGTGTGTGTGTGTGTCTTTAACACTCATCTTCCCTTCAAAACCTAACAAAAATCAAATAAAAAGGGATTATTTTGAGCTTGAAACATTACTAATGTTTCACTAGTGAGAGGTAATACTTTAAACAGTTAACAGCTTAAACTCAGTTTTGCCTACTGAAAAAAATAACAAGATTAGAGATCATCATCAAATCTGCTCCTACTAAACTCGAAAACTTTATACTTCTGAGAAGGGCAGAAATAGAGAGAGGGGTAGAAAATGTTGACAAGGGACAAAATAAAGCATATGAGTATCTGAAGAAAAAGAAGAGGCGGTGGGAAGTGGGAAAGGTGCCTAGAGAAGAAAGCAGCAGAGCACCCTGGCTACACAATTATATCTTCTGCCTTCATGAGTTATTAAAAATCATCTCCATGCTGCTTCTGCCATAGTCACAGGTTGTCAATACCACTGTTAGAACACCAGTTATAATTTGGAAATTGGCATATATCACCTTTCAGGACCGTTTAATTTCCCTGTTGTATCCAAATCCATACTTCATTGCTGAATGTCTTTCTCTTCAGTATAATGTACGTCATCTCTTTGGTCAGAGAAGAAAAACGAAAGGATTTGAAAAAAAAAATAAAAGAACCTATAAACCTATAACTTTGTATAGAGAAAAAGAGGGTCTAACAGATTGATTAGTTGAATTTCTATAAATATATTCTAGCTTTCTTTGTCACTATTTACAAGTACAATGTAATATTTTTGAAAATTCTTATAAAAATAATCCTCGTTTCTTCTTTCTGATATGGTCTTAGATTATCAAGGATTGATATTTTTTAAAGTGGTATATCACAGTTTGTATATCTACTGAAAACCATTGTTGTATACCTACTGAATCAATGAAAAATACCAATTCATCATATTTTAAAATGTTCCATCTAGAAAAACAAATTCATTTTAGAATTTAGAACAAAGAAAACATCTATCTTTCTTACAAATGTGAATGTTTATTTTCATTAGAAAATGAACATAATCCACCATGTTTAATGCTTTTCCTTTGCTGCTGGAAGCTCAGAACAAGCATAATACTTAATAGAGGAAAATATATAGAATTCATGCCTCCTTACTGGCTCCTCTTCTAGACATCATTAATCACGCATGACAAGCTTTCCCAGCTGAACCTACTTGGACTCAAGATCTTTCTCAAACATGATATTCCAGGTATCCACAACCAATTGAGCAGGTATCGACAACCAACTGAGAATTTACACATGACATGAGATGGCGTTAACTATCCTAGATGATAGCTATATCTGCTACCCATCCTGCAAAAAATTTATTGAATTTTTCCTATGTCTATTTGATAAACATATTGACATGTGTCTTTTAGTGTAAGTATAATCAAATTCTTTTTGGAAATTAAAGGATCTCACAGCTCTCATGACTGCAAGAAGGTTTGAGTATACTTGGAAATGTACATAAAGCAGTCCCTAAGGATAATTAGTATTTTATAAAAAGCTAACTGACAGAAAATGCAAATACAATGAAGTCTAACTTTCTTTGTAAATAGTAAAAAAGATTAAATTTTTTGACAGGTAAAACTGAAAATTATGAAAATAATTACCCTTTAACACATGCACATACATACACACGTATATTAGTTATAATTGCAGCTGTGCAATTACAGTTTTTGAAGCAAAAAAGACTAGAT
This sequence comes from Hylobates moloch, assembly GCF_009828535.3. NCBI lineage: Eukaryota > Metazoa > Chordata > Mammalia > Primates > Hylobatidae > Hylobates > Hylobates moloch. Next base: position 79,004,012 of record NW_026652288.1, on the reverse strand, counting down.
CAAATAAGCATGTCAGGTGTAAGAGGTAGTATAATTTTTTTCTAATAAAGCTGATTGTTAAAACAATACAGCTTAATTCCCAGCTATACAAATAGGATAGAATAGGATCTAAGAAGTGGTGCCAGTACACAAACTAGTTTCCCTGGTCTACAATATATGTACATAAACGAAAGTAGGTGGTTTAGAAACTTTTACAGCAATTGCTATATCTATAGAAATTCACAAAAATATCAGTCTAGGAGGGCAGTGCAAGATGGCAAAATAGAAGCCTATACCATTCGTTCCCCCATCCCCCACAGGAACACCAAATTTTAACAACTATCTGCACACAGAAAAGCACTATCGCAGGAACCAAAAATAAGTGAGCTATCACAATACCTGGTTTTACTTCACATCATGGAAAGAGACATTTAAGAAGGTAGGAGAGACAGTCTTGAATTGCAGATGCCACCCCTCTCCCAGCCCCCAGCAGCAGCCCTGTAGCACAGAAGGAGTCTGTGCACTTGGGGAAGAGAGAGTGCAGTGAATGGGGGACTTACATTGAATTCAGAGCTGCTGTTTCACAACAGACAGCAAAACCATGCTGGGCTCAGCCAGGGCCTGAACAAGGAGGTAACATCTGAACAAACCTTAGCCAGAAGAAAGTTGCCCTTTCCAGGCATACAAACTTGAGTTTCTTGGTAAGCCTTGCCAACATGGGCCAAAGCATTTTGGGGTCATAGGTAAGCTCAAAAGGCAGTCTAGGACACAAGGACTATAATTCCTAAGCAACTCCTAGTGCTGGGCTGGGCTTAGAACCAGTGGACTAGGGTGGCACATGACCTAAGGAGACTCTAGCGAGGGTGGCCAAGGGAGTGCTTGTGCCACCCCCTCCTTCAACCCCATGCAGTGCAGCTGGCAGCAACAAAAGTGACTCCTTCCTTCTGCTTAATGAGAGGAGAATGAAGAATAAAGATGACTTTGTCTTGCATCTTGGGTACCAGCTCAGCCACATAGGACAGGGCACTGGGCAGAGTCATAAGACCTTCAATCCAGGCCCCAGCTTACAGATGACATTTCTAGAAACACCATGGGACAGAAGGGAACACGCTGCCTTGAAGGGAAGGACCCAGTCCTGGTAAGATTCATCACCTGCTGACTAAGGAGCCCTTGGGCTCTGAATAACCAGTGGCAATACCAAGGTAATATACTATGGGCCTTGGGCTCTGAGATGTGCTGGCTTTAGATGCCATGCAGCACATTCCCAGCTGTGGTGGCTACAGTGAAGTAAAAGGGACTTTGTCTTGCACCTTAGGTACTAGCTTGGCCATAGTGAAGTAGAGCAACAAGTAGGCTTTTGGAGTCCTGAAGTCCAGGCCTAGGCTCTTGGAACCATTTCTGGATGAGCCCAGGCCAGAGGGGAGCCCAGTGCCCTGAAGGACGAGTTCCAGGTCTGGAAGCAATCACCATAGGCTGACTGAAGAGCCCCTGGACTTTAAGTGAACATCAGCAGTGGCCTGGCAGAACCCCCTGTGGGCTGTGGTGATGGTGGCCACAGGGAGAGGCTCTCTGCCTACTGAAAGGTAAAGTAACAGCAGGAAAATCTTTGTATTATGGTGTGAGTACCAGGTTAGCCATAGTAGAATAGAACATAAGCTAAATTTCTAAGGTTTTTGACTCTAATTTCTAGCTCCCAGATAGTATCTATGGACCCTCCTGGGCCATGGGAGAACTCACTGTCCTGAAAGGAAGGACATAAACCTGGCTGGCTTTGCTACCTGCTGATCACAGGACCTTAGTCACATCAAAGAGCAAAACCATGCTGGGCTCAGCCAGTGCCTGGGAAGGGAGGGTGCATGTGGATCCACCCTAGGGTATTGATTGAACATAGGTGGTAGCCAGGCAGTGGTTACAGTAGGCCTTGGGTGACAGCCACTGCTGTGCTGGCTTCAGGTCTGACCCAACACAGTCCAAGTGGTGGTGGCCATATGGTGCTTGCATGACCATACCCCTAGTTCCAGATGGCTTAGCCAGAGAAATTCCAAATATATCGGAGGAATTAAAGGAAAAGAATAATAGTCTCTGCCTGGTAATCCAGAGAATTCTTCTGAATCTTATCCAAGACCACCAAGGTGATACTTCTATGAGTCTACAAAAACCACAGTATTATTGGGCTTAGGGCCCAAGTCTCTTCAAATACCTGGAAAGCCATATCAAGAAGCACAGATGAAAATAAGCCCGGACTGCAAACACTATAATGAATATCTTCAATGTTCAGACACCAAAGAACATCTGTAAGCATCAAGAACATCCAGGAGAACATGGCTTCACCAAATGAGCTAAAGAAGGCACCAGGGACCAATCCTGAAGAAACAGAGATATGTGACCTTTCAGACAAAGAACTCAAAATAGCTATTTTGAAAAAACTCAAAGAAATTCGAGATCACACAGAGAAGGGATTCAGAGTTGTATCAGATAAAATTAACAAAGAGATCGAAACAATTAAAAAGAATTAAGAAGGAATGCTAGAGTTGAAAAATGGAATTGACATGCTGAAGAATACATCAGAGACTCTTAATAGCAGAATTGATAAAGCAGAAGAACTAATGAGTATGAAGACCATCTACTTGAAAGTACAGTCAGAGGAGACAAAAAAGAAAAAAAGAATTAAAAACAAAAAGGCATACCTGCATGATCTAGAAAATAGCCTCAAATAACCAAATCTAAGAGTTATTCGATGTAACAAGGAGGTAGAGAAAGAGATGGGGTAGAAAGTTTATTAAAAGGGGTAATAATGGAGAACTTCCCAAACCTAGAGAAAGATATCAATATCAAAGTAGAAGAAGGTTATAGAACACCAGGCAGATTTAACCCAAAGAAGACTACCTCAAGACATTTAATAATGAAAGTCCCAAAGGTTAAGTATAAAGAAAAGATCCTAAAAGCAGTGAGAGAAAAGAAACAAATAACATAAAATGGAGTGCCAATACGTGTGACAGGAGACTTTTCAGTGGAAACCTTAAGGCCAGGAGAGAGTGGCATGACATATTTAAACTGTTGCAGGAAAATAACTTTTACTGTATATAGTATATCCAGAGAAAATAACCTTTAATAATGAAGGAGAAATAAAGACCTTCCCAGACAAACAAAAGCTGAGGGATTTCATCAATACAAGACCTATCCTATAAGAAATGCCAAAGAAAGTTCTTCATTCTGTAATAAAAGGATGTTAATCAACAAGAAGAAATCATCTGAAGGTACAAAACTCATTGGTAACAGTAAACATACAGAAAAACACAGATTATTATAACACTGTAATTATGGTATGTAAACCACTCTTAAGTAGAAAGACTAGATGATGAACCAATCAGAACTAATAACTACAACAACTTTTCAAGACATAGTGCAATAAGACAGAAACAGAAATAACAAAAAGTTAAAAAGTAGGGAAAAAGTTAAAGTGTAACATTTTATTAGTTTTTATTTTGTGTGTTTATGTGATCAGTGTTAAGTGGTCATCAGTTTAAAATCATAGGTTATAGGATAGTATTTGCAAGCCTTATGGTAACCTCAAATCAAAAAACATGCAACAGACAAGCAAAAAATTAAAGAAATTATATCATACAACCAGAGAAAATCACCTTCACTAAAAGTAAGACAGGGAAAGAAGAAAGAGAAGACCACAAAAAAAAAAAAAAAAAAAAAAAAAAACCAGAAAACAAATAACAAAATGGCAAGGGTAACTCCCTACTTATCAACAATAACATTGAGATAAATGGACTAAACTCTCCAATCAAAAGCTGTAGAGTGGCTGAATGAAGAAAGAAGACCCCCATGATCTGTTGTCTACAAGAAACACACTTCACCTCTAAAGATACACATAGGTTAAAAATTAAAGGAATGGAAAAAGATATTCCATGACAATGCAATCCAAAAAGGACAAAAATAGCTATATCAGACAAAATAGATTTCAAGACAACAACTGTGAAACAAAGAAGGTCATTATATAATAATAAAGGGGTCAATTAAGCAGGAGGATATAATAATTTTAAATACATATGCACCCAACAATGGGGCACACAGATATATAAAGCAAATATTATTACCACTAAAGAGAGAGAGAGAGACCTCAATACAATAACAGCTGGAGACTCCAACACTCCACTTTCAGCATTAGACAGATCTTCTAGACAGAAAATCAATGAAGAAACATCAGACTTAATCTGCAATATAGAACAAATGGTTCTAATAGATATGAATAGAATGTGTCATCCAACCACTACAGAATACACCTTCTTAGCATATCGATCATGCTCAAGGACAGACTGTATGTTAGGTCACAAAACGAGTCTTAAAACATTCAAAGAAACTGAAATAATATTAAACATCTTCTCTGACCATAAGGGAATAAAACTAGAAATCAATAACGAGGAATTTTGCAAACCATGCAAATACATGGAAATTAAACAATATACTCCTGAATGACCAGTGGATCAAGGAAGATATTAAGAAAATTGAAAATGTTATTGAAATAAATGGTAACAGAAATATCAAAAACCAAAACCTATGGGATACAGTGAAAGAAATAGTAAAAGGGAAATTTATAGCTATTAGTGCCCACATCAAAAAAGAAAACATTCAAATAGTATGTTTCAAACATTCAAACATTCAAAAATGCATCTTAAAGAACAAAAAATAACAAAAGCAAGCTCAACTCACAATTTGTAAAAGAAAAGAAATAATAAAAATTAGAGCAGAAATAAATGAATTTAAAATGAGTAACACAATATAAAAGATCAATGAAACAAAAAGTTGGTGTTTTGCAAAGATCAAAATTGGCCGGGCATGGTGGCTCATGCCTCTAAATCCCAGCACTTTGGAAGGCCGAGGCGGGTGGATCACCTGAGGTCAGGAGTTCAAGACCAGCCTGGCCAACATGGTAAAACCCCATCTCTACTAAAAATACAAAAAGTAGCCAGGTGTGCCAGTGGGCACCTGTAATCCCAGCTACTCAGGAGGCTGAAGCAGGAGAATCGCTTGAACCAGGGAGGCAGAGATTGCAGTGAGCTGAGACCATGCCATCGCCCTCTGGCCTGGGTGACAGAGAAAGACTCCATCTCAAAAAAATAATAATAATAAAGAAAGATCAAGATTGACAAACTATTAGTCAGACTAAGAAAAAAAATGGAAAAGACCCATATAAATAAAATCAGAGATGAAAAAGAAGACATTACAACTGATACTGCAGAAATTCAAAGTATCATTAGTGGCTACTATGGCAACTATATGCCAATAAATTGGAAAATCTACAGGAAATGGATAAATTCCTAGAGACATACAACCTATCAAGATTGAACCATGAAGAAATCCAAAACCTGAACAGACCAATAACGAGACTGAAGTCATAATTAAAAGTCTCCTAGTAATGAAAAGCCCAAGACCTGACGGCTTCACTGCTGAACTCTGTCAAACATTTAAAGAATACCAATCCCACTCAAACTGTTCTGAAAAACAAAGGAGGAGAGAATGCTTCCAAACTAATTCTATGAGGCCACTCTTACCCTGATACCAAAACCAGATAAAGATATATCAAAAAAAGAAAACTACAAGCCAAAATTTCTGAATAGTGATGCAAAAATCCTCAACAAAATACTAGAAACCAAAATCATTGAAACATTAGAAAAATCATTTATCATGACCAAGTGGGACTTATCCCAGGGATGTAAGGATGATTGAACATATGCAAATCAATCAGTGTGATACATCATATCAACAGAATGAAGGACAAAAACCATATGATCATTTCAATTGATGCTGAAAAGCATTTGATAGAATTCAACATCCCTTCATGATAAAAGCCCTCAAAAAAAAACTGGGTACAGAAGAGACATACCTCAATATAATAAAAGTCATATATGAAAGACCCACAGCTATTATCATACTGAATAAGGAAAAAATTGAAAGTCTTTCCTTTAAGAACTGGAATATGAAAAGAATGCTCACTTTTGACAACTGTTACTCAACGTATTACTGAAAGTTCTAACTAAAGCAATCAGATGAGAGAAGGAAATAAAGAACATCTAAGTTGTCAAGGAAGAAGTTGAATGATCCCTGTTTGCAGATATAATCTTACATTTGGAAAAATCTAAAAATCCTGCAAAAAAGCCATTGGAACTGATAAAAAAAATTCAGCAAAGTTGCAGGATACAAAATCAATATACAAAATTTAGCAAAATTTCTATATGCCAACAGTGAACAATGTAAAAAGGAAATTAAAAAGTAATTCAATTTACAGTAGCCACAAATAAAATTAAATACCTAGGAATTAAGCAAAAAAGTGAAGGATCTCTACAATGAAAACCATGAAAGGCTGATGAAAGAAGTTGAAGAGGACACCAAAAATTGGAAAGATATTCCATATTTATGGATCAGAAGAATCAATATTGTTAAAATATCCATACTACCCAAAGCAATCTACAGATCCAATGCAATTTCTATGAAAATACCAATAACATTCTTCACAATAGAAAGAGAAAAAACAGTCCTAAGACTAATATGGAATCACAAAAGACTGAGAATGGCCATAGCAAAAAGAACATGACTGAAGGAATCACATTACCTGACCTTAAATTATACTACAGAGATATAGTAACCCCAAACAGCATGGTATTGGCATAAAAACAGATACATGGACAAATGGAACAGAATAGAGAACCCAGAAATGAATCCACACACCTACAGTTAACTCATTTTTGACAAAGGTGCCAAGAACATACATTGGGAATAAGACAGCCTTTTTAATAAATTCTGGGAAACCTGGATATCCATATGGAGAAGAACGAAATTACACCTGTATCTCTCACAATATACAAAAATCAAATTAAAATGATTTAAAGACATAAATCCAAGACCTCAAGGTATGAAACTACTATAAGAAAACATTGGAAAACTCTCCAGGACGTTGGTCTGGCCAAACATTTTTTGAGAAATATCCTACAAGAACAGGCAACCAAATTGGAAATGAATACATGGGATCCCATCAAATTAAAAAGCCTCTGCACAGTCCTAAAAACCATCAACAAAGTGAAGAGACAAGCCACAGAACGGGAGAAAATATGTGAGAACTACCCCTCTGACAAGGGATCAATAACCAGAATATGTAAGGAGCTCAAACATCTCAACGGGAAAAAAAATCTAATAATTTGATTTAAAAATGGGCATAAGATTTGAATAGACATTTCTCAAAAGAAGACATACAAGTGACAAAGAGGCCTGTGAAAAGGTTCTCAACATCATTGATCATCAGAGAAGTACAAATCAAAACTCCACTGAGATATCATCTCACCCCAGTTAAAATGGCTTTTATCCAAAAGACAAGCAATAAAAAATGCTGGCAAGGATGTGGAGAAAAGGGAACCCTCATACGCTGTTGGTGAGAACGTAAATTAGTACAACCACTATGAAGAACAGTTTGGAGGTTCCTCAAAAAACTAAAAATAGAGCTACCATATGCTCCAGCAATCCCACTGCTGGGTATATATCCAAAAGAAAGAAAATCAGTATATCGAAGAGATATCTGCACACCCATGTTTGTTTTAGCACTGTTCACAGTAACCAAAATTTGGAAGCAACCTAAGTGTCCATCAACATATGAGTGGAAAAAGAAAATGTGATGCTTACACACAATGGAGTACTATTCAGCCATTAAAAAGGAATCAGATCCTGTCATTTGTGTCAACATGGATGCAACTGGATATCACTATGTTAAGTGAAATAAGCCAGGCACAGAAAGACAAACACATTCTCACTTATCTGTGGGATCTAAAAATCAAAACAATTGAACTCATGGACATAAAGAGTAGAAGGATGGTTACCAGAGGCTGGGAAGAGTAGTGGGGGATTGTTGGGGGAAGGTGTGGATGGCTAAAGCATAAAAAATAGTTAAAATGAATAAGACCTAGTATTTGATAGCACAACAGAGTGACTATAGTCAATAATAATTTCATTGTATATTTTAAAAGGACAAAAAGTATAACTGGATTCTTTGTAACACAAAGGATAAATGCATGAAGGAATGGAGATCCCATCTTCCATGATGTGATTACTATGTATTGCATGCCTGTATTATAATATCTTATGTACCCCATAAATACATACATCTACTACGTAAACACACAAAAAAATTACAAATTTTTAAAATATGTATAAAATGGTTTAAGTAAAAAAACAAAGAACAACAACAACAACAACAACAAAAACCCTGGTCTTTTACCACTAAATTTTTGAGAAACACTGACATTCCTTTAGATGTGCAAAGGAAGAACAAAAGTCATATATTTGCAGAAACATTTAAAGAATTCCCTCACTTTGTGAAAATTATCAAAATTTTTCTTGTCTAAGATGTCTTATTTATAATACAGTGATCATAATGGCACCTACCTAATATGATTGCTATCGCTATGGAATAAAATAATCCAGGCCTGTGGTCACCTGGACATATGGCAGCCAAGAAGAAACACTACATTTCCCTGCTATCCTTAAAATTAGATATGGCCAAGTGACTAAGTACTCAACAATGGCATATGAGCAAAAGTGATAAGTGTAACTTCCAGTTTTGACCCTTACAGGGAAGAAAACTAAGACTCCAAGAAGTGCATGCAAGAGAGTGAGAGATCTTGAATTGTACCAATGAGTCAAACACTAGGAAAGCAAAGCAACAGCGATGGAAGGAGCCTAGGCCTCAGAACTGTGTGGAGCCAAGCCATTCTATCAGTTTAGGCTTTTAAAATAAAAAATAAACTTCTAGCTTATCTAAACTCCTATTATTGTGATCCTTTGCCACACTCAGCCAAACCAATATTCCAACTGAGACTGCATAGAAAGCACTTGGAGTTTGAGACCAGCCTGGCGAACATGGTGAAATCCCGTCTCTACTAAAAATACAAAAAATTAGCCGGGCGTGGTAGCCCATGCCTGTAATCCTAGCTACTCCGGAGGCTGAGGCAGGAGAATTGCTTGAACCCAGGAGGTGTAGGTTGCAGTGAGCCAAGATCACGCCATTGCACTCCAGCCTGGGTGACAGAGCAAGGCTCTGTCTCAGGAAAAAAAAAAATTAAAAATTTTTTGTTCATCAAAATGTATTTTCAGGACAGGCGTGGTGGCTCGTGCTTGTAATCCCAACACTTTGGGAGGCCGAGGTGGGTGGATCACCTGAGGTCAGGAGTTTGAGACCACCCTGGCCAACATGGTGAAATCCCGTCTCTACTAAAAATACAAAAATTAGGCAATCCTTATTGTTCATGCTTTTTTAAAGAATTAGCTTTACATGATGCATGAAAAAGATCTGTTGGAATTTTGATTGTAATTGTTAAATCTGTAGGTCAACTAACTACAATATTGAATCTTCTTATGCACAAACATGGTATCTTTCTCCATTTATTCAGGTCTTTATTTAATGTCTCCTAATGTCTTTTTGTAGTTTTTACTTAGAGATCTTGCATATTTGTTATTATATTTACTCCTAGGTACTTGGTATTCTCTAAGATTATTGAAAATGCTGTCTTCTTTTTAATTACATTTTTAGGTATTTGTCATTGGTATAAAGAAATGCATTTGACTGTAATCTTACATTCACCTTCTTAAATTCTCTTATTTCTAATAAATTCTACTTTTGGTTTTCTACAAAAATGATCATATCTGCAAATAAAGTCAGTTTTATTTATTCTGCAAAAAAAAAAAAAAAAGAAAGCACTTGGAACAATACTCAGCATAGGGTATGGATTAAATAATTGATAACTATTATTATGTATTATTATTGATTTGGCATTCAAAACTTTCACTTTAAAAACATTATCTTTGATAATCCATGATGGTTTTCTTCTTCAAATGATAACTAGTATAACTCTGTCAGACCACTGTTTATTAATAATTTTGAGAAAGGTTCAAATTGTTCTCCAGGACCACTTTTTTGAACTTTATAAAATCCCATGTCTTTTATGTGATTACTATTTTCATTCAGAAATAATTTGCATTTTCCTAATCAATATATCCACATCTAAAATGCTAATTAGAAAAGCCTGTTATACGAACAGAAAGGGAGTTGACACAATGGGGTAGAATCAGAACAGACATCTGACTGAAGGTATGTTTGAGTGGGGATACATTTTATAAGTAGTAAGTTCATTAATGGATAGTTCATATAACCACAGTTCTTTACTAACTGATAAACTTCTATAAAAATAACATCCTTCTAATCAATTATTTGGTTCTTAGACATAGTTTGAGAAAAACAGGATAAATTTTTTTATTCTATTCCTTTATCGGTTTTCAAAATTCTATTTAACAACACGTTCAAGCAAGATGAAGACACTCTTGTATCTCTGGCTTCTAAATTCACCTACAATTCTCATAACATAAAACTTGTTTTAATAAGAGTTTTTTTAATCTGGTGGCAATTAACCACCAAAGCAGATATGATATTTTTAGAACTGATAGGGACACATGTCTTTCTTGAGCAAGTCTTTATTTTTTTGGTAAAAAAAAGAATAGGTTCTCAGCTCAAATTAAAAAAAAAAAAAATTCCCACCGTAGTGACTCTTTACAATTCCTGATCATTTTCTCGATGTTGAAAGAGTCTAATTCATTCCTATAGTTCTGATGACATCTGTTTCACAGTAGCAGTTCCCCTCCATGAGGAATTACCTCAGTCTATTTCAAAAATGCCATTATGAGGGGTGGTATTTGAGCCTGGTGGCAACAACCTAATAGTCATTACACTCCTGTAAAAATGATAGCTAGATTATATCATTTCTCTGTTCACAGCCCTCCAATGACTTCCTATGCCACTCAAGGGAGAAGCAAAAATTCTTAGAGAGGACTTAGAGGCCCCCACAATGACCCCACCTCTTCACCCCCATCCTCTCTGCTCTGTACATACTAGCCTGTGCTGTTACTAAGTCAACCACACACACTCCTGCCTCTGAGCCTTTGCATTGGTTGTTCCCTCCTTCTAGAAAACTGTCTCACTCCAAGCTACATGGATTATTCCCTTCCTTCTTTGGGTGTCTTGTCACATCTTACCATCTCAGTGATACCTTTTTTGACCATCATCATCCAAATGGCAAACTTTCACTCACTCTCACCTGTATACCTCCTGCCCAGGCCTACTTTATTTTTCTTCATAATGCTTATAACCAACTCATACTAGAAATCTTACTGGTCTATCATTTATTTTTGGTCTCTCCATACTTGGATGTATGCTATTATAGAGCCAGGAATTTGCATGTTTTGTCACCTGCTGTATCCCCAGCACCTAGACCAACACTTGACACAAAGATGTTTTATCAGGCTGATTGACTGAATGCATGAATAAGTTGTTCCCACTCCTCAAGAGACTGGCAGCAGCACTACTTCGGCAACCCTGTTTGGTTTCTGAATTAAAATAATTAGATATATGACATGATGCCACATAATTAACTCAAGAACAAGACATCATGGGAAATGTGAAAGACTAAATATACAGATAAAAAACAGGTAGTCCAACTGTACTGTTTGCTTATCTGTCTTTGACTTCAGTTTTACACAGAATTTTCCAAATAGAAGTTTATTTAATCTTTCTTAGCACCTAGATTGTGACAGGAAAATACATGCAAAATGGCCCCAAACAAACAACAAACAAAATCCTATCTAAATAAAGAGTACTTTAGGAAGATTAATTACTGTTAAAAACAAATTAGAATAACTCATCATGTTTCTGACCCTCCTGCTTTTGGTAACCTCAAATATTCAAAACAAAGTCTGAGTTGAAAGCCCCAAAAAACGTGTCAGCTGTGAGCTTAGAGAAAACTGCTTAGTAAGAAACAGACATTTTTCTCTTTAAATGTGTTCCTCAAAGTGATTTCTGTAGAATCATGAGATATTAATAGATGACAACAAAGAAAGGGTTCTGGTGTCAAGTGTTAGTTTCAATAAGGTTTGTTACTTTAAAACTTCTGAAAGTCTTGAATGTATCTTTTAAGAGAGTATAAATTTGCCAGAGGAGAAGTGCCATAGCCAGCATTTCCCAATCTGTTTTTGACAGTAAGCATTACCACCACCACCACCACCACCACCAACCACCCACCATTTTTCCCAGAGCAACTATGGCCAATATACATTAGGAAACCAACGACTCTCAAACTTGAGCCCATAGACCAAGAATTGTAGGTGAAATTCAATAACTGATTTAGTAAACTTTGGTTGGTTGGGTTTCTTTTTTCTCCTGGAAACCTTCAGTTTTTGGAGTGCAACAGCTGCATAGACACAAAGGAAGAAAAAGGGAAAGCTATATAAAGAAACATAATAGCTGTTGACAAGACAACAGAATGCCCGGCAAGGACAGCAAAATTACCTTGTTTACTTTCTTTAAGGGCAACGTAAATCCAATGCAATGACTTCAAAGGCTCCCTAGAACCTCATGGCATGAAAACAAAGCAGAAATTGTTTATAACATAGATAAAAGCTGCATTACATTTAGAATATGTTGTGTAAAATGGTATATTAGTTTCCTAGGATTTCCACAACAAAAGTGCGACCAACTGGGAGGCTTAAGATAGCAGGAATTTATTCTCTCACAGTTCTGGTAGCTAGAAGTCCAAAACCAAGGCATCAGCAGGGTTGGTTCCTTCCGGAGCCTCTGAGAGAAAATCTTTTCCATGCCTCTATCCTAGCTTCTGATGATTGCTAGCAATCTTTGGCATTCCTTGGCCTGTACATGCATCACTCCAATCTGTCTCTTTCTTCATATGTCGCTCTCCTCTGTCTGTGTCTGTATCCAAATTTCCCTGTTCCTATTGATCACTGAATTAGTACTCACTCTAATACGGTATGACCTCATTTTAATTTGAATACATCTGCAAATAACCTCATTTCCAAATAAGTCAAAGGTTCTGAGTAGACATGAATTTTGGGGAAACACTATTCAACTCAGTACAGAGGTAAAATGTAAGCCATATGTTTTAAAATTATTTCCACCAAAATGATTATCCATTTTTTTTTTTTTTTTTTTAGATAAAGAGGGAATAATATAATAGCAAGTAAATGATTTTTTTTTTTTTTTTTTTTGACAGACTCTCACCCTGCTGCCAGGCTGGAATGCAGTGGCATGATCTCGGCTCACTGCAACCTCTGTCTTCCAGGTTCACGTGATTCTCCTGCCTCAGCCTCCGATTGGCTGGGATTACTGCGTCCGCCACCACAGCCAGCTAATTTTTGTTTGTTTTTTTAATAGATACAGGGTTTCACCATGTTGGCCAGGCTGGTCTCGAACTCCTGACCTCAGGTGACCCACCCGCCTCAGTCTCCCAAACTGCTGGAATTACAGGCACGAGCCACCACACCCGGCCAGAGAGCTTATTTTTTTTAAAGTATTTTAGTAAAAGAAGGTATTCTGTGACAATGTGAAAAATTATCCCTAAAATTGTTTTAGATGTTGTTGATTCCCTATAAAATATTCCCAAAGGAGACACATGTGTGTTAGTAAACACTCAGCAAAAGACAGATAAAAGAAAAGCTAATCTTGAAACAAAAACATTGTTCTATCTCCATGGGCACTCCTTTGAAAACACTGCATTTTATATTCTATGCAACTTCAGAGAGTGGCACCCACATACAATAAAATAAAATCAGATTTCATCTCACCCACAGTAACACAGAAAATGAATGTGTCATAATCTTCACTAGCTCCACCAACATTTTATTAAGTGATTTTACTCCTGATGTTCTCACATCTCTTCATTTATCTTTCTCTTAAGTTATTATTAATTCTACTACTAAATGAAGGGTCAAAAAGTATAGGAAGACTTAAATGCTGAGTTAATCCATATACCCATTTGCTTTAGCAAAGGATAAAGTTGAGTGGTAGGTGCTTTTAATGATTCTCATGAAGCTACTATGATGGCCTTTCAGACTCAATCATTTGCCTCAATCCACACCAAAAAACCCCTAATTTCTCAGAGAATCTTTAAAAAATTAAGTGAAATCCACTGGAAGGGAACTAAATCAGAATGAAGTATCTGTAATCGGTAATAAAAGAAGGATCACCATATGATGAGCCAGAGAACTAATCTCATTTGAATTAGACTTTGACTCCTTATTAAGATGGAATTGTGAGTGCAGGTATAAACACTCATTCCCTCTCCTTCAGATCCAAAGCAATGAAACATGCACACACATACACATACAGACACATATTTACATATTTATAAATATTATATATAATATTTAAAAAGAAAAAACTGAACTCAGAAACAAGATCAACATTCTATAACAGAAATGCAAAACAGCAGTATAACTTACTAGGTTCTTGGACTGGAAATAAGAAATTTCAAAATGGGGTGAGGGAGGAGAATAACAGGAACTCAAAGTGCTCCGTCTGTGTCAAGAGATAGGGGCTAGACTCAGGATGTAAAACCAGAGGTTGGGTTTAGTTTCCCTGATTTATGAGAGGAGCCTTGACAAAAAATGGTAACTATTACCCAGGGCTGAGACTATGTCAAGCTGCAGTCAGGGCAGCAATTGGAGCCAAGATTACTTCTCATTCTGGATCCTGTTATTCTCTGAGTTAGCCACAAGACTTATAAAATATCAGTACCCCTGCCAGACTGGAGACCCAAAATGCCAGTGCGTGGCCTAGTTCTGAATAGAGAGGAGCTGGATGCAGGTAATGGCAAAACTAGTAGGCAACATATAGAACCTCCAGGAGAAAAGAAATACAAAACAAACAACAGCAACAAGAACCACAACTAAAAATCTGTTACTCAAAAGGAATTAGCAAACAAAAATTTAATCTCATATGAGGAAAATGCCACAAAATATAGCTCACATTCTAAACAATTGAGAAAGTTCATTTTGGGGAAATACAAATAATAAAAATCTGAAAATAATGTACAAATAACTGTTTAAAATACTTGTAGAAATAAATAGAAATAACATAATTCAAGTATAAAAGACTGTAAATTATTATTATAAACTGAGAACGTGGTTATAATTTAGATGGAGTTATAAATGCTAGAAAGAAAATTACCGTAACTAAAATTAAAACTGAAAAAGAGACTAATCCTGAGCTGAACACAGCTAAAGAAAAAATTACTGAACTGGAAGATTATATCAGAGAAACAAGTAAATGACAACTATGTAAGAGAATTTAGGTAACATGTGGATTAGCTTGAGAGGCTTTCCATTTTACTCAGGAGAGTCAACATTGCAGTAGCAAATATTCCCAAATATCAGTAGCTTCATAGAAGTTTACCATTCATTCGGGCCCTCTGTCATAATTGCTAAAGCAGCAGAAAAGAGAGACTAGAGAGTTGTGCAGGGGCTTTTCCTTGCTTCAACTTGGCAATAATACACATCACTTCTCTCACATTTTATTGTCCATAATTAGTTACACAGTTCTGCTTAACTGCAAGGGGCTAAGATGGATAGTCACACATATGTCCTTGAAGAAATAACTATTCCAATATTGGTGAGCACTACAGATGTCTCTCTGCTCCCACATATCACTAACAGGAGTTCCAGAAGTAGCAAGTTGAGAGAATAATGAAGAACCAATATTTTTAAAAAGAAACATAATGATGCCTGAGAATTTTTAAGAACTGAAGTAAAATGTGGCCAGGCACAGTGGCTCACACCTGTAATCCCAGCACTTTGGGAGGCTGAAGGGTGCAGATTTTGAGGTCAGGAGTTCAAGACCAGCCTGGCCAACATGGTGAAACACCATCTCTAATAAAAATACAAAAATTAGCTGGGCATGGTGGCACACGCCTGTAACCCCAGCTACTCAGGAGGCTGAGGCAGGAGAGTTGCTTGAACCCAGGAGGCAGAGTTTGCAGTGAGCCAAGATCACCCTACTGCACTCCAGCCTGGGGCACAGAGCAAGACAGACAGACAGAAAGAAAGAAAAGAAAAGAAAAGAAAAGAAAAGAAAAGAAAAGAAAAGAAAAGAA